>NC_062567.1:42509783-42812533 GCF_022837055.1 Prionailurus viverrinus | reverse complement strand
GACCTCCCCACTCACCCTGCATAGGCTTTTCCCAAATGTCACATCCTCTGAAGTCCTTCACTGATAATAGAAACTCAGGCAAGTTTTCTCTATTCTTTGTTTTTCTCCATCTCAGCATCATGAGGATTTTCTTGATAATAATGATCATGATTTATAGCTGGCTTAGTGACTTGTTGGCTTATTTGTTTTATGAATATGAGTGAAGGGGCTGTGTTTATATTACTCACCCAACACTTAGCTCAGTGCTTGGCATACAGTGAGAACTTAATGCGTATCTATTAAACACATGGCTGATCATCCCCTAGTCACTTAATTATACTCAAAGCTGGAGAGTTGACACAATTCAGTGTTCTCAAGTTTCTCTTCTAGTTGAAGAGTCTATTCTTTTTTTAAAAAATTTACATTTTATCTTTCCTAGTGCAAACTCAGGAAGTTAAGTATGCTTAAGTTATCTTAAATTATTTTTAAGATAAATTAGAGGGAACTGGGGAAAATGGCTATAATACTTCATCTTGTCCTCCCTTTGACTTCTTTGACTCTTTAGGTTCTATTGTCAGCAAACTAATGCCTATTTCCAAAGGCTCACATTTTATCTCCAGTAATACTTCTGTGCCTTGAAGTCTACTTTGTTTAACATTAATATAGCCATGTCAGCTTTCTTATGCTTGCTGTTTGCATGGCATATTTTTCTATCCATTTCATTTTTAACTTATCTGTATCTTTATATTTATATTTTATAGATAGCATATACTTGGATATTGCTTTTTATCCATTCTGACAATCTCTGTTATGTATCTGGGGTGTTTAGTCCTTTTACATTTAATGTAATTATTAATTTGATTGCATTTAAGTTTATGTTTTCTTCTTTGTTTTCTACTGTTCCCATATGTTCCCCCACCCCACCCTGTTACTCCTGGTTTCTTTGGGTTAATTGAATATTTTTCATAATTCCATTTTAATTTATCTGCTAGCCTTTTGGCATTTTTCATAGTGATTGCTTAAACATTATAACATATATTCCTAACTTTTCAGAGTCTTAGAGCTAATATTGTATTACTTCATGTAAAATGTAAGAACCTAGTAACCATTTAGGCTCACTTACCACTTCCTACTGTCATTTATGTCCTTGTTGTGATATGTATTACATTTCTGTATGTTATTACCCCCCCCCCCACCAAACTACAATGCTATAACTTTTGTCCTAATCTAATTTTACTTAAGTTTATGTGATTTTAATCACTAGTATATCTAGCAGTTTCTGGGACAAGAGTGAAAACCACGGCTTAGTTTATAGCCTTAGTGAATTCCTTGTTTCTGAAACTGCCCGTGTGTATTTATAAATCGCTGAGAAGCCTACAGGAAGCCACTTTATTGGAACATCCAATTGCAGCCTTTCACCTAATAAACTAGGTTTATTCATCCTCTTTTTAAGCCAGAATTGCAGTGAACATCCAAACCTCCTTCCTCTCACACAAACCAGTTCCTTGTATTTCTTCATGCAAAATGAAATATTTATGGCATGCATTTTATTGTAAAACTTTGGTATCAAGCTGCCCATAAAATTAATCTTTTTTGTGTTTCTTGCATTTCCTTCTGAGACAGTATTCTTATGCCTTTTCTGATTTTGGGGTCTGTTTTTCCTAAGACTTAAATTCTTAAGACATGGTACTTTTCATGTCTGAATGTGTGAACACTTTCCTTTCTTCTTCTTTTTGCCTTCATATTTACCCTGATTATTGGTAACTTTTGAGGACTGTTTTTTTATTCTTCCTCTGATTCCTTGCTGAGGTATTTTCCTGACTCTGTGCTAAAGCCAGTGAACCATACAGAAGCATGCTAGCTATGTCTCTGTGTAGCTCTGTGACTTTGGATCAATCAGGCAATTCCTTTGAGCTCCAATTTACTTGAAATGATTTAAGACTTCTTCTAGTTCTAATATTCTGCATTCCTGACTTGAGCTGCCCTAGCAATATTATCACTTGTTCAAACGCACAGGTGCATGCACACACGCACACACACACACACACACACACACACCTGAAAGTACCTGCAAACACATACATGTAGCTGTCCTCTATCATTATCCTCTGATACTTCTGCTTTTGGTCATCCTCACTCTTAATGTTTATTTATTTTTGAGAGAGAGAGAGAGGGAGAGAGAGGGAGGGAGAGGGTGAGAGAGCGCCAGAGTGTGAGTAGGGGAAGGGCAGAGAAAGAGAGGGAGACACAGAATCTAAAGCACGCTCTAGGCTCTGAGCTGTCAGCAGAGAGACCGATGCGGGGCTCAAACTCATGGACCGCGAGATCATGACGTGAGCTGAAGTTGGACGTTTAACCGACCGTGCGACCCAGGCGACCCTCATCCTCACTCTTAGAAGCTGCTGCTGGATACCTCCTGATTTTCAGCCCATATCTGGCTGCCTGGTCCTTACCTTGCAAATACCCACAGTGTTTATATTCTTGAATCCGGCTTCTACTCATTTCAGCTAACTGGGAATCTGCACAACTCTGCTCCTGGCCTTGTACTCTGCCTCTGCCTGCTGAGTTCACCAGAGTTTTCCTCCTTAGTCTGTCTCTTCACCAGACCCTCTCCTTTGATGTGGCCTCACCTGGGCTGGTGGACTGCCATTCTGCCATGACCGTGGGCCTTCTTATTATATGAATGAACTGGACCACATTCTTGTGGGTGACAGCATTTCAGAGAAAAGGCCATGGAACAAGTAGGAAAAATTTATGAAGTCAGTAAAGAAGAGAGGTGGAGCTCACCCAAAGTGAAATTGTAACTTAGGAGAAGTTTATTTTCAGTATCCTTCCATCTCTATGTCAGGTACAAATTCTTCTCTTTGGCACCCCACATTTCAAGATACCCAGGGCTCTCCCTGCTGCCTTAGGACACACCAGTGGCACCCTCCCCTGGTTCTCAGGAATCCAAATTCCAGATCACTGCCAGCTTCAGCCCTTCTCTCTAGCCAGAGTTATTTGTCCTGTGTCCACTCCATCAGAGCCCTGTCCTGTAATAGCCAAATGAAGAAACATTGGTATCAAAGCTGACAGTGGTTTGAAGAGTTTCCTTTCCTTGATAACATGAAGAAAAGAAGAAGAAGAAGGAGAAGGAAGGAAGGAAGGAAGGAAGGAGAAAGAAGAAAGAAAGAAAGAAAGAAAGAAAGAAAGAAAGAAAGAAAGAAAAAGAAAGAAAGAAATCAGAAAACCTTGTTTTGAAATCCAGTTCTCTTCCTATCTGTGTGAACTTAACCAAATAACTTACCCTCTCTTGAGTCTCAGTTTCCACCTTGAAATGGGAGAGAAAGTATTTTTTCATGGTGTTATAAAAATTTATAGCTAGAGTGTATGCAGGGACTCCTTGTCAGTGCTGTGTAAGAATAAAGATTTTTATGCAGAATTCAAAAATGCTTCTCAGACTCACCATATACATCATGAATCGGGACAGAGGTCATTTCACTTGGCAAAGGACAGATCTAGACAGCCCCTAAGTTCCTTCTTTAAATTTTTTTCCCCTTGAATAATGAAGGGGGGGAAAAGGACAAAATATGAAGACAGAAGCTAGGTAAGATTTAGTAAGCAGAAAATAAGATTATTGGACAGGGGATTCCCTATCCACCCTTGCATTCACTTTCCGAAGAAAGGACCCACCCAACTGAATAATAATGTAAACTATTGAACGTCTGTAATATCTCTACTTTTCAAAGAAACCCTTCAGAATGGTAGAGAAGGAAATGGCTACTCAACATGAGTTTCCTTTTATTTTACTTATTTTATTTTACTTTTTAAAGTTTATTTATTTTTATTAAAATTTTTTTAATGTTTAATTATTTTTGAGACAGAGAGAGAGACAGACAGAGAGTGACTGGGAGAGGGGCAGAGAGAGAGGAAGACTCAGAATCTGAAGCGGGCTTCAGACTCTGAGCTGTCAGCACTGAGCCCGACGTGCGCTCGAACTCACAAGCCACGAGATCATGACCTGAGCCAAAGTCAGATGCTTAACCAACTGAGCCACCCAGCCACCCCAAAGTTATTTATTTTTGAGAGAGAGAGTGAGAGAGAGCACACGCAAGCACGGGAGAGGCAGAGAGAGAGAATCCCAAGCAGGCGCCATGCCGTAAGGGTGGAGCCTGACATGGGGCTCTAACCCATGAACTGTGGGATCATGACTTGAGCCAAAACCAAGAGTTGGCCGCTAAACCAACTGAGCCACCCAGGGGCCCCTATTTTATTTTTATTTTATTTGTAACGTCCCATCACAGGTGGGAGGTAGAGCTAGGTTCCAACCCCAGTTCTGTCTGATACCAAAGCCTGTGCTCTTCTCACCAGACCACCCTGTTTCACTTCTCTGAGGAAGCTTACTGATCCATCTCAGAAGCCACACACGACCTGGGGCGCCTGGATCTTCTTCAAAATATGTTCAGAAAACAAAAAGCAGGCATGTTTCAAAATAATTGGGGGTTGACTGGCCCGACGGCCCTTGGGCTAGACCTGTTCCAACCGCACCGTGGCCCAGGCAGCCTCCCAGACCTGGGAGCTTCTGTGGGGCACCCGGTAGGGAATGTTCTCCGGCAAGTCTGAGCCCATCCGAAGGTTGGCACCCAAAACTATAACGTGAGGGAGGCTGAAGGAGTAGCTACATCAGGACACTGTGCAATTATTTCACTTTGGTGTAATTCCCACTGGACCGCTGGTTAAGCCACACTACATGTCTGAAACCGAAGAAGGCTTTGCAGGTAAGTGTAGACCAGCACTGGGAGCTTCTTCATGGCAAATGTCTCAAGCCGAATGGGTCGGCCATGTCGAATTTGACTCTGAGTCCACACCTTTCACGGAAAAGAATTCAGTGGGGGGGTCATGGGCAGCTCTCCCTTGCACGTGGCCATGTGCCATGCCATCCCTGGCACTGAGGCAATGTCTGAAGATAGCCATGGTGGCGAGTGCTGGGAGCACAGGGAGAGAATGAGGCATCCACTAGCAAGGGAACTTCATCGGGGTGTCTAGAACCTGATTACACCTAAGCAGGTTAAACCAAAACCAAGATTTCTCTTGCAACAGAAAAGTCTTTGGTTTGGGAATAAACTCATCTTTGGGGGAATCAGTACTGGGAGCTTGTAAGGGAAAGGGAGAGGGAAAGGGAAGGGGTGGGAAGGGACAGGAAGGAAAGGAAAGGAAAGGGCTTCAAACCAAATTGCTCAAAGCAGATTTTGAATTCCTTGAAGAATTTGCATTTATCTACTGATTTCACTAAGCAGGTCTAAGCTGATGCAAATGGCATGTGCAGGTTTTACTAGGAGGAAGGAGCTGGGGGAGGGGAACGGCTTCCAGACCTCTAATCTAGGAGCAGACTCCTCCTTTGGGAGGCTGGCAGAGGAAGGCTGTTCCGACTTCCCAGGTGGTGTCGCAAGGTAATCTACCCCATTCTGGTCAAGGTCTTGGCTAAGGGCCATATGTGTCTTGAGGAGGTAAAGTGACAATTCAGTGGATTAGAAACAAAAGGCCAACATCCTTTAGCAGTGGCCATTGGGTGACTTTCCCACTTGGAATTCTACGGAATCAGAATTACAGACATTGGCAGTGTGTATGAGTTGTGGGGAGGGTTTGTCAAGGCGTGAAAGGGGAAAGGGAACTAACAAGTATGTACTAAGATTGTTACACATTTTCTTTACTGGATCGCTTCAGTGGTGCTTTGAGGAACAAAATTCTTTAAGAAACTGAGGCCCAAATCTTCAGTGAATTGATTGAGATAGTGTTAAGTGGGCCTAGGACCCAGTATGGCTGCTGTCCCCCCCGGCGTTGGGTGCCAAGATTCATCTCTGGAAACAGAAGATTCTCGAGCTGCTCAGGTGCACCTTTCCATTTCCTGACAGAAAAGCAGGAGGTCCGGCAGTGAGCAGGATGGTCGGGACCTCCCGGTTTCCCTGAGCGGCCAGACTTCTAGGGCTTTGTGATGCGGCCCCCTCAGGTTCAAGGACTCTCCTCAAAAGTACTGTTCTAATTTCCCAGTTTCCAAACGGAACCCAAATCACATTGTTTTGTGCACATGGGAGCTGAGCCACGACTTCCTTAACAAGAGGGAGAGAAAGAAAATCAAGGAAACTCACAAACCAATTTTAAACGGAATGAAATCCACACGTTTCCTACAGCAATTGAACTGAACAAAACCAGATGAAAATATTCCCCGTAAATCTGAAGCGAGGCAGTATTTCTCTTGGGTTGAGTCCATGGTCACAAGTAAATACCATGGAGTGCTCAGGTGCTCCACGAGGCTGAGAATTTGGCTCCCTGCAGACGCTGGGCTGGGGGCTCTGGCTCCGACCGCCGTGGGACATGGGAGGGCTCAGATAGCCCCTCACCTGGTGGGTCCTCTGACCCCTCACCTGTGAAGTGATGGGGTTGCACTTGCTCTCTGGTGTCCGAACCAAAACAGAATAAGATATGGGGCGCCTGGGTGGCTCAGTCGGTTGAGCGTCCAACTTCGGCTCAGGTCATGATCTCACAGCTCGTGAGTTCGAGCCCCGCATGGGGCTCTGTGCTGACAGCTCAGAGCCTGGAGCCTGCTTCTGCTTCTGTGTCTCCCTCTCTCTCTGCCCCTAACCCATTCACATTCTGTCTCTGTCTCTCTCAAAAATAAATAAACATTAAAAAAAAATTAAAAAAAACAGAATAAGACAGAAACAGTGGAAACTTCTCAGAAGGTAGCGTTTTGGAGAATTCTGATGTGTAGAGCTGATCAGAGCAGGGCTTCTCCTAGGTAAAGCAGCGGTTGTTGGCTCACGGGATCCAGAGCAAAGCATAAAAGTAATAGCAGGTGGGGTGCCTGGGTGGCTCAGTCGCTTAAGGATCTGACGTCAGCTCAGGTCACCGTCCCACGGCTCGTGAGTTTGAACGCTTCACCGGGCTCTCTGCTGTCAGCATGGAGCCCACTTTGGATCCTCTGTCCTTCTCTCCCTGCCCCTCCCCTGCTTGTGCTGTCTCTCAAAAATAAATAAATAAACAACAACAAAATATCAGCAGGTAACTTTACTGTGCCAAACACATTTCTGAGCCCTTTCTCTGTAAAAGCTGATCTACTCCTCACAACCGTCCTCCTGAGGTAGTGCTATTATCAGCATCATTCCAGTTTTACATTTGAGGCAACTGCGACAGAGAGAGGGTGAGTAAGTTGCCTGAGGTCACACAGCTGGAGAAAGGGAGTGGGGATGGGACCTGGCATTCCGACTTTGCACCTGTTTAACCACTCAGCTCTGTTGCTCTCACACCAGCTGGGTGGGCAACCAGCCTGTGCAAGGGGTGCAAAACCAAAATCAGAATGGAATAAATCAGAACCTTGGTACCAGTGAACTCAGGCCTCTCCATCTAGGACTCCCGACGTGACTGGCAGAATGAAAGGTGGATACCAAAGCCCAAGCAGACAGACTCCTCCGGTGGACAAACCAATGTCCTTGCTAGTGTCGCCCTATCTCTGATGCCAGTCTTGCTCCTGACACAGCAGGTCACACCCAGATCTTGCAGGCGGCTCCCCCCGGCCTGAGGCCCACCGCCTAAAAATGTTGCTTTGCCTAGAGTTGTAATCGGCTGCACCCTGAGACCAGACGATGCTGTGTGCAATGCTGTTTACTAGGAATGGGCGATTTATTTTATTATGTAGTTTAAAAATCGTTTAATATGCCTCCCCAAAGGCCGCCTACTTCAGGCATTCGGCAAAGGAAAGGGAAAAAGGGAATATGAACTGCAGAACAGTGAAAAGTGTGTTGCCAACATGACAGACAGAAGAAACAATTTTAAAACACATTTTGAAGATGGTTTCCTTACAGCAGACATGTAATATATCTCTGTCTTTTATGTGTGAGTGACTAACGCTACCCAGTTATGAATGGAAAGATAACCGTCTTTTAAGATGGTTATAGATAAAGTGGAAATGGGAGAATATGTCCCGTGCATATCATAGATGTCTTATTTTGTACATAAAAAAGTTGCTGTTTCTCCCAGTTTGTAGCTTGCCTTTGCATTTCCTTAATGGGATCTTTTGAAGAACAAATTTTAATTTTGATGAAGTTCAATTTGTCAGAAAAACATTCCCCCCCCCCCCCCCCCGGGGGCACCTGGGCGGCTCAGTCAGTTAAGCGTCCAACTTCGGTTCAGGTCATGAACTTGGGGTCCGTGAGTTTGAGCCCTGCTGTGCTGACAGCTCAGAGCCTGGATCCTGCTTCTGATTCTGTGTCTCCCTCTCTCTCTGCCCCTCCCCTGCTTGCGTGCTCTCTCTCTCTCTCTCTCTCTCTCAAAAAATAAACATTAAAAAAGTTTTTTTCTTTTATGGGTTGTGTGTCTGGCGTCATATGTAAGAGGTCATTGTCTAACCAAAGGTCACAAAGATTTTCTGACTTCACACCCTCATTCACTGATTCAGATACACATATGCCAGGCGCCATGCAAGGGGCTGGTCGTATAAAGGCGCATGAAACACTCCCCTCCCCTCTGAGAGCCTGAGTGGGGGACAGAGGCGCATGAACCCTCCGTTGTAGGCAGCATTTAGTTGCCTTTACAGAAGCACTTGCAGCTGTAACACCGAGGAGAGGGTGCATAGTGCTACCAGAGTCATCAGAGGAAGCCAAGGTCAACTCAGGGGGTCTGATATGGGCTTTCATGATCAAGACTCTGGGTTTTTTGTTTTTTTAATTTTATTATTATTATTTTTTTAGAGGGAGAGAGTGCTAGCTGGGGAGAGGAGCAGAAGGAGAGAGAGACAGAACCTTAGACAAGCTCCACACTCAGCACGGAGCCCTATGTGGCGCTCGATCCCACAACCCTGGGATCATGATCTGAGCCTAAAACAAGAGTCAGTCATTCAACTGACTGAGCCACCCAAGTGCTCCAAGACTGAGTCATTTTTTTTGTTTGTTTATTGAGTCATTTTTTTTGTTTGAGAGTGAGCAAGCATGTGTGTGAGCAAGGGAGGGGCAGAGAGAGAGGGAGAGATAGAGGATCCCAAGCAGGCTCCTGTCAGTGCGGAATCCCATCCAGGGCTCGAATTCACGAGCCGGGAGATCATAACCTGAGCCAAAATCTAGAGCTGGATGCTTCACTGACTGAGCCCCCCACGTTCCCCGAGATCAACTAGTTCTTAATTTAAAAAAAGAATGAATCTTTAAGTGCGACAGTGAGGACAGTGCCCCAAGACCGTTGGCTTATCATGTCAACGTTTTGGGCAGTTTGGATGGAACATCTGCTCATGTATCCTATTGTCTTTTGAAATGAGAAATTCATCATCAGCTTTCTATCTGCTTACAGTGGTCATGATTGGTGTTTCTAGAAGCTGAAAGAGAGACAGTGATGCCAGGAATTCCCATTCCCTACCATAAGGACGGTGACCGTGAGGCATCCGGTTAGGGCCACCTGTATTAGAGTCCAGTACCTGAATAGCTGTCCCTTTATTTGGTCAAGAGGCTTTTGATCATGGTGTGCATTCTTGTCACTGCCCTACATGGAGAAGAAGCCAACTTCTTGCAGAGCAGACTGGCCCTGGGGACTTTCCTAGGAAGGAACTGGCCAAGGAATGCACCAAAGAGATTCCGCATTAGGGTCAGAATCTCGGGGCTGAAAGGGAGAGAACTGGCATCTTGCTACTCAAAGTGGGTGGGGGGCTTGGCGAAAGTAGCGCCAAATTTCAAGCCTCACTCAGAGGGAGAACAAGCCAATCTTCTGCCCGAATTCCCAAGATGTTGGTATTACTGGCAGGATCTGCTTTTTACCAAGATCCCTGGTGATTCACGAACACTTCTCAGGTTTGGGAAGCACTGATCTAATCCAGTGCTTCTGGAGTCCCCTGCCAATACCCTGGCTACGTGGTCATCTGGGCTCTGCTTCATAACTCCAGGGCCAGACAGCCAAAGTCAGGGAGTAGATGAGAATGATCCTTTTACTTTTCTTTTTAGGTTAGGCTGGTTGGGCAGATAAGTGGACATAATTGAGTAAATAGTTGTGCTCTAATTTGCAAGGGCAGGTCAGCCATTAGAGCTACCCTTTAAAATAGCTCATCTTTATGGCAAACAGACTGCTTCAAAGATTTGGAGGGAGGGAGAAGAGGACTTGAAATGTGGTTCTTTGTCCATTGAGCCTCGTTCCACAGTATATTTAGTATTAGGAAAAATATAGCATCAGTGTGTGTGAATACTGTGAATGCAAATTCCTTGTTATCGATTCCGTGTACTTACTATTCAGATGGCCACACACTTCTTTATACCAAAATGAACAAACCGATGCTAGCAGTGGCTCCCAGACTTTAGCGGGCATCAGAATCATCTGGAAAGCTTGTTAAAAAAATTGCTAAGCACTCCCCTCTCCCGCCAAAGTTTTTGCTTCAGTTTAGGGGACAGGAACTGATAATTTGCATTTCTAGCAATCCCCAGGTGATGCTAATGCTGAGTTATAAAAATAGTAGCGCCCAGATGTATTATTAGCACCTCAGGGAATCTATAGACACTCATGAGTGGTTACTGTGCTCTGATGATATGGAATATAGGGCCAAATATCACCAATCCATGGTCAGGGAAGACAGAGTACCCTGGGGGCAACGTAAATACAGAAATAATCTGATTGCTTTCAAACTTCTACTTCCCAAACCTTCATCTGAGTTGCTAACAAGCAATTTCATTTGCTTCATTTTCCTTTCTTTTAGTTTCCACCCACCTCTGACGGCAGACAGATAGTTCTGGTTGACTGCAGGATGTTTGATATTGAAATCACAAGTGCCTACTCACTGGCAAGTGGCAAGACTGGCCAGTGTCACTGAGACATTCTGAGCACGGGGGTGGGGGCGGGGCTCTGAGTTGTGCGATGACCTCCCAGGTCACTGTGGTCCCCTGTGTAGTCCTGGGCCCTACCCCGTACTTGTGCCGTCCTCACCGACAGGCTCACACCCATGATTTCAGTAGAACGAAGGAGCAGTTCTATTGTTGGAGGACCCTGGAATCCCCTCAGTTGGCAGGGAGCTGGTAAATGTTTGGCACAGCACGGGACCCAAGCATCTCCCGTCGGGGTTCCTTCCGGCAGATTTCTCCACCTGCGGCAGATGCTCAGATCTGAACGGTTTGCACTGACCTTTCTGGTGCCGCTTGTCCAAAGTGCCTGCAGACTGCTCGGGGACAGAGGCTGCCTGCCAGTGAAAAACCATGACAGTGCTTTACGCTGTAATTGAGTGGAGACAGGATTTAGCTCATTGGCGTACCTTGCCTGCATTGACTCTATTCCATATTATTAAAAACAGAGACTTGGTCCTTTTTTTTTTTTTTATAAAAAATTTATTGAGATGATGCAATTATAGGCTTTTCTTTAAAAATTATTTGCAACTCACTGGCCCTGAGAAAAGGCATTTGTTTTTTGTTTTTTTTTTCTTTTTTTTTGTTACATTCATTTGATTCAGTCCCTTATACACCCCACACCTCATAAACAACAAGAGATTAGAAATTAAACAAAAAAAAAAAAAAGGAGAAAAAGAAATTCTAGATTCATCCTGGTTTGCAGTCACAAAGAGAAATCTTCAAGAATGTTCACTTGGCATGTGTGAAAGATTCAGGGAGTTTGTAGTTGTTTAGTGTTGATGCAGATGGGGCCAAAAGAGGATCAGGTTAGTCTTCCGCGGTTTTTAGACAGGCAGGGATTATTGCCACCCCCACCCCACCCTCCTGCCATGGCTTCCTTGTCTCACTGCCTTCCTTCCAGATTTCTGCTCAGAAGGGGAGCAGGCCGAGCGGGTGAAAACCGACTAGCACCGAATGCTAGGGGAAAAACACAAAAGCAAAAACAACCTGCCCTTTGTTCTTCGTGTGTTTTCCCAAATCTCTCATCTTCAGGTTCCTGGGTGGGAATGGGTCAAATGGGGGATCTGGCCAGGCTGGATCTCAATCCTCCTTCTGTCCCTGGCATGCTGTCTGCTCCTCGGGCAAGTCATACTAACTTCCTGGATACTCGGGTCTCCCTTCTGCAGAAGGGAGTGAATGTTTCAAAAACGTATTCCGAGTTGGAGCCTAGGCAGTGAAAGGGGGAGACGGTGGGTACTTAGTCATTTAGGCGAATCCTGTCAGAGCCATCGAAGTTTCAGCTAAAGCTACGTTCCCATTTGGACAAGGTATCAGGGTAAAAAGACCCTGGGTTGGAGGGGGCCAAATACACCATTGAAAGGAGAAAATTCATCAGTGTGTTATTCCTCTTATTCTGTGGGCAGCTCCCTGCCCCCACCCCCCCACAAAAAAAAGGATTCAGGACACTGGTGATGCTGTCTTAGGCAAGACTAAGTTGCCTTGGGACAAAAAGAGATCATGTTAAGAGCCACATAGCTAGTCCCGCTAATTGCCACTGCTTTCTTCTGATCAAGAGGAGGCAACCTCGCTAACCCAGGGTGCAGGGAAGAGAAAATGCTAGAGAATTTCTAGCTAGAGATACAAGTGAGAGCGACCGTCTCAGACACCGCTGAAGGGAGCTCTCCCCGCTCTGCAGTGCTCGTCCACACTCTCCTTTCCCAATTTCTGATCTTGCAAGCCCAGGACTCACATGGCAGCGGTAGGGAAAGGCCAGCTATTCAGATCACGGACGTGCTTTTAATTTGGTCCCAGGTGACATGTTCATCGCCCCTCGTACTTAGTGTTGAAGTAAGGAATTTCATACTGGTAGACCCTACAGGTAGAGCCTAAGCTCTTGGAGGGCAGGGGTTGCGCCTGGTTTCCTCTTTGAATCCCTCCCAGTGTCTAGAAGGTGCTTCATCCAAGTTTGCTGAATGGAACCGGAGATCTTTGGGGTCTGCGGCGTGTAAACACCGCATCCCTGGTGTCGGCACTGCCCGGGTGTTAGCTCAGAGAATAAATGAGGACGACTTTTGCCATTAAGGGAATCAACAGAAAGTTCTTACTGGTAATACCGGGGTAGGAAATAAGGAGCACGTTGGAATTAGTGCTTTCTATTCTTCAAGCAGGTGAAGGTGTCACCATCCTAAGTCTTACCTATTCTTACAGGGTATTGCTTTAAATACAGAGATCCTTGGGGCAAAAGGGAATTTCCTTCCATAATTCAGCTGTAATATTCTTTGAACAGAAAGAGCTGGAGTCCTTACGTGTGGGTAAAGTGAACAGAATGAGACATTCTCATCTTAGGAAAGAGCAACATCATGCCCTGGTCTCTGCTTTCATAGCCACACAAAGGGCCTCAGTAAAAATCCACCTTTTCTCTCCAGCCCTTCGACTCAATGGTCTTCCCAATACACCAGGTTTTTGGCTTAATCTCTCAAGTTGCAATCCAACATCAGTCATCTTAGAGGCTGGACAACGAATCAGTGCATGCTGCTGAATGCTCTTGAAAGACATCTGGAGTGTGCTGGGGTCCAGCTGACTTTCACCACCATTCAAGTGGCCCGAGACCAAACCCTTCCTTCATCAGCAGGTCCCTGACCTCACTGCAAGCCCGGCCTTCTGGAAGGTAGAGTTGGTGGATCACGTGACAGTGGAGGAGGCTGGCCACCTCTATGTCTCTATCTGCGGTCTGATAAGGGGCAGGAACAGAGCACAACTGAAGGACCTCAAAGGGCTCCTTGATTCCAGTGTCCTTGACCCGCAATCTGTCCTTCCCTCTCCCCAGGCTGGTGTCCTTGTCAATAAGGCTGGGGGAGAACTCTTCCTGCCTGCGTTCCTCCAACCCCTACCTCCCTGATTTGCTCAGAAGTGGCTTGAGAAGACACCCAGGGATCTGGCAGCAGCATCTAGAAGTGCCGCTGACGACGTGCACATGTACCCTGGGGAGCTGCGAGATGCTCACCCAACCAAGGAGAGAAAACTAGAGAAACGAGGAGGGGGTGCTGTGTAAGGCGGGTCTAATCTTTTGGATTAAAAAACGGCCGTCCTTCTAAGATTGGATTCTGAACCTGTATTAAAAGAGTTCAGATGGCTAGAAAAGGAAAAAAAAAAATCTCAAAGAGCTTTCTAAAAATATGTGTTATCATCAAAAGTACTAAGGGGTGGCACTTCCCTCATTTTACAAGACACTGTGGACCTTATTTCGAGGCGAGAAAGAGCCACGAATGGGTGAAGCACAGCGATGAAAGGAGAAGAGAAAAAGGTCATAGATCTGACGAGTTTCCTGTCTGCCCAGGCTGGGCAAACATCAGTAGCAAGCGAGACTGTGTACTCTAGGGTCCTCCGCTCTCCAATGCCCTGTGTCCCGTGGGGGCCAGGAAACTTTTAAAAAGCCCGGGAATTTTTAAAAAGTTAGGTGAGGGCATGAAACTGACCACAAGGTGGCCTTTGGGAACCTTGCAGGACCTGCAAGTTAATCCCAAGAGGCTGGGGCCTTCCGAATACTACACACAGCCTTCCATCCTGATCTTCTGTCCTCGGCACCACCAAGCCCTGGGGTGCTCACAGCCACGGCCGGGGGCAGCCAGCTGGACTGATGCTTATCTCTCTGGAGGACCACAGCACCCGTGACGTTTGGGGCCTCCCTCTGATAGGCAGCCAGATGTCCGGATGTGGGTTGGATTATTATTATTATTATTTATTTTATTTTTTGCGCAGTGCCACTGCAAAGCACCCAGACCGCTGATTCCGTTGGAGCGTCACCAACTCCCAAGACTGTCCTGGAGGCTGGACTCTGCTAAAAGGTATCTGAAACTCAACAGCAGGCAGGGAGGGAGAGGCAGGGGAGGAAAGAGCGAGAGGGAGAAAAAGAGCGCTCTCCTTCTCACTTTATCCTTTTTAAAAGCATCTTTTTTTTTTTTTTTTCCCCCAGCCAAGACCCAAGAGCAACAGGAACAAACCTGATCCACGTGGCAGGATAAAGAGGAACCTGAAACCCTTTGCGTGTGTTTTCTCTTTCCTGACCAGCTGGGTTTGCCGCACTTTGTGAGATTTGCAAAAAAATAGGTATATATAATAGATATATATTTCCATAGGAAAACAACCTCGGATGTCTTCCCCTATATGAATGATGAAAAGTCAAACTGCATGGTCTTAAACAAAAAAAACCAAAAAACGAAAACACCATGAAACTAACAACAGGTGGACGGGTGAGGGTGAGGAATTACAGATGGAGAGGTTCCAAATGAGGAGGAAACGGGAACCGCGAGTCCCAGGCTCGTGCCCTCGGCCAGAATTCCAGCCCCGCCTTTGCTGGGTGGTTTGTCTAAGGTGCTCTGGGGGCCCTCCCGCTACGCGAGACAGGTGTCACTCCCACTTCTGGGTCTCTTCCTGTTCTAGTCTCAGCCCGCCTGCTCGGCTCGCCTCCAGGCCCCTCGCGGGCAGGGGGCCCCCCGGCTGCTGGCCCGCTGAGGTGGTGGGTTGGTTCCCTCAGCATTCATCTTCTTGGTATATTTGTTCATCCAGCTCCTGGGACTCCAGGTGCTCCAGACGGTCCGTTCGGCCACTCATGATTTCATCCGGGGTTTTCATAAACCTTTGGTGAGAGGAAATGGACGAGCACAGAAGATTACATTTTCCTCCAGTTGCCTTCACCTTGAACTCTTAAACTAAAAGCAAAGGCCCCATCATCTCAAATAGCTGGACAGCTATTTGAACTCAGCCAGTAATGCTGACTTAGCACAAACTGGAAGGAGGTGCCCCTTCCTCTGAGTGCTGGAAAAAATGGCAAAATAACTATAAAAACGTCTAGGGTGGCTGTGAGCTGTGTCGTGCATTCCTGTACGACCATACGAGGGAACCCTGGTACAGCTCACTGATCTGCTGTTAGATTTTCCAATGACCTACGAGAGCTGTATATCCATTTCTATCCCAGACTGTGGGCCCAGGGAATGGTATGCAACACTTGAATTTACCTCAAAAGGATCCAATTAAATGCCAAATGGAAAATTTTCATAAAAGGGCAACTTAGTGGTGCTCTTAGCAGTTAGAAAGGCAAAGAGAATCATTTTCAACGTTATCACTGATCCAGCCAAAATGCTAGCAATGAATCCCCCTTAGCCTGTCTTCCTCTGCAGCTGGGTGCAGACAGCAAGGCTTATCTTCTTATTGGAAATCCTATCAGTGACCTGTCAGGGCCACGATTTCCACAAGTGCAGGAAGGCGGCCTGGTTGCAAAGGTTCTGCCCTCACCGGAATGCCGCTTCCACAGCCCCCTCGGTGCCTGCACACCCTTCTCTTCCCAGACACTTTGCCCTGCACCAGATGAACGGTCCTAACACATGTCACTCCACATTCGAAAGCCTGTGGTGACCACTTAACAGATAAAGCCAAGGACACACTCTTCCGCTTGCCCACCTGGGTTCTCTGTCATCTCTACCCAGGAAACTCTTGTCACCCACCGTTGACGAGCATGAAGCCTTTATTCTCGTCTGGCCAGTCTTTTTTCTTATACACATCATGGCCTTCCCTCCAAACCTCATCTGGCACTCTCTGAGCCCTGCTTATTCTTTGCGCCCTGCCCCTGCATCAAAGAGCCATGCAACAGCACCAGTCCACACTGCAATCCTCCTTCCCTCAGTGCCTATAACCCTTGTAAAGACTACCCACAATTTAACACTTCACTTGATCACACACAGGGTTTTACACACCAAGAAGCCTTCATTTTGTGGCAAGTCTGGCTTCCATCCCTCATTTCCTCAAAAATGACCAACTCTTCTCACTAATAGCATGATCCTGTCCTTTTATGTTGTCAAAAATCACTATTGGAAGCCTATGAACCTTCCAACTACTTCTGCTTCTCTTTTCTGCCCTTTATTGCTCAACTCCCCAAGTAGTACTATTTGTTGAGTCTGCACTCTGTCTTCTCCTTTCATCCCCTAACACTTCTCCCCCAAATCTGAAGTCACTGACAATCTCCCGAGGCCAAATCCACAGATATGCTATATTCGGCCCCCTACCCTACCTCTTTCTTCTCTTGACTAGTCTTCTGTAATAAGCTTCTGATATTCCAAATCAGGCTTGTCAAGAAACATTTACTGAAAGCCTCCGTAAGGTATAAAATAGAATTATATAAAATATAATCCTCTCCCTTCTAGGATCTTATGACTTAGTTGTGGGGAGAAGGACTTCATATGTATAGCTATTGAAAATGCAAATCGTGATGTGGTTTAGGGCCAAGGGATCCAAGAGATGATGGAAGAAGACATCTGTGTGTGTTTGAGCATCATGATGGGTGGGACACTTGAGATAGACCTAGAGGGCATATATATTAAAAAAGCAAAAGTTAGAGGGATATATATTTCTGGCACAGGGGATCATATTAGTGTCGTAGGGTAGGTAGCTGGCAGTGTGTGTGATGAATTTGGAAGGCAGGGGAGTGGACCAGAGGTAGAAAGGATTATTGAATTAATCTAGGTGTGAATCATAAAGTCTAGACAAGGAAGCAACAAGAATGCTTTTGCCTTTCTTATGTCTTCTAAATTCTCATGAAAGTGCTTGTCATTGGTAGACTCCAACCTGGAATTTGCTGGTAAGAAATCTTGGGAAATGTGGTTTCCAGGCTTCTAGCCCTAGCAACATAGAATGGAGTAGAAACAGTGTGGAATGGAAGAGCCAGGGACAATCCTGCATAATGACTGACCTGGATATAGGAGGAGTCAACAGTAACCCCAGCATCAAAGTTGGTTGCTTAAAACGACATTGACACCACTGATGAGTAACAGGAATCCTGGATGGGGGGCAGGGGATATTTCTAGTATGTGGAGAAGGTATTTAAATGGCCATGTACTATAAGAAGCTCTTGGAAATTCAGATTTCAGGGGGACTTCAGGGGGATCCTAGAGCTGGATACAGAACAAAGGCTGGTGAGTCTAACCATGAAGTCTAACTGAAGCTGTGTAATGGAATCATTTCATCCAGAAAGAACAGGAGCCAAGGACTACGTTTAGGGTCAAGGATGATGAGAAGCCATCAGCAGAGCCAGGGAAGCGAGGGTTCTTTTTTTTAACTCCTTCCCATTCTGTTCCCATCTCTTGACTAAGCTTTTCTGTTGTTTTTGAAGACGTCAATTGTTTTTACCCTTCCCAAGTTACCATTACTCCTAATGTTAAATAAAGCTTGAGTTCTCTGCTCTCTCTAATCTATCCCAGCGAATGGATCTATTCATGCAGAGTGTCACTTGCTACCTGTGTACAGACAATGCCAAATCCATCTCTCTAGCCCCATCGAAACTCTTTTCTGTCCCATCTGCCAAACCCATAACCTGACGTCATGTCCGTCGATCCCACCTTCTCCCAGCCTTCCCTTGGTCGCCCCACGTCCATTACCATCAGTGTCAGTGACCATCCCTTCTACCTCTCCTGACTGGTCCTTGACATTCCTTTCTTCCTCTTCTCCTAATTCTTTCTCTTCTCTGGCAGAGTGCTTGGAATCACAATCTATGTGGTAGGTTAAATGGTTGGAACTCGTTAGCTGTGAGGAAGTCTGGAAAGAGGAGTGTCTATTGCAGCAGCTTCCGGACTTTTCGGATTATCATGCACCATAAAAAAATATATTTTGGGGTGCCTGGTTGGCTCAGTCGGTTAAGCGTCCAACTTCAGCTCAGGTCATGATCTCACGGTCTGTGAGTTTGAGCCCCGCGTCGGGCTCTGTGCTGACAGCTCAGAGCCTGGAGCCTGCTTCGGATTCTGTCTCCCTCTACCTCTCTGCCCCTCCCCTACTCATGCTCTGTCTCTCAAAATATGAATAAACGTTAAAAAAAATTAAAAATATATATATATTTTGACATCATGACTCAGCACGTACACACGCACACATGAAACAAAGCTTTCCTGAATCATTAGCCACTCTTACTTCATGTGACACAGTCTGATATTTTCGACTCTATCCCACCCTGTTCAGTTTTGTTCTATTCCGTTAAAAAAAAAAAGGTTTAGACTGACTCATTAAATCTATTTCATGATTCGCTAACGGGTCATGACCTGAAGTTTGACAAACGCTGGTTCAGAAACCTGCTCACAAGCGTCGGGAACCTGGAAGTCTAGACCTAATACCTCGCTTTGCCATTGACGGTGTTACTTTGGCCGGTCCTCTTAACTACCCTGGATGTTAAATCCAGATAATACGATTTGATCACTGCATTATTTTCAAGTTGAGTCGCACTGTGCTTACTTAGTTTGGGCTTTGTGACAGGACGGACATAAGTTAAAAACAAAAAACAAAAAACAAAAAACCGACTTCTTTTCCTGAAATTCGAACAACCCAGCATCTGGTATGCAATTTGTAGCAGCGATGGCTTTCCGTGTCAGACAGGCAGGTAGAGATCTTAACAGCCTCCCTCCTCCCTCTTATTTAAGGAAAACAATATCCTCCCAAAAGAAGGAAAGGAGAAAAAGGAAGCGCTACCTGAACAAAAGCCTTTGTCCTGGCTCCTTCCTGATAATGTTTAGTTTGTAGTAGTGGCGCAGGGCTCTGGACATTTTCTCATAGGTCATGTTTGTTCTGTTCTGTTTGTTCAAAGGAGGAAGAGAGAAAAAAGCACAAAGACACAGTGACATAAACCTCTGAAAAGGCGCTGGGGAGCTATTAAAATAAAAGCTCTTTGGCTGCTCGCGTGGCCCTACCAGCTCCGGGGAGCTACCTGCCCCCCAGCTGCCCCCCAGGCCCACCAATTCCCACCCCCTTGGCCTTTAGACACGGGCGCCAAAATTTCTCCGAAGGTGAATCCCCTTTCGTCAGAAGTCTTGGCGCTGTGGCTAATAAAGTATATCCCACAGCAACCTCCCTCACTACCTTCCAAGACTATGCTCTGCTGTGCTCCATGAATTTCCTGCAGGTTCCCCTATCTGTGGGTCATCCTTCACCTTCCAACCCACAGAGAATTTTTCTCTTTCTCTTTTCTTTCTTTTTCTTTTTCTTTCTTTCTTTCTTTCTTTCTCTTCCTTTCCTTTTTCTTCCTTCCTTCCTTCCTTTTCTTTCTTCCTTCTTTCCTTTTTTCCTTCTTTCCTTTACTTTTTTTCTTTTTCTTCTCTCCCTCCCTTTTTCTCTTTCTTTCTTTCTTCTCTCCCTCCCTCCCTTCTTTTTCTTTCTTTCTTTCTTCCTTCCTTCCTTTTGTTTCTTCCTTCTTTCCTTTTCTTTTTTTCTTTCTTTCTCTTCCTTTTCTTTCTTCCTTCCTTTTCTTTCTTCCTTCTTTCCTTTTCTTTTCTTTCTTTCTTTCTTTCTTTCTTTCTTTCTTTCTTTCTTTCTTCTCTCCCTCCCTCCCTCCCTCCCTTCTTCTTCTTTCTTTCTTCTTTCTTTCTTTCTTTCTTCTCTCTCCCTCCCTCCCTCCCTCCCTTCTTTCTTTCATTGCAACGACCTTTCTCCAACTTGTGTTTCTGGTTTGTCATTTTAAGGAAGAGATTTTTTTGTTTGTTGGAATTCCTGTTGTGGAAGGAAGAATACAGTGGTTCCGAGCCCTGGGGCTCCAGGCACCATCGGGAGCTTGCAGAGGGATTTTTCTCTGTGACTCACGCACTGAAGAGTCTGTCAGTGGGGCCTTGCCGTATTTGGTCATGGCCTGCAATTAGGTCTTCCTCACTGGAACCAGAGCACAGGCTTCCAACCTCTAAGGCTGCAGCCCCCCACCTCCCCTACCCCCCAGCCCCCGAGCTCGGCTGGGCCCCACTCTGTCCCTGCTCACTCAGCTCATCTGGGGCTGTGCCACCAAGGTGCTTTGCCTGCTTTGCCCACATCTACCTGGCTGCGGTCAGGCCTGGATCTTGGTTACTTGTTTTTGTTTTTTTAGTAGGAATACAGATTTACTTATTTAAATATTTTTTGAGGGGAGAGACTCTTTGCTCTATTCTTTTCTTACCTTATTTTATTTTATTTTATTTTATTTTATGCCCATTGATCAGTACTTTCTCCTGCCCCTCTCTCCCCAACCCCAGGCCACACCACTCCACTCTTTGGTTCAGCAAATTTGCCTGTTGTAGATACTTCATGTGAGTGGCAACAGGCAGGATTTGTCTTTCTGGGACTGGCTTAGTTCACTTAGCAGAATGTCGTCAAGATTCCTCCAATGCCGTAGCCTGTGACAGGATTTCTAACCTCCCTTAAGGCTGAGTAATCTTCCTCTGTATGTATACGGCAGTGTTTCTTTATCCAGGCATCCATCATGCATGTTTAGGGTGGTGTTTCACCCACTTTTTACCTCTATGCACTTCAACAGTTTTCCTAACTCTAAAAGATTGGATCTTTTAAATTCTACTCCCTTTTCCCAGGGTGGAAAATTGTGGGGCGGACAGTTCTTGCCTGTTTGCTTTTCAAGGGGATGTCACAGTCAGAATGTGAGCATTTCCATGTCGAAGGGGGCCTTTGCAGACGTGGGTGTTTCTCACTGAGCGGAACAGAAGCGATACCTCCCCAGCTCCCTTGTGAGTCACAGAGCCCCTGTTCCTCAGCTCCTAGCGACACACGGGTGGCAGCACCAGGTGGAGGGGATGGGATGGAGGGCCACTTCCAACACAGCCCTACCAGACCGGGGGGTGTGAAGTTAACTGACACCCGGCATAAGTAACACATGGAAAGTGGCATCTTTACTTATGTCCTTCCCTTTGTAACTAATTGCGGTGAGGAATAAACTAAATAATGATGGGCACACTTGGGGGGCAGAAGACAATTATCCTCCAACCTGGAAATGAAGGCTTTATTTTGGCATTACTTCGCACAGCAAATATCTGGTGCCCTTTTACCTTATGGTTTCCCCACAGTCGAGCCAGTCCATTGGGATCCACTATCCGGAATATTTTGGATTCTTTGTCTTCCCATCGGATGAAGTTTTCGTACCGGCTGTCGGAAAGCAACTGATAGACGTAATCCCAAAGCAGTCTACAGTCTACAGAGGAAAAGGGCAAGAAAACATTGATTATGTTTCTTGTTGAGGCCCTAAGAATAACAACCAGAAAATAATCCAGTAGCCGCTCCTGCCTAGTGTGGATTGATGGTCTAACTTTCTTATTTCACAGTGAGGAGACCAGGGCCCAGAGAGATCTGGCAGATGGTGCTGGAGAAAGGCAACCTTTGACCCGTGGAGGCCTCAGAGACCATCCCGGCCAACGGCCTCCCCTCCACAGATGGGGATGCAGTGGCCTGGAAGAGGAAGCAGCCTGTTCAAGGTCATGACCGATGACTTGAACTTGAGCAGAGCTCACACGAAAGACACAGAGCAAGCCAAAAGAGGGGTAAAAACAGGCTGGTGGGGACTAAGGGCGGAAAGAGAGCCCCAGTGTTTAAGCAAGCAGTATGGTGTTCCTGGTGATGCTGCAGGATTGTTCTGGTGTTGGAGGCTGAATGGATACAGATGAGAAGATTGGGGTAGGCTAAAAAATGGCAGAAAAACAAGTGTGATGCGTGAAACGCTGCAGAAAAAGAAACTGTGAGCTCGCGTGGTTTTCAAAAAGAAGATACAGCATCCCCCGGAATTCTCAAAAACCAGTTTATTGTCACAAAATCAGCGTAGAAAGGAACCCAGGGCAAAAAGTCACTTTTCCCATCTGTAGGACCGACGTTCTGTCACTTGGCCAGGCTACAAATATTTACTAAGTGAGTTCATACAGGCCAGGTATTGTGCTAGGCTTTGGCTCCTGGCTGAGGGCTGGCATATTAAAACGAGAAGACACATACCGCATAATTTCCCTTGTTCTAGTGCTTTCTGGATTTGGGCCGTCATGGTCTGTGGTTTGCCCTCTAGGCCCCCTTGTTGGGTGGATGGAGACACATCCTATCTATGTGTACTTTTGGAATGGTCTCCAGATGAGAGTAAGAGACTCTAGTTTTCAGGGGTTTCACTGTTGACTCTGGGGAGCTTTGGTAGGCTGGAGCCAGAATGGCTGGTCGTGAATGATCGATTACCGAACGCTGTGTATGTGCT
Organism: Prionailurus viverrinus; assembly: GCF_022837055.1. Taxonomy (NCBI): domain Eukaryota; kingdom Metazoa; phylum Chordata; class Mammalia; order Carnivora; family Felidae; genus Prionailurus; species Prionailurus viverrinus. The sequence continues at coordinate 42,789,724 of NC_062567.1, read as the reverse complement.
CAGCACGTGTCGTGCGTCTTTCCTAACCCTCTGAGGCCTGAGGGGGCCGGGATATGAATTCCTGGGCTCCTGCACTACAGTGTGCTGACTTCCTTATGTTGGGTGAGGCCCAGCACACCTGGGCAGGGAGTGTCTAATTGGGACGTGGAGTATTTTAGAGCCAACACATGCACCTCACAGAGAATGAAACACACCCTTCTCAGGAGTATATTCACAAGGGTAATTGAGTCAGGTCACCCTGGGCAGGTTTCCTAAATCTCCCCGAGATTCTGCTTCCTCATATATGAAATGGGAATCACACATACTTTACAGGATCACTGCATTAGTGATATTGCAAGTGAAGGGAAAGTAATGAAAATAGCAACAATGCTACGTATCGGGTAGCCTACTAGCAGGCACTGTGCTGCACTTGACCTTGAGGACACCTTCTGAGGCAGGTGCTGTTGCTATTCCTATTTTATGGACAAGGAAGCTGGGGCTTAGAGGGTTTGGTAATTTACTCCAAGGGCACAGCTCGTTGAGTGATGCACACACACACAGGATTCCAGGCTCTGCACCACTCTGAAGCCCGTGCCCCACCATTCTTCCTGATGGGTTTTCTATTCTGAGAGAAGCCAGTTAACAGGTAGATATCTGTAAAATTTTAGGCCTTTCCAGAACAAGGTTTAGCTCTGTTTAGTGTAAGCTTTATGAAATCCAGCCTTTTCTCTGAACAGCCCAAGCAAGGAACTGGCATAAAATGTGGCATTTTCTAAGAAGCTTAATCTTGCAGGAAACTGACATTAAACTTGAAATGACCATAAATCTCTTTACTGTAGCCTCCCCCCCCCTCCATTATCTGTGTCTAAACATTAATGGAATGTGCAAGTTACTGGGTTTTAGAAAAGGACAAACGGTGCTCTTCGTTGAAGACACCAGGTGCTCTGTGAGTTTGAACCCCATTCTGGGGACAGAAACGGCCAGCCACTTCTATTACCCGCCTGCCAGCCAGAGGGAGAGAGTGGGGGACCCAATCCGAGCACCATAAAGTACCTGGAGAAGTCAGGGTCACACTGAGAAGACTGAGAAGACTCTAGCTCATTTTTTAAAAAAGTTTTTATTTATTTATTTTGAGAGAGACAGCGTGAGCAGAGAAGGGGCACAGAGAGAGGGAGAGAGAGAATCCTAAGCAGACTCCGCACTGTCAGCACAGCGTCCGATGTGGGACTAGAACTAATCATGACCTGAGCAGAAACCAAGAGCCGGACTCTTAACTGACTGAGCCACCCAGGCGCCCCCTAGCTCATTTTTAAGGCTCTTGTAACAGGACGACTCTATTTCTAGGCAAAGCGGTGGGGAAGGCAATGGGCCCTAACCCTCCTTGCCATCTCCTTGCCCTGGAACACTGTTACTACAAATGGAAAACCAAGGACTGAGCTGCGGATTCAGTGTTTGTCCCATCATACAATGGCAGATGCATTTACATTTCCCCCCAGCCTCTCCCAGTTGGAAAACCTCTGACAAAACCAAATATTATCGCATAGAATGCCAGTAAATTAGAAGGAACAACAAAGGGGGTCTGTGTCTAACTCCTATATCGCTCCTCCACATGGGAGAAATCATCTTCACTGCAGGGGCTTGGTGTCACCTGGATCGGGACTCAATTCTCTCAAGTGTCCATTTTACTAACATTGAATAGTAATGAACTATTGGATTGTCTTCAACGGTTTGATATAAAGAAACTGTGCCCATATGAAGGTGAACAATATATTGCTAGTCCTCTCACCTCTCGGCCAACTGGAGCTAAAGTATAAAGCGGATGGTCCTTCCATCCCCTCCGCACAAAGACTTTCACTTCCATTGTGTCTGTGGTTTCTGTTTTACTGTTGTGGTACCTTCTACTTATCACAAAACAGTGCAGTGTGAACGAGACCATTTCTCCAAGCAAGGGCTTAACCAGCACTGAGGTCCATGCAGGGGCTTCAAACTTGGATCTTTATGTAAACCTTTTCCTAAAAAAGATCTTAGAGGGGTGCGCCTGGGTGGCTCATTTGGTTTGAGCCTCTGACTCTTGATTTCGGCTTGGGTCGTGGGATCAAGCCCTGCGTTGGACTCTGTGCTGAGTATGGAGACTACTTGGGGTTCTCCTCTCTCTCTCTCTCTCTCTCTCACTCTGCCCCCTGAAGATGTGTTCTCTCTCAAAAAAAATTTTTTTTAAAAAAGATCTGGAATGCTATCTGCTCCTTGGTTGGTAAATGAACGGCAGGGCTCACTGGAGAACAGACTTCACCTATATGTTTCAAGAACATTGGATTCTTGCAAACTTTTCCCTTTCATAAATGTGAAAATAACCCCAAACAAGCTGCCAGCTGATCACTTTAAATGACATTTAACCCAGCAAAGCCAACATTAGCTGAGTAATAAAAATATGTTGACATTCAAGACATATTGAATTATTCAGTCACTAACAGAGGTAGCAACAGGAATTTTGTGGCATAAAGCAGTTGTTTCAAACTCAGAGTATTAAGTGGCTTTTATAACTCTATTATTGATTGTTTGGTTTCTTTAGTTAAAAATTATTCCAGATGATAAAAATAAATGCCTGATCATACAAGAGATTTTTTTCCCTTTCTTCTTCTTCTTCTTCTTTTTTTTTTAACAATTAAAGTTCAGCCATGTGAGTTAGTTTTTAAGATTTCAATTAAATAAAAGGCAGAACCTTTTTAGTTCCCTAGATCCTCTGGAGGTTATTACCATAGCCTACCTGCAATTTTTCAGCTCTGTCGAAATCCACATCTGCACAGATACAATGTTCTTTGATCATCAATGAAAATGCTTAATAAATTCACCAAACTCTATAATAAAATTCACCAAACTCTATAAATAAAAGATTATCCTATAATATAACCCTCGAACATGCATGTGAAAAAATTTTATATTACAAAGTATTCATTAATTTTAAGTGCATTTCTCTTAAACTAAAGGGCCTTTATATGAAGGCACATGGGTATTTTAAACACATGTCCATTATTTGGATTGTCTCTTGCATGAGAGGAAGTTTATAAAAGGGTTTAGTTCAAGTGACGTGCCATTTTTTGGTTGCAGAGAGCATTCTCTCTCCTTCCTGCTGGGTGAGGTGCCCTGGGTACCCACAGCTAAAAGGCATTGTAAAAATTCCCTTCCTGTGGTTAAGGAGAAATATTTCCACTCCCACGTCTGTCTCTTACCAGAGACTCATTGTACACGCTCGCAGAGCAGAGACTGTAAAAAGATGGGCGATTCACACATAACCAACATAGTTTCTAATGAAAAAAATCATGCTAGACAAAGCTGATGTTTCAAAATCTGAGTGGGCAAGTCAAGTTATCGACAAAGGGAATGTTTAATGATGGTGGTTAATTAAAATTTTGGGAAAGCTTCTGAGAAAGTAATTTTATGTTGTTCTAACTGCCCAAATGGAATTTTAAATGAAGGTCTGTAAACTGGAGTTCCGTGGGTATAATCACCAACCTACCAGACGGTGAATGTCCCTGTTTTACTTAAGTTTATTGCAAAAAATTAATGGATTTATTTCAGGTTCAGCAACAAAACCGCTAAGTAACGTACAAATTAGAAAGTTACTCCTCTGCTTGAGAGCAGTGGTTCTAAACCAGGGGCAATCTTGCCCTGTAGGGAAGGTATTTGGCAATGTTTGGAGATAATTTTGGTTGTCATAACTGGGGTGAAGGACGCTACTGGCCAGGGATTCTGCTAACTATCTTATAATGACCAAGTCAGCTCTCCCCCATTCCCCAACAAAGAATCATTTGACCCAATTACCACGAGTCCCAAGCTTGAGAAACTCTGCTTATAGGAACACGAGCTTTACAACATGCACAGCTCAGGGTTTTTTGTTTGTTTGTTTGTCTGTCTGTCTGGGTTTTTTTTTTTTTGTTTGTTTTTGCTTCCCACCCTCCCCCGCCCGCCCCCCCCCCCCCAATTCTAGATCAGCCATTACCTAGAAGCAGATGAATCCAGCTCAGCCAACCCTGTGCTGATACACAGAGGTGTGTTTACAATGGGCAACTGCTTGCGTTCTGCCACGGCTTAGGAAAACAGAAACCATATGTGCACAGTGGCAAGCTGGGTGGGGGAGAAGTGAGGGTGAGGGATAGAGATCTGTGCTTCCTGGCTCCACGGGGGTATGGGGACCATAGCTGCAAACGAGGCTGGCCCTTTTCACCTCTGGTTGCATAAGGCGTGGAGTGAGGCTGGGCTGCACTGGCAGAGCTGAGCTTAAAACCCCAGCCCCTGCTTTGCTCAGGTGGGGGCAGCCCGGGAAAACTGCATCCCTACCTCCCGGCATTCGGGCAGTCACGTTGTATTACAGAAATGTGTGTCCTTAAGCAAACTGGAATTTCCAGTCTCCCCGAGCTCCTTCTACGATTTTCCACCCAGCCACTGTGCTGTGACCGTTTTATCTTGTAAAAACGTTGTCCTGAAACTTCCTTCTCTTTCAGGGCTCTTTGATTTCTCGGTAGTGCAGTGAAAATAAACTGCAGTGACTCAGCCAGTGTGAGAAGGTGGAGACACTTGGGATACTCCCCCGAGCAAAGCCCCCGGGGGTGGGGGTGAGAGGGAGCGCAGAGGTGAATCTCCAAGGAGATAAGGAAACCCGGGTGCCTTGAAGGGGTGCCCTTTGCAGGCCAGTGTCACTTGAAACATGCCTAGGACACAGGCCTCCGAGGTCAATGCCCCTGCCAGCTCTGGGGGGTGGGGGTGGGGGTGGGGCCAGCTGCATCCGCTGCCCTCCCCTCACTCTCTGCAGCCCTGCAGTAGGGCGAAGAAAAAAACGGAGCAGAGAAGGGGCTCTCGTGCTCAGTAATTAGCCGACTGGTGCTGTGCATTTACATGTTGTCTCATTAGTACTCGACAGAGCCCGGAAATGGGTATTAGATTTTTTTTTTTTAATGTTTATTTATTTTTGAGAGAGACAGAGAGAGAGTGAAAGTGGGGGAGGGCAGAGAGAGGGAGACACAGAATCCGAAGCAGGCTCCAGACTCTGAGCTGTCAGCACAGAGCCCAACGCAGGGCTCGAACCCATCGACGGTGAGATCATGACCTGAGCCAAAGTCAGAGGCTTAACTGACTGAGCCGGCCAAGCACCCCTTTTTAAAAATAGAAAACATATATTTTTTAATGTTTACGGAAATGGGTATTAGTATTCTCCTTATGATGGAGAAGGAAACCAGGCCTCAGGAACAGTAAGCCCCTGTTTGGAGACAAGACCTGGATTCCAATCCTGCTTATTCCTGAGTGCACGCTTTCCCACAGGCCCACGCTGCTTCCCCGGGAACACTCCGGGCCAGCTGTTGGTTGGGACCCCAGGTCGGGAGCCCTGGGGGTTCTGCAGAGGGTTATCTGCCTGAGACAGTGAGGGATGATGTGGCTCTTTTAGCTAGTACTGAAACCCTGGGCCTCTCTGGCTCATGGGAACACCCCACGCCCGTCCTTCTCTTCCTCAAACACAGACATTTACATACAAGCATGCAAAGGCACATCTTACCACCGAGGCCCAGGAACGAGACTGCCCCTCGTCACTTTCACACTGAACCCTTTAGACTTCTCTTTTATGAAGTCTTTTTCCCCTCAGGGCGCTTGTGTGGCTCAGTCGGTTAAATGGACAACTCTTGATTTCGGCCCAGGTCATGATCTCACGGTTCGTGAGTTTGAGCCCCGCATTGGGCTCTGCACTGACAGCATGGAGCCTGCTTGGGATTCTCTCTCTCTCTCTCTCTCTCTCTCTCTCTCTGCCCCTCCCCTGCTCGTGCTCTCTCTCCCTCTCTCTCTCAAAATAAATAAACTTAACAACAGAAAATAAAGTCTTTTTCCCTTCGAGGCTGGTCCCAAGGCCCATTAATAAAAATAAATAATTAAGTCCATGAGCCTCACTGGAAACCACTTGGCCAGCACTAAATACCGTGGGGGAGGAAGTAGGCGTGGAAGCAGGGGGAAGAGTACAGAGTGACTTCCCCTGGCCCCCCCGGGCCCCTGAGGATGTGCCTCCAACTTCTTTGGAGGCTTATCCAAGCGGAGCTTATTTTTCTTCATCTGATTGAAGGTTAGAGGCTTCCAGGATTGAACTTCTGTGCATACAGAACTCATCCAGTCAATAAAACCAAATCAGGAAAGTACATTGTTCTAGGCAGGTGACAAATGAGCAGTACAGGAGACTCCGTGTCTCCTCGATGAGAATCTTTTTGTTTCTGTTTAAAATGTAACCTTGAGAGATAATAGGCACATTTTTGCAAGTGTCTTTAAAGATCTGAAAGATTGCCATGACGTGTGTTATTAGAAAAGAGAGCACGAGCTTGGGGGCGGGGTGGATTTTATGTCTTATCTGCTGCAGATAACCATGAAGATGCTCATGTTTGCAAAGAGAATCAGGGAGCTAAGCAAAAGTTGTGAGATAAGCACAAGAAAAGAAATATTCTCTATTTGGATGGATCATGGACTTGGAACAACCCGTCTGTACAGACCTGTAAAATCCCCACGTTTGTGCAGCAAACGAAGGACGATGAATGGAAGTGCCAATTGAAGTGCGCCAAATGAAACTTGTGTCCGTAGCAGATTTTGGGATTAAGGCCAGGGAAGGGACAAGCAGACAGGAAGTCTGGTAACTCAGGTTTTAATGGAATTGACGAACTTTAAGAGAAAGCCAAATCGACTTAAAATTCTTCTTTGAAGACTTGGCTGTCGATAGTTAAAACCAAAGCAGAAGCTTAGTTTGTTTGAGGGCACAGAATCAGAGGAATCCTGCCTTATGTCAATAAAGACACAAAATTTGGCATCTAGAGATGCTATGCCCTGCCACCTAGAAAAAGGCCTGGCACATACAGATTCGTGATCATTTTTGAATAAATGGATGAATGACTTAACTGCGCAATTCAGGTATGCAAAGAAACAACTTCTTCCACTTAACTGTATTTTATCGATGTTCATGATGCTATTGCAACTATTCCGGACTGGTCTGCAAACAGCCTACAGTCTAGCACTTGCCTCCTTTCTTACATCACTTGTTATTGTTCTTTCTACATGTCTTAGGCATGCCTCATGCTGTAAAGTGCAAGTAATTCCTTGAGAGCGGGGACAATGTTTTCAACTTCCGCATCCCACGTTATGCCTAGGATTTGAAGCACACTGTGCTGCACATCCGAATCAACAATGCCGTAGAATGGGGGGCAGCAAATGTTTCCTGCAGCGTTTTCTGCAAATATTTTAGGCTCTGTTGGCCATACAACCTCTGTTGCAACCGCTCCACTCCGCTGTTACAATGCCAGAGTGGCCTCCCGACAGCACTAAGTGAATGGGTGTGGCTGTATGCCAATAAAACTTGATTTACAAAAACAGGCGGTGGCTGATTTGGCCCATGGGCCAGAGTTTCCAATCCCTGCTCTGGAGTCCCCGGTCAGAAGGAAACACGGGTGTTGGAAAGGACACTGGAGGAAACTCAAGGCTGGACTCTGGATGTGCCTGAATCTCAGTTTCTTCATCTGTGAAAGACCCTTCTGGCTTCGAAATCACCGAGTTCTAAGAAGGAATGTCAATATGTACTAAAAACATGACTCACGGCATCACTGATGCTACATCTCATCACCTTATGGTGCTCACTGCCAATATACTCTTTGGATATGAAACACATTGGCAAAGCACAGACCAGTAAAACGTTCGTGGGCTGAGAAAAGTGCTAGAAGGTTCCCAGATGCTGCCCCAACCCCCTATGTCTTACTGCCCCCACCACGCAATCCCTTCATGAGCATAACAAATAGAAACTAAGCCCAGAAAGAAGCAATTTGGGGGTGCCTGGGTGGCTCAGCTGGTTGAGCATCCGACTTCAGCTCAGGTCATAATCTCGTGGTTCACGAGTTCGAGCCCCGCGTCGGGCTCTGTGCTGACAGCTCAGAGCCTGGAGCCTGCTTCGGATTCTGTGTTTCCCTTTCTCTCTCTGCCCCTCCCCTGCTCACACTCTGTCTCCCTCACTCTCAAAAATGAATAAATGTTAAAAAAAATTTTTTTTTAAAGAAAGAAGCAGTTTGCTCACTGTTGCATACACCACTGGCTATTCAATAAAAAGTTTGAACCCAGGGGTCTTGGCTCACTCTATTCCATATTAAATCCTTTCCCATAAACTCTGGCTATTCTCACTTATTAACCTCAAAAGCAGTCCTTCTTATCCTCTTAAAAATAAGTGATACCTTTAAAAATAAGCTACATGCTATGTTTAAATAGATCTAATTTGTGGTTTGTATTTAAGCTGTCTACCACCTCCTACATTTCTTTTATGGATTTTTTTTATTAAAAAATTTTTTTTAATGTTTAGTTATTTTTGAGAGAGAGAGAGAGAGAACGAGCAGGGGAGGGGCAGAGAGAGAGACACACACACAGCATCTGAAGCTGGCTCCAGCTCTGAGCTGTCAGCACAGAGCCTGATGAGCGGCTCGAACTCACGAACTGTGAGATCATGACCTGAGCTGAAGTCGGACGCCCAACTGAGTGAGCCACCCAGGCGCCTCTCTTTTAGTGATTATTTTAATTCTTCTACAAGACCAATACCTAAGTAAACTATCATAGCTTTGCAGATCACCTCCAAACTGTATGATAAAATCCCAATTCAGTGATATTAGAAAGTGAGGGGAAAAAAAGAATTATGAAATATGATAGATTTTTAATGGACTTGGAGTCCTAGATTTATATTTCTACCTGAAATAGATAAAAATATACTGGACCTTACCTTGCTCTGGAGTTTTCTCCATCAGGAATGACCTCTCTTTTTCTAACCTTCACTTGCTCATATTCTAAGCATGCTAAGCCCAGCTGAAAGCCAGCCCCTCTGCGAAACCTTCCCTAACACCCCGACTCTGAATCCTCATGACCCCGACGCTGACTCCTATAGTACTTGACGGGAGTCCTTCACAGACCCCACACACGACACCGACCGCCAACTGCATTCAGCCTTTTCAAGATTTTCCAAGATTCTGTGTTAGACCTCCTGAAACACCCCACCCCCACGAACGCAGTCCAGTGCCCAAACACAGCAAGCGCCCAAATACATAAATCCCAAAGTACTTGAGCAAATGGCATCCGAATGGACAGAAATCTGGCTTCCCTTTTCGATCCGCATTCATAAGCGGTGTTTCCATCCACACCCTCCGGCGATGGCATTCGGCAGTGCTGTGCAAAAAGCTTCAGGAACTAAGTTTTCGCAGTATTCGTATCTGCTCTACAGATATGAAGGCTTTTTTATGGCTGTTCAGTAATGCCACACTTTACACAGGAATAACTCAATGAGTTCGGCCCCTAAGAAATAGAATTTTACAACGATCTGGTGGCCCAAAAAGACACTAGAAGGGTAGGAGAGAAGAGACAGGGCTATCCCAAGTGAAACAAAAGGGCATGGAGCCCTGAGGAGTTCGCTTCAGAGGGTTAGAATCAAGACAAAGTGTTCGATTGTAGACTTTCTAACCCTATCATTTCACCCTTGAGAAAAACAGTGACTTGCAGTTAAATCAGCTGGTCTGGATTTGGTTAAATTAGTTAATACTTACATCTGGAGACTTTTAAACTTGTGAGCATATCATTAGAGCTAATTAATCATAATTTTTTTTTCTTTTTTTTTTTTTTTTCAACGTTTTATTTTTTATTTTTGGGACAGAGAGAGACAGAGCATGAACAGGGGAGGGGCAGAGAGAGAGGGAGACACAGAATCGGAAACAGGCTCCAGGTTCTGAGCCATCAGCCCAGAGCCCGACGCGGGGCTCGAACTCACGGACCGCGAGATCGCGACCTGGCTGAAGTCGGACGCTTAACCGACTGCGCCACCCAGGCGCCCCAATCATAATTTTATAGATTCTATCACACTGAGGAGCATTCCTCAAAGGGTCTGGGCCCTAGGGTTACTTTATGTGAATATTTTGACTTCCTAGGGTCATAAAGAAAAGCATAGACTCCCCTATTCTGTGTGTTCTTGAGAGAGACAAGGGCATCCATGGGTGCCAAGTTTCATCACTGGGCTGGTATGATATTCCATGGAGTGTCTTATTGATGGGGCTAACTCCATCATGAAACGATTCTGATGTTTAGGAATAAGATTTTAAAAAATCGTAGCACAATTTCTTCTTTTTAAAAAATTTTTTTTAGTGTTTATTTATTTTTGAGAGAGAGAGAGAGAGAGAGAAGGAGCATGAGTGGGGAAGGGCAAAGAGAGAGGGAGACACAGAATCCGAAGCCAGCTTCAAGCTCAGAGCTGTCAGCACAGAGCCTGACGCGGGGCTCGAACTCACGGACCGCGAGATCGCGACCTGGCTGAAGTCGGACGCTTAACCGACTAAGCCACCCAGGCGCCCCTCGTAGCACAATTTCTAAGAGACTAATACTTTAAAATTTATAAACCTATTAAATAAGGAGAAATAACTCCATAAGTCTAAATCATTTAACCTTCTTGATGGATGGGCTTATCTTCAATTCCTAGAAGTCTCTGATAAGACAGCGTGACAGAGGAGGTGGACAGGACGTATGTTGCCGGGGAAGGCAGGTTCCTCGAGAGCAGCACTACCAGCAGCAGCCAACGGCACAGCAGTGAGTGCCTTGTTGCCCCTGTTACCCAACCCCTATTTGACCTTTGCTCCTCTGGGGCTCCGTTTCCTCCGTGGCTTCCCTGGTCCAGATGACTTTTCATATAAAATGAATATAGCGGTAATAAGCAGCTTCTAAGAGCTACCCGGAGAATGAGAAACAAGTAGAAAGTATCTGCAAAATGTCCAGTACTGCTGTATAGACCGTGCAAGAAATAAGACACGAAGGGTACGTATAGGCAAGAAAGGTCTGGCCTGGGAAGCATAAGACAAGTCATTTATATGCTTCACAGTCATGTACTGACCCCATCCTCTTTCTCCAACCATCTGGGGAAATTCACGTGTCTTGTTTGAGCGCTTTGCTTCTTTATAACCCCCCTATGTTTTTCCTTTCACGATTTGTTTTTAGATTAAAACATACATACACACATAGGCATATATGTAAAGGTGGAGAAAAAAATAACACGAATCCCCGTTGTATCCGTCACCCAGCCATACAGCCGTTAGCTCACAGCCAGCCTTATTTTATGTACACCCCACCCATGCTTCACCCCCAGTGCCGTGGGATCCTTTTGAATCAAATCCCAGACACAGATCATTTCACTTTTCATGGTTTTTCAAACGTAAGTCACATTCCTTTGCCATTTCATTTTCTTCATTCAACACACTCACGTAAATGATTTGTAACAGTAAAACTGAGGCAACACTGGAGGTGTACCTGAAGCCAGAGAAAAATTTAGAAACAAATAATTTAAATAAAAAAGGGACAATGCGTCACGGCAGAGGGAGTTAATGTAGCCTGTAGCTCCCTGTGCGGTCACGCTGTTAGGAGCACGGCTCCATCCTGGGGCTTAGCTGGGGCTCTGGCCTGGGGGACAGCTCATGGAGGAAGGGGGCAATTCTCGCCTTTCCCTGACCGGGTCTGACTTCTCCTTCCTCTGTGCCTCCCTCCCGTTACTGAACACATATTCCCCTTCAGCCCTGAGCGACCTCTCTGCAAAGCCCTTCCTCAATTCCTGCAGTCAAAATGCACCTTCTCCCTGCTTTGCTTCCACAGGACTTAATTATCCTAGCACACAGTCAGCACTCGATAAGTGCTCGTGTACCGAATGAATGGGACATATGACTGATTTCACCGTGCCTTACAGCTTAGTTAGTGGTTTTCCCATCTGTCTCCGCCAGTAAATATTAAATTCCTTGAGGAGACAACTGTTCCATCAGCTCTGTGTCCCCCTACTTCCTGATGCATTTATCTGTGCATAGTAGGTGCTCAACAACTGTCTCCTGAAGGGAGAGATGCTCTAGGAAAAGAGCTGCCCTTGCCAAGTGGCTGCAGGAGTAAGTGTCTGGGGGATGACTTCATGTAAATTACGGGCAGACGAGCACAACACAATGTGTAGATTTTTTCCCACTGGTTTCCACTCGTTTCTTGTCTGAGGGAAGCAAATTTGGGCTTGTCATCATAAAAGGAGAAGAATTCGGGAGTGGTTTCCTCTGTCCAAACGACCCAGGAACATCTGCCTCCAATACCATAATCGTGTTTTTCTCTCCCACCTTCTCCCAAGGTGAAGGCTACGTTGAGTTACTGCCCACGGGACAGAATTACAGGTCTGAATCTGAGACAAAGGTTCTTTATGCTGTGTCTGGTCATTAATTAGCTGCTGGAAACTTCAAGACAGGGCCATTAGCATGCTCATAAACCTTTTATTTTAAATGTTTTCGCTTAGCCATGATTCTGATGTGACTCTCCTTGTAAGCTGGACGTAGGACATTTGTTTCTTAACATTTCTGAGGCTCATTAACTACTCCATCCCAGTGGCTCATTAACTAGCCCATTAGGGATTTCACTTCATTCAGGCAGAAGCCTCCGCTTGCCCTCACAGAACCTTCGAGGGCGCCTAATTGGGAACCCGTGTGAGGCCAGCTGCAAGGCTGGGGAGACAGCGGGGCTTGTCAGGTCTCCCCTGAGGCTGGAGTTGTCGTGAGGGGGGCGGCGCTCACCTACCTGCTATTCTCCCAATGGGCATGGCGTGCTCCTCGGGCGGGGAGACAGAGACCATGATGTGGTTCATGTACGCCAGGTCTTCCCGATGGGACAGGTTGATGGGCTTGCCTTCCCTATGCAGCCCGTCCTCAGAGAGCCTGGACTGTTTGAAATCCACGGAGTGCCGGGGGTTCAGGATCAAAGGGTGCATGATGGGACTGGGCATCAGCTGGATCACGCGTGTGCTCTCCTGCCGGGGGCTCGATGGCTTCTGGTGGGGCTCGGAGGACGGCGGGCAGTGGTTATTCTCCATGGGAGACACTGACAGGGGGTAGGACTCCTGGTGGTTGTTCTCCTGGTGGAGCCTCGGCCCCTGGGCCCTCTCGGCCGGGGAGAGGCGGCGGATCATGTTGTCCAGGGGGGACCGGAGGGGCCGCTGCTCGGGGTCGGGAGAAGGCCGGTGATTGGCTGTGACAGGCGATCTAGACCGGTGCAACAGTTCAATGGTGGGGGGGTTGTGGTGCACGTTCTCCACCGGAGGCCTCGGGGTCCTCTGGACACAATTATCTGTGGAGCAGAGGAAGAGACCATCACTGACCCCGGTGAGTTGTCCGGAGAGGGAGCCTGCTGTGGTTATAAAGGTAGTGAGCACTGGAGCCCGTGTGTGTGCTGGGCAGCACCTTTCGTCCCTGGATATGGAATGTCTTTTTTGCTGTTTAAAAAAACAATGAAAAGGGCACCTGGGTGGCTCAGTCAGTTAAGCATCCGACTTTGGCTCAGATCATGATCTCACGGTTTGTGGGTTCGAGCCCCGCATCGGGGTCAGTGCTGACAGCTCAGAGTCTGGAGCCTGCTTCAGATTCTGTATCTCCCTCTCTGTCTCTCTGCCCCTCTCCTGCTCTCTGTTTCTTTCTCTCTCTCTCTCAAAAATAATAAACATTAAAAAAATTAAAAAAAACAAAGTGCACATACTTGAAATTCTTTTCCTACACTAGACAGGCTAAGAATGACCACAAGCTTTCCATTAATCACTTACTAGTAGCTTATAAACACAAGGAAGCCAAATTTGTGTTCTTTAGCTTTTTGTTACTTGACTCTTGGATGTGGCTTTTGGATTCCTTAAGGGTTGCTTTCCAGATACTTTCATGGGCTTACATTTTCATCACTAAATGTATGTATTCTCTGCCTCCGGGGCATTGTTGTTGGTGTTAATGCTAATGACACTATTATACTACTGCTAAAGCAGTTACTATATCCTTGGTACTGGATTATACAGTTTAAAATGTATAACACTCCTAAGTAGGAGATGCTAATACCATTATTCCTATTTTACAGGTGATAAAAAGGAGGCATACAGAAGTTCAGCAACTTACTCAAAGACACACAGACAGGGAATTAGACCCAGACTCTGGTAAGTACTCTGGCAGGTACCCATTACAATTTCTGCCACTTTGCTATACAGAAACCAGGGGGAAAAGTATCAAAACCTGCTCTAAGCATGGACAGTGGGTCTGATTTACAGAATGACAATCTTGAAAGAAGATTTGGGATCTTTTTTTTTTTTTTTAATTTTTAATGATTATCTATTTTTGAGAGAAAGAGAGAGACACAGAGTGCAAGCAGTGGAGGGGCAGAGAGAGAGGGAGACACAGAATCCGAAGCTGTCAGCACAGAACTAGATGTGGGGCTCGAACTGACAAACCACGAGATCATCGCCTGAGCCGAAGTTGGACGCTTAACTGACTGAGCCACCCAGGCGCCCCAGGATCATTTTGTTTCTGAGTGCACAGACCCTATGAATGCTCATAGACAGGTAGAGGTAAGGAAGGAAAAGGAGGGATGGGCACCCCAACAGTGCCTCCACCCCATCCCCCTTGAACTTCCAAGCTGGTGATACTTGAGAGCAGGGACAACATCAGAAGAGTACATAGCTCAGCAACAGAAGTAGTCCTGTGGGCTGGGTTGAGGGATGGACCAGCCTATGTGTGGCTTTAGGAGCACCTGCTTAGGGGAGGGAAGGAACAAAAATCTGCCTACAAAAACGGAACTTGCTACAGTGCCTCAAACTCATCTTCGTGAGGTTTCTCTGGCCGCCTCTGTTCCCAGAGCTGTTGCACCAAAAGGATGCACACGCTTTCAGGTCAGAGATTTGCCCATGATTCTAAGTCAAGCAAGTCAAAGATATCTCCTTTGTCCATTATGGTAATATCTATAGGAAGAACGTATAAAGGGGATCCAGGAATCTGATAGGGTTAGTAGACAGAGATTAAGGTGGTGGCCAAAACTTGGTGGTCCAAGTTTTACAAAGGATTAACAGAAAAATGGGGATGCCTCTAGATCTGTTACAGGAGACAGTGAACAAAAGAAATATTGTTCACGATCACTAAAAGATCACCTGCTTGCAGGCAAAGGGTTTATTTCGTAACTAACGCGTAGCCTGCTGCCATGCATCTAAAAGTGCTTACTCGCTCGAACAGCTATCAGTAGGAGACTGGCTTAATAAATTATACTCTATCTGTAAACAATGAAGGACTACACAGCTATAAAACAGAATGAGGGGTGTGTCAATATTCTCCTAAGGCCTGGTCTCCAGGCTCTATGATTAGGTATGCGAAGGCAGGAGAAGTATTTGGTAGTCCAGCACCTTTCTGTAATAAAGGAGAAGGCGATTCCAGTCTGACAGATGACAGAGTGGCTTGTACCCAACTAACATTCCTACATATAGAAATGATGGAACATTTATAAAAGTTATTTGAAAGTACTGGAGAACACTGAAGGGAGTTTCACTCTGGAAGGAAGAGAACTGCACAGGTGAGATCCAAATTTATGTAGCCCTGAGGGTCCTCCCCAGTTCACATTAGCAGGGGGCCGGTAGAAAATGAACCGGAAGTTGTGGAATCTGTCAGGGAATAGAGTGTGGAGTTGCCCGAATGGCAAAAAATTGAGAAAGCAAACCCATAAAGGAGAGAGCCTCAGGGGGAGCAGCCGCTAAATTGGCACATAAAGTTCCCTCAAATCCTTAACATGTGCTCCTGAACAGCGCATGTGCAGGGGGAGCTCTAAAGAGCTCAGTGGAAAGCAACAGCTGTATGGCTGAAAGATAAGAGCAGGAATGTCAGTTACTGGCCCCTGTATTGGAGACAGAATTCGGAATTTGAATCCTAGCAACAAAGGCTCTGTAAACACCTCAGGCTGTTTATTAGCCCAGAACGGCCACACCTTAGGAGTAAGGCCTATGCTCCAGAACAAAGGGATTTTCTTGAGGGCTAAAGGCAAAACTGAAATGGATCTGCCCTAACCAAATGCAGGACCAAGTCACCACAAATTCAAAGTGACTGGCTAGTCATTTACCTGCTGGAACAAAAATCAACATTCTTCAGAGGAATGTAACACAATCTAGAGTCTCTACAATGTATCACGTGTAATGTCCAGTATTCAATAAAGATGTTCTGGATATGTGAAAACAAAACAAAACAAAACAAAACAAAACAGAAAAATGTGACCCATAATCAACAGGAAACGCAGTCAACAGAAAAAGACTCTGAGATAATCTAGGTGTTAGTATTAGCAAAAAAGAACCTTAAAGGATATTGAGAAATTTAAGGGTAAACACTTGAAGGAAATGATGGTCATAATGAGATATAACAGATAGAGAATTTCAGAAGAGAAATGGATACTATAAAAAAAAAGATTCGAGTACTGAAAAATACAGTATATGAAAGATGGACTTAACAACAGATTAGAGATAACAGAAGGAAGGGTTCATAAATTTGAAGAGAGATCAATAAAAGTTAAAAACAAAACCAAATAAACAAATGGATCCTCAGTGACCTGTGGAACAATATTAAATGGTCTAATGGATATGTAATTGGAATCCAAAGAGAGAACAGAAAGAATGAAGCCAAAAGAAAAAAAAAAAAAAAAGAAAAGAAAAAAAAAGAAAAAGAATAATGACCAAATGGCTCCCAAATTTGGTAGCAACAACAACAGCAAACTTAAAGACCCGAGATGCTCAGCAAATACCAAGCAGGATAAATACAAAAGTTACATCCAGGCATATCATAGTCAAACTGCTAAAAACCAAAGATAAAGAGAAAATCCCCAAAGCAACCAGAAGTGGGGAAAAAGATATACTATGTACACAGGGAAAGTTATACTAATTATGGATAACTCCTTTTAAACACCCAGAGAGAGAGAGAGACAGAGAGAGAGAGAGCGCTCAAGTATGTGCACAAGAAAGATATGGATGGAGACCTAAAGATTTAAGGAGACTTAGAGACACATAAACCATCTGCAATGTATAGACGCTTGCTTGGATTCTGATTCAAGGAAATGGTAAAAACATTTATGACATAGTTGGAAAAAATGTGAACATTAATAAGGTATTTGATGATACTGAAGAACTGTTAGTTTTCTGGTGATGTGATGGTTTTGGGTTTATGACTTCATAAAGGGTCCTTATCTTTTCAGACCTGTACTGATATATTTACAGATGAAATTATATCCAGAATTTGCTTTAAATTAATTTGAAATGAAATTAATTTGAAAGCAGAGAGTAGGTGGGGCACAGAAGAAACAAGACTGGTCATGAATTGATTAATGGAGCTTGTGATGGGTACACGGTGGCTCATTAACTAATTCTAATTTTGTGTAAGTTTGATATTTTCCACTATAAAAAGTTTTTTTTTTTTTAAGTTTTATTTATTTATTTTGAGAGAGACAGAGACCGCACAAGTAGGAGAGGGACAGAGACAGGGAGAGAGAATCCCAAGAGGGGATTCTGGCAGTGCAGAGCCTGATGCAGGTCCCGAACTCATGAAACCATGAGATCATGACCTGAGTTGAAACCAAGAGTCGGATGCTTAACCGACCAAGCCACCCAGGTGCCCCTGTTTTTTGTTTTTATAAGTACTTAGTCAAGCTTGCAAGGATACACGTTGGGATAACAAGTACTAAATTCTTCACTTTAACCCAAACGCAAATACATGCTTACAGGGTACTTAACTGATTAGGCTCATGGAGTTAATTTTTTTTTTAACGTTTATTTATTATTGAGAGACAGAGAGACAGAGCATGACCAGGGGAGGGGCAGAGAGAGGAGGAGAGACAGAATCCGAAGCAGGCTCCAGGCTCCGAGCTGTCAGCACAGAGCCCGATGTGGGGCTGGAACTCACAAACCGCGAGATCATGACCTGAGGGGAAGTCGGATGCTCAACTGACTGAGCCACCCAGGCGCCCCCCCACGGAGTTAACTTTAATGGCTGAGATTATTAGCGTGATAAAATGACCTGCCATCTTTTGGGGATGAGGCAGATTTTCCTTTCATAGCTAATAAGGATCTCAACTCTGCTGTCCACAAAAATGAATTTCTCTCTTCTCTGTCACAGAACACGATCACGATAAGCAACTACTTAAAATGGTTGCATTTCGAAGTTTCGTGCATTTTCTTCTCAATGCCATTTTCTCCCTTTACTTAAAAGCTTATTAAGGTTTAACAATACCTAAGGACGATGAAGACCGTGTACTGAAAAATCCTATTTCCTGAGTCCATTTCCTGTCTTACAAATTTCAAAACAGAAACAGGCGTTGGCCAGTAGTCTGGTCACCTGCAGGCTTTCTTTGATGTCTTGGGCTTCAAGGATCAGCCTATGGGTGTGAGCTCGGGGCAAGCCTTAGGAAGTCTGGGTGGACTATGAGAGGAAGACTTTTCATGCCAAGGGTAAAAGAGGAACTGATGTAATGTCCTGGAGAGATTTCACTCTCCGTTCCTGCCCAGATCTTTGGGAACAATGAAGGAGGGAGACAGTGCTCTGGATAATCCAACTCAGATTGTACTTTTGACTCTGGGTCCAGGCAGGAACAGGACTTGGAGGAGCTTGATTTATTTATTTCTCTGCAGACACCACTCAAAGAGGAAGTACTTGATGAAGTTGATAACATTAATGGTAGAGAACTGGATCCAAGGGTATTTAATTCCAGGCTCCTGGTGGTCTGGGCACAACCACTGTCAAGGCCGAAAGTCCCGCAATAAGACCTTCCAAGCTTTGTTTCAGTTTGCAAAGCATGCGCCCACGTATGGAGTAGGCTATGACGCTCCTACCCTGCCGCCTGCTGCCCCTGTTATTACAAGTTGGCAGCAGGGGATGGAAACTTCTGAGACCAGAGCCGGCAGGCAGAGAAGCTCCGGACACAGGAAATGCACTGAGCGGACAGTGGGTGCATTAAATCCCCCAGATGTAGGAGTCTTCTGTCTAAAACAAGAAGATTTTTTTGGTCTGGCCTTGATGTCTGGGTTTATTCTTGGTGAACTGCCCAGCTGGAGAGCTGGGAAATTATCCACATTGCCCTCGGTCTGAAGGTCTTGATACGGGAGGGAAATGCGCAAGAAAGCCACACATAATTAGTCAGTGTGGGCATGGAGGGAAGGGGGCAGGGACGACCAAGGACTGGTAGGGAACCCATCCTGGTTGAAAGTGTTTTCTAATCCCAAACCTTTCTCTTTGCAGACCTCTTTTAGGTACAAATAATCCCAAACAGCCCAAATAAATTAAGACTTTAAATGTGACGAGCACAAAAAAGGTCTGATTTCTTTTGTCTTCTTTTCTTGTACTCATTAGAAAAGTTTGTCCATTTAAAATTCATCAAAATTTGACCCAATTTAAACATGTTATAAATAATGAATAACTAGTAAACTTAAACCAACAAAAACCGCCTTTGGTTAAAAGTCATGGGCTTTGCGGCGCCTGGGTGGCTCAGTCGGTTAAGCGTCCAACTTCGGCTCAAGTCATGATCTCACGGTTCGTGAGTTTGAGCCCCATGTCGGGCTCTGGGCTAACAGCTCGGAGACTGGAGCCTGTTTCGGATTCTGTGTCTCCCTCTCTCTCTGCCCCTGCTCTGCTCACACTCTGTCTCTCAAAAAAGTGAATAAACATAAAAAAAAAAAAAAGTCATGGGCTTTAAGTAGGAAATTTCCAGGGTAGAGCAAAGGCTGGAGCTTGTATCTCACACACCAGGATGACATTTCCACCACTATGCTTTCCCAAGGCCATGGGCAGCGATAAGAGAAGCTAGTCAGTGAGATGCAAATCAACAGGCCCAGCAGGTGACTTACTCAATCAGCCTCAGTCCACTGTGTTCCACATTCTGAAAGGAACCACTTCCCAGCATGACTTTGTAAAAGATTAGTGGGAACCACAAATGATACGAAGAGCTATAGAGATTAAATGCTCTTGGTCTTCAGGTGCAATTCAAAATAGATTTCCTACACACGCTTAGGGTCTGTCACCCCTTGCTATGGGTTGAACTGTGCTGCCTGCCTCTTCTCCCATACCCTTCAATTCATATATTGAAGTCCCAACCCCTATGCCTCAGAATGTGACCTTATTTAGAAATAGGGTCGTTGCAGATGTCATCACTTAAGATAAAGTCATATTAGAATGGGGGGTTCTCTAACACAATATGACTGGTGCCCTTATGAAAAGGAGAATTTGGACACATAGACAGGCACAGATTACATGAACGGAGGGGGACGGTTTTGCCACATAGCGATTACAAACTATGCGTTGAACCACATAACCTTCAGTGATGCCAACCGTATTTCAAGTAGAGTCTTGGATGCAAAGAGTAAGGAAAAGTGGTCCTCAAGGATATAATAGTCTAATGGAGAAAAGAGACACATAAAAAAACACAAGCAAAGGCTATGGGTGCTGAATTATGAGTCAATGTGCACAGGGCGCATGCCAGGTGATGATGAAGGCAGAGATCTACCAGTCAAGGAATACCCAAGGTGGCCAGCAGACCACCAGAAGCTAAGAGAGAGGCACAGAACAGCCTCTCCCTCCCAGCCCTCAGAAGGAACCGATCCTGCCCTCACCTTGATCTTGGACTTCTAGCCTCCAGAACTGTGAGACAATAAATCCGTTGTTTAAGCCACCCAATTTGTGGTACTTTGTTATGGTGGACCTAGCATACTAACACATCGCCCCCCCGCCCCGCCACCACCACCTGCCCCTTCCTTTTCCAAGAGGTCCCACTGAGATATTCCACTGACTTCCACCTGCCCATTTCAGTCTATTCACCTCGCAAGTTGCAACTGTCACTAAAGGGCCTGAGAAGAAAACCAGAAGTTTGGAGCGTATGATGCGCAGATGCGTGAGGTCGTAAACAAAGAATCCTACGTGAGCTCCCAGAAAACTCAAGGCAGGTGAACTGCAGGACTCTGAGGTTTCATCTTTATTGCCTGTGGGCAGGATAGCCTCCAAACAGGCTAGCCTCTGCCAGTGGCTCAGCACAGAAGGCACAGAGCCAGTCTGCCAGCCTCGGTCTCAGTAAAGCCGCACAAAAGAAGTGAATGAAGAAACCAGCGGGGTCAGGTTTCAAATGAGCCAATTAGACATGTGGGGGTAAACCCTGTGAATCATTTATAGGGAGGGGGTCAGGGTGGCACAGAGATAAGTCAGAGTGCTGGAGAGGGGAAAGAGCAAGATAACAGAGGGCTTCCTGCTCTGGAGGTGAACCCCAACCGCCCCAGTCCCCTTATCTCAAAGCGCTCAGATAGCACTTCCCCAGGGCTAAGAGGAAGTTTCTTGAAAACTTCCCGGGTACCTGGGGAGAGTTAGTCATGCATATTACGGATCTCTTGCGCTAAAGTTTCTGGTTTAATAGAGCCAGCTAGCCCCTGGCTACGGGCAGCCTCCACATGACTGGAGGACGCCAGAGGAGGCGGGGAAGGTGAGCGGGCCCTCTCTGAAGGAGACTGATGGTCTAGACAGATGAAGAGGCTCTGTGCACCACGCCAGGGTTCCACACTCTCCCGTCACAATCAAATGTTCCATCAGAGGACAAGGGTCAGAGGGTAAAAGGTCACACTGCCCCAGCCTCTGAAACATAGGAAGCAAAGCAGGACAAAGGGGCCCTAGACAGGGGGAGAAGGAGTTAAGAGAAGAGTGGGAATGAGGAGGCCAAGGGCAAAAGTGTTCCCTGGTGTCCCGGGGGGGACAACAGGAAGTCAAGATTTGCTGGTCTTCCTCTGGGGGGACCTCATTGTCTCCAGCCAGACCCAAGAATCACAGAATTAAAAGGGGCACAAGAGGTTAACCTTGCGGTGCTTAACCGTGAGAGGAGACAGTTGGAAGGGTCCCAACGGGGTCACGGAGGACCAACCCTGTGCCTGCTACGGTGAGGTAACAAAATATGAGCACCACTCATTTTCAAAACAGGCTGTGCCCTGCGAGCAACCGGGGTTGGTGTTTGAAATGTATTTTCCCATAGAATGTAACGCAGGGGGCCTGGTGTGCCTGTGAAGGAATTCTGTTATCAGGGCGCGGGGAGGCAGCAAGGCCCTCCCTGTGTCCGGGATGCACAAACCCGGTGTCCGCACACAGCGTGTTTAGTCACAATAACTGAAATGATTAGGACGGCTGGGATTGGAGGTAAGAGAAACAAAAACCCCGACCATTGCACAGCAATGTGAACACGCTTACACTACCTGACTGTATGCAAAATGGCTTAGAATGGCTTAAAAATGGCTACAACGAGGGGCTCCTGGGTGGATCAGTCGGTTAAGCGGCCCATTTCGGCTCAGGTCATCATCATCTCGCGGCCTGTGGGTTCGAGCCCCGTGTCGGGCTCCGTGCTGACAGCTCGGAGCCTGCTTCTGTTTCCGTGTCTCACTCTCTCTCTCTCCCCCTCCCCCATTCATGCTCTGTCTCTCACTGCCTTTCAAAAATGAGTGAATGCCAAAAAAATTTTTTAAAAATGGCTAAGATGATGTTATGCATATTTAATCACAATGAAATATTTTTTAGGCGGAAGAAAAAACCCCAACCAAACAGTGGTAAGAAATATCCAATAATGGTAATGAGTAACATTTCCTGAGTGACAGCTCTTGTTCTAAGGGCATTTGCCACACTAACTTGATTCTTTTCTTAAATCAATCATATCCAACGGGTATTGCCACTATCCTCCTTTTACAGCTGGAAACGGAGAGACAAGGAAGTTAAGCAACTTGCGTAAACTCACACAGCCGGTAAACAGGGGAGCTGGGATCTGAACCCAGATGGTCGGGATCCAGAGCCCGTGTGCACACACACACCAACCCCATTGTGCTCTCTGGCTCCGGTAAGCATTACAGGATTAACACAGATGTCAAACCCTAGCCAATGGCCTCCCTGACACCTTAATCTCATCAACACGGTTCCAGTAAGACTAGAGAATCAGGGAAGTTTTTACAGCAACCAGTAAGAGGATGGCTGGATCAGCTAAAAACTTTATCTACCCGGGTGCCTATTCAGCAGCTATCCTGAGGGGCCAGCTCCAAGGGAGCCAAAGGGCTGGTTCCCAAGGGGGTGACAGCCAGCGCTCCTGCACTCAGAAGCCAGTGTCTGACTCCGAGCCCACACTTCTCCCAGGCTGGGGATTTTCTTCATGCCAAGTCCATTTGTTCTGAGGCGTTCAACGATCTCTAGTGGGTTAAGGCAGTCCGAATTAGCGTGAGTTTTTAGTATGATGAGTTGCAGACATACAGCGGTATCTCAAAAGTTATCTCTGACGGTTTTGTTTGTTTGTTTCGATTTTCAAGTGCCGTGAGGCAGAAAAACTGTAAGCAGGCTTGCTGGGCACCTGCCATCCTGTACCCCAGTCAGGGGTCCTGGTCTCCCCAGTTCTTCTCATTGCCCCATCTTTGGTCCTGTTTCCAGGAATTAATGTGCACAAGACACATTAACAAAAATGTTATTTGGTTAGCTCATTCATGCTGCAATGGAATGAACACAGGCATCAGAGCAAAGCAGACCCAGGGCACTCGGTAAGTGTGTAATCTGGGGGCTCTTGGCCTCTATTTCCTCACCCATCAGGTGGGGATAACATTACCTTCCTTATAGGGTAGTTGAGAAGAGGAAATGGTTTAGACACGTAAGAGCTTAGAACAGGGCCTGGCACACAGCAAAGACCCAATAAACGTTAGCTGTTATTTTGTCACTATGAAGCAGATTCACAGACCTCATCTTCTTTAATGATCTCATTAGAATTGTGTAAGATTTTCTTCCTCCAGAGCAGTGTTTGGGCACTCGGATTTGGTAGTGGGGGAGGGTGGGGTGGAAGCGAAACATTTCTTGCCATAAAGCAATCACATAAATGAAAATCTGCAGGCAATCCCGGAACGCATGCCACCTCCCTCACTCCCCATGGAGAAATGACTTCTCTCTGTTCTCTGGGCCGTCACCGTGTGCTGGTTGTACGGATAATCGAGGTCAACTGTTGTGACACGGGAACGTTCTCACCACTTACGATGTCTGTGTCCACCTGGTGACCAAGGGCTGCTCCAGAGCAAAACTTGTGTCTTAAAAGTGTGTCCACTGTTGCAGAAACAATCACAGCCCTGCATGTGTGAATATTTTCAAATTAAAGTGATTAGGGGCACCTGCGTAGCTCGGTCGGTTAAGCGTCTGACTTCAGCTCAGGTCATGATCTCATGGTCCGTGAGTTTGAGCCCCGCGTCGGGCTCCGTGCTGTCAGTTCAGAGCCTGGAGCCTGCTTGGGATTCTGCGTCTCCGTCTCTCTCTCTGCTCCTCCCCCACTCACCCTCTATGTGTCTCTCTGTCTCCAAAATGAATAAGGACTTAAAAAAATTAAAATTAAAGTGATTGAAAATCACCTCCCACTCCCTTAGATGGGGCAGAGGAGAGGGTGGGCAGAGGAGAGGGTGGGACTACAGAGCTGAAAGGGTAAGAGGATGCCCAGAGGGGTCACCGGATGACAGCACATGATAAACACAAATCTTGTTCCTTGTCCCTACAGACTTGTGCAGAGCCAGTCCTACAGGGGTGACTCTGCAGAGCCAGAAGCACATTTCATATTGCTCCCTGAGCTTTCAGGGAATCACGATTCAAGCAGTTTTACCACCAAAGGCCTACCGGCGATCGGATATACGCTTTGGAACAAAGTCTTTCTTTGTAATTACTCCATGGAAGCTAAAAGTAACTGATTTCAGGACCTACGGTGTCAAAAGAAGTTGATATAACTGTGTGTGACCAAATACATTTATTTTATCATCATTTGCCGACTTGACATTTCTGAAGACATTTACCTCCTGGTTTTGGTGAACGAAGCGCTATCGTTTTTCGGTTCGTCTCCTTCCTACGTCACGATCTACCTCACATCTAACTCGTTCATAGCATGCTGATAAAATGAGTCACAACCATCAAAGAAAAGGGATCCGCTGGAACGGAGGCTTTCGTCACGCGATAAAGGAACCGTGCCACTCTTGGTTTGACTACTCAGAGGGGTAATATCATCGGCAGTTCTTGATATGGTGACACAAGTGAGGACAGACGTGATGTTCAGCTGTTTCTGAGCAACATCAAGCAGGACACATTTAGGTTTTTCTGGATTTTAGTTACCCAAGGCCCTGAAGGTAGATAACATGTCTTGGCCATCTTCTTATCGCCCAGGGAGAACCCAGACTTCGGAGGGAATGCAGGAGTTGAGAGTGCAGGAGATCGGAGACCATTCGGGCTAATCCCTGTCCTACAGCTGGGGAAACCGAGGGCCAGAGAAGAGTAACTCAGCCCTTAAGCTTTGGCAGAATAGAGGATTAGAGCCTGCTCTCCCGACTTCAGAATCCCGCCCTTTCAAAAATGTCATCTAAGCTGACCACGCGTGCTGGCTTGTCTGCGGTGGTCCTGGCTCATGCCCATTTCCCAGCATACTTGCTGGGAGTCCTGTTTCACTGTCGCCGTGGCTCGCTAGGGGCGAGAAATTCTAATGTATAATGCTGCGCTCTCGTAAGTACGCAGGGGAAGAGAGTGGCAATCCTGGCTCTCTAGACATAGGAGGACGTCAGGAGTCTGCTCTGCCCAACTGGAAGCAGTATCATGGCCCACCTCTCCCCTCAGGGCCTGGAGGGGAGCCTCTGAGCCCTAACACCAACCTCCTAGCTTCTGGCACCGCCACATGGCTGCCCGGTGTGATTTCAATGTCACGTACTCAGATGGGGGACCTATGGGGGAAGGGTTGCGAGATTCACCAAGATCTGTCTGTATGGCGAGATCAGTTCCCATTGTGCAGCGATGGATGTCTGAGTTGGTAAAGTCGGTGGGAGGGATGAGGCGAAGTCGCGGGGGGTGAATGGAACGCTGTCTTTGCGCCTCCCTGTGCCAGGCCGTTGAGGGGCCGATCGGTTCTCCTCCGCAATGTCCCTGTTGTCCTTCCATTCTGTCATATTATCTCTGTGTCACGTCAACAGCAACATACTTTTCCAAAGGACTGTATCCCCAATTATGGGGAATAGATCGTTGGGGGTTAGAGTATTTGATATGTATAATTTCACTCTAGAGCCTCTTCTTTCAGGACCAGAGCTTTCTGTGTGCTAACAGATGTCTGTATTAGTGTTTTACCATTCACAAGCAAGCATAACAGTATTCATTCTAGAGATCACTCATGTTGAGCTAGATGTGTTCTTCTTTTTGGTGGAGAAAAGGGAAAGAGGCGGGAGGTGTTCGGAGGTAGGGAACTTGTACCAGTCCGTTCCCCTCTCTAGAGGGTCCCCTTGTTACCAGTGGCAGTCTGGGGACAGGCAGCCTCTTCACATCACCTCCATGCCTTGTAGAGCGCTTCTCATTTGACGCCATCTGACAAAGACCTAAACCGCCCTTCTCGTGCGTCCACCTGTTCACCTGAGAGAACGCGCCCTGCGTCTGAACAGGCCTGCACCCTCAGGTGTTGTTTGCTGACTGAGAGCTTTAAGGAATGGTTTCTGAGAACACACTACTTTTAAGAGCTGAGACAGAGCTCATCACCGGTCTGCAGGGTGATGAAGCCCTCGACCTTGGTCTCATTAACTCCATTCTTTTACCCACTGAGTCGTTACGACCACCATCCGAACACTCGAGAGCACAGCTCCTTACGGCGTATGCAGTGGTGCGTCTGTATTTACTTAGCCTGACAGCAGCTCTGAGAGGCAGTGAGCCCAGCTTTCTCCATTGATCAGCCCCGGCAAATGAGAACAACGACACGCTAACTTCTGAGTCAAATCAGACCAAGGAGAAGGGAGGAAGGAGAGCCCGTTAAGCCTCCAATCACATCTGGGAATAAAAAGAGGAACAGGAATTCCAAATGGGTTTTTTTTTAAAGAGGGGGAGGGAAAAAAAGCCCATCCTTCACCTTTGTATCTGAAGAGGCAAGCTAGGTAATACGGTTCTTGCCTTAATGTCAAGCTTCAGTAAACCTCCTCTGGAATCGCTGCTGGCAATGACGAAAGCCGGAAATGTACAAGGCAGGAAGTGCAAAAGGACGGAGAACCCGAATTGTTGGGGGTTGGGGAGGGCGGCGGCTAAATGAAGCCAGAGTAGAGCAGGAGGAAGAAAGGATGAGAGAGAAACAGGCAGGGAGCAGGCAAGCAACGCTCATTTACTCTCCATCAGGAAAGCAAGGGGCCCTGCTGTGAAGCGCTTGGCTCCAGGAAGCGATGGCGGTCACCCGGAGTCAGGCTGTCTTTTGTGAAGTGTTAATTAAGAAAACAAATAACTTCTCATTTTTTGGTTTGCCAACAACAAAACAAAACGATTAGCCCTGCTCTTGAAGATGCCCACTCGATTTAAGGAAATACCCCCGAGGCACCAGGGGTTCAGGCCCCTAGTAAATCAGGTCCTAAGAGAAAGCACAAGTTTAAAAGTGTTACTTTGGGTCCCCACGTCTGTTGTCTAACTGATCCGTGGAGGGAAGAACATGGACATAACATTCGTCAGAGGCACGAGGCATCGCCGTTCAACGGAATAGGGCACAAAGTAAGATTTTAACAACAGGTTTCTGCACCCAAACACCTGCTTTAGAACAAGGTCCGGGGCCCCAGGTCAATTCTGGCCTTTTTTTCTGTTTTCTACTGACGATTTTATGACCATTGGAGCTTACTGGAGAAGTGGAGCACTGGGTACATCTGAAGTAGGCACTTAGGCTGAGCACACCGCAAGGAACCACCTTTGGTGCACGAAGGTGGAACCCCTGGTCCATCAGAGTTCACAGGGTTGGAGTCCCCCAACTCTTAGTACCCTCTACTCACAAATTTTCAAAGACCCCCTTATGCTCCTTCATTAAAGTCCTTTACATTCAGGGTCCAATATAACCTCCTTGGACTAACTCTGCCAAAGGAAAGTGTTGATTATTGTTGAAACAGGGCGATGGCTCACAGGGGTTTATTTACTTTATTTTCTCTATTTGGGAGAAATCTCTGCTGTCTGATATTTTCTAGAACAAAAGGCTGGTGTGTGTGGGGGGGGGAGGGGAAGATAAGCTCTATAACCTAAGTCATCTGATGGCTCTTTGTTCCAGGGGCTCACTCCACCCTACCTCTTCTGCCTAGAGGGTTCCCCACTTTATCCTTGCTTATCAGAATTCTGCTGCACCATCAAGGAAGCCTCCAGAAGCACCTGCTTTATGAGGCTGCCCCTGATGCTTGTGCCTGGATGTAATTTCCCCTCCCAGTCTCTCTTCGTGGTGCTCACTATTACAGCTGTGCTTTGATATACATGGATCTATGCATCTCATTTCTTTATGAATTGTGGAGAACCAAGATTCCGTCCTATTCACCTTGGCATCAATACATGTTTGTTCAATGACGAACCAATCACATGAATAGGAACAACGCATCCAATAAACGATGAAACCTTTTGGATTGTCTAACCCTGATGAAAGGAAAGAAAAGGTTCCTCTGGTACCTTCTTCATGGTTCTGATGCAGTAGGACTTCTGGCTGTGTGTGTATAGAGTTTCCGGGGTGGAAGAAGGGTGAAAAAAGAATCCGAGGTTTCCTCTGCTTCAGAATATGCTGAAGGAGTTCATAGAGCACATCACCTGGGAAGAAAACGGAAAGAGAACTAGAGCAAAGGGAACATTTTAGTTAACACACTGGGCTTCGACTCTATGGGTGGCAATGACGTAATGGTCGGCCAGATGTGCATGGAGCACACAGGGGAAACTCCTAAGGTTGGAGCCATGGGATCGTTGTTTTAATTGGACTTTTTAAATTATGAAAGGAATATACAAAAAATGCTTAAAAAATGCTGAAAACGAGAGAACGGGAAGCACCTATAATCCCATTGCGCAGAGAAAGGAGTCCTGTTACCACTATCTATGGTTTTATAGTGAGAATCAGGCTTGTACTAGGGTTTTGTATGTCTCTTTTTCTCTCCACATTATTGAACGGCTCCACTAGCTGCAAAATGACAGCCCATCGCAGGAAGGTACCGGACTTTGTTGGGCATTTCAACGATTCCAATTTGTTGCTACCATTCTCGCGAAAAATATTTTCCTATCAATCTTTGCTTGCATTTCTGATGAACCAAAGAAGAATGACGAAGTCATTAAGTATGAAAATTTTTGATGCTCCACTGGCAATTCATAGAGAGCTTCCGACAGGAAAAAAACAAAACAAAACAAAAGCCTTTCAAACCCATCCCAACCCCAGGCAGGAAGAGAATGCGTATGAAAAACGCACAACTCCAGTCAGAGGGGCTAACTATTAAAGATACCCTATAAAGAACTGGCACATTCTGGGATGCTCCCCTCCTTTAAAAATACACACAGGCATCGCTCCAAGGTTCTACAGGCCTCTAGAAGATCATTTCTAGATGTCAGCCCCTCGCAGAGGATGGTGGGGGCTGGTCTGAACTAGGTGCCTCTGTTCTGATATATTTGGTATTTAAAATGTCCACTGAGTAGTTAATTAGCAAAACAAAACCTCCCCCAAAACCTGTCATGGTCTTGTCCCACCTCTTTGGCTTAGATTCAAGTTCAAAAATGCAGGTGGGTGCTCAAAACCCCTTAGGGGTGGGTGATGAATCTTTAAAATACCACAGGCTTCTGACTGTCCCCCTACGCCCTTCCAAATACAGATATGCAGGCAGTCAACAATTGCACCAGACAATGGGCTTTTGTCTCTAATTTTAGCCATTTTTAACAGATACTTTAATGAACCACTTGATTTAACTGCATATTTTGGGCTATTGCTGAATTATTTTTTTCTTTTAAACTCTGTCTGAACCCAAGAAACGCTCCATATTAGTTTCTTTCTTTCTGCAAACCCTTTGTACCAAATAAAGTTCAAGATCGCTGTGTTCTAAGGGACTCCTGAGGTGCCTTTGTGTCTTTGCTTTGATTCTGTTCCTTCCTCTACCTTTGAGTGTTGGTTGTCATTAACATTATTACTTAGTGACACTATTTACTATTACGATGAAATAAAGCACAAGCCTTTAAAGAGCTGAAGACAAGCATGTCACTTGGGAATTTCCTTTTGATGACATGGGTGAGAAGATGCAGAGGTGTCGTGAGCCAGACTTTTACAAATGTTCCGTGTCAGGTAGAACCGTGGTGCACACGACTGTGTTCTCTGAGCTCAGGAGGCCTGGAGCCCATCTAATATGAACCTAGTAGTCATGGTAATGTCGTCTCTGATGCGATGAGAATATAGAGCCTGAAATACGGTCCTATTTTAATGATTCATATTTTAATCGCGTACAAAAATAAGTCCCTAATCAACACTTTGTTTCTTCGGGTTTACTGTAATGTCTTCCTGAACTTTTCTTAATTTACACGGCCTCACACCCGCTGGGTTTTATCCTGTGGGTTTCAGCAATGCTTTATTTCGGTAGTACGCAGAAGAGAAAACGAACACACTGAAAAATGTGTTCCTGATGATTACTATTACTAAAAAAAATGGTCAGTAATTAGTGTATCCATTTTGGAAGAGGAGGCCAGGAAATATAAATTTAGTGTCTGTGAGGGTGTTCAACTTTGTTCGTTCAGAGAGGCGGGCTGATGTGGCGGGGAAGGCATGGACGTGCAGATGCGGCCGCCTGGGCCTGCGTCCCAGCCCCTCTGCACCAGGTGACCTTGAGCAAGTCCTTGAACTTCCCTGTGAGATGCAAACAGCATCTGCCTTGGAAGTCTGCTGGGAGGGTTCGAGGAGGGAGCAGGTGAGGTACGTGTGTTCATGCTGGCCCCTCCTCGGGAGTGCCTCCCCGGGCTGCAGATGTCCTGCTGTGAGAAGGTTAAAGACTCTTCTGCTGGGAGGTGGTCAAAGCCAGGGCAGGTCACTTCTTTTTGTGTTTCCACTTCTCTATGTACATATAGAAAGTGAGGCAATAAAGCAGAATGGGGAAGAGTCTATGCTCTGGAGTCAGACTGGTGCCTTGGGCATGCTCTTCACTCTCTCTAGTTCTCAGTTTCCTGGTCTTTAAAATGGTCACGTTTGGGGCGCCTGGGTGGCACAGTCGGTTAAGCGTCCGACTTCAGCCAGGTCACGATCTCGCGGTCCGTGGGTTCGAGCCCCGCGTCGGGCTCTGGGCTGATAGCTCAGAGCCTGGAGCCTGTTTCCGATTCTGTGTCTCCCTCTCTCTCTGCCCCTCCCCTGTTCATGCTCTGTCTCTCTCTGTCCCAAAAATAAATAAACGTTGAAAAAAAAAAAAATAAAATAAAATGGTCACGTTAATAACTGCCTCGTAGAATCAGTGTGAGGACTGGATGAGGCGATCCCTGTGAAAAGCACATCACGGCGACCAGCAAATAGTAATAACTCAGCAAACACTAGCTGGTTTTGTGACCACCACTATCCTCACCACCATCGTTGTCATTATTGATATTATTAAAGTGGCACAGGGCAGACCTGTGGACCCTTGAGGCAGTCTCACGGGGAGAACAAAGAAGGGGTGTGTGGGTCATGGTCATTGTTATGTTCTCCCTCCAGAAAAGAACAAGGTTAAGGGAGGCCATTCACCCATATTGGCTTCTCCAACACCTCCCCCTGGCCCGGTGGGCAGCCCCACGGAAGGACTGGCAGGTTCTCTGCCCTAGACCTGCCCAGCCTTCTGTGCTGGCTCTCTTCTGTCTCTCATCCCACAGCTGGCAAAGGGAGCCAGGCAGAGAAGGTTCCTATCTGTGCAAAAGAAAGCAGGGGAGGGGTGAATCGAGTGGAACTCTGCCAGTTCCTTACCTAAACCATAAGCCCGTTATGAGAACCAGTAACGTAACATTTGTAAGTGCCACCTGGGACGGCTGACTAATGGGTGCGAAAATTTAACTCTAAGACCATAGAGTACGGCCATAGATGGATCAGTCCATTCACAGCCATGTTTCCTCAGCAACCAGGGGCTCAGTCGGGGAATGTGGCTGGCTTAGCACAAATGCATCACTACTACGGGGGAAAAACCAACTTACTGTGCATGCCCTGTGTATGCGTGGTTGGCAGTAACAGCGTGTGCCCAATAACAGCTTGCAATCTTAGAAAGGATTCTAGAGGTTACTTCGATCGACTCAAACTTGTGTTCAGTAGAAGTCCCCTGCCTCCCCTTCCCCTGCCAAGAAGTAGCTTTGGCTGAGCACTTCCAGTGATGGGCAGCTGGCCACTAACATAAGCAAACCATTTTTGGACAGCTCGAGTCGATAGGAAGTTCTTCTGTTAAGTTGGAACCTGGCCTCCCCTGCAATCTCGTGGACCTCGGTTCCTAGTTTTGGCTCTGGAACAACACAGAACATGTGTCTCGTCTACAATAGCTTTCCAAATAAATAAAGGCGGCCTCCCATCCTATCCCATCTCCCCTGCCTCCTATTCCCTTCGACACCCAGCCTGTTCTCTTGCTACACTCTTAAAAATATTCACATACACAGAAGATCATATCTAAAAAGTAATACTAACAAAAAGATCTCTGGATTAAAAAAAAAGACATTTAAAAATAAGTTATACTTGGGGCGCCTGGGTGGCTCAGTCAGTTAAGCGTCCGACTTTGGCTCAGGTCATGATCTCACAGTTTATGGGTTCGAGCCCCATGTTGGGCTCTGGGCTGACAGCCCAGATCCTGGAGCTTGCTTCAAATTCTGTGTCTCCCTCTCTCTCTGCCCACCCCCCCCCAATTTTGTCTCTCTGTCTCTTAAAAATAAATATTAAAAAATTTTTTAAAAAATATATGTTATATTTATTTGCCTGCTGAAAATAAAGAGCATGAGCCATAGCACTGCATATTTAACTTAGCTAATGACCACTGGCTTGAATTCAAAAGCACCTGTTAAAAAATTCTTTAATTTAATTTAATTCGTGATAAATCTTCTCTGTCTCCCCAGAAAAGAAATACCTGGTACCGACTGTAAAAGGTGCTGTTATCGTACTAAACAATGGAACCAAGGCTATTGTTTAAGGGGCAGTAGCTCTGGTTGGTTTCTCTATGTATCTTCGTGCGTACATACATAGTTCATGGACGCACATGTATGTGCAAAGTAGAGTTGCCAAGAAGCTAGTTGAGCTTCAAGGCTTTCACCTGCATAGGCTCCCGGGAGGAGCCCTAGACCTACTTGTGTCCCCCAGATTATAAGCTTCAGGCCCCATAAGACCTAGATGTACTCCTGGGTACACGCACACATGTGACACGTGTTGTACTTGCATGCACACACACACACAGCGCATATGCGCACACACGTATACAGCACAGAAACCCACACGCTACACATACATATAATTTTGCACCGGTGGCCTTGATGGTGAAAAGCCAGGCATCTACTTTGAGAATAAATTCTTTTTTAGTATTTAGTGTTTATAGTATTTATAAATAGTATTTATTTATACAGGATTAGTATAAGGTATGCAGTATGCAGTATATATACAGTAATAGTATTTATAAATACAATTTATACTAAATTGTATTTAGTACAGTACAAATTTTATATGTAATTTGTTTCAAACGGGTAAGTAGAGAGAGTAAACAAACCTGCTACAAGTTGCCTTCTCAACGTAACTCGTGTCTGAAGGCTGAGAACATACAAATGCTATTTGGGGGGCTAAAGTCATCTATGTTTCCTTCCTATTAGAGGGAAGAGCTTGGGCTCTGGATCAAAGAAGTCCCAAGTTCAAACCCTGGTTCCACTACTTGTCAGCTGCATGCCCCCGGGCAAATATCTTTTCTCAGTGAGGCTTAACTCATGGCTTATTTAACCTTCTTTTGTCTCAAGTGAGAACAATGCCACAGACTTGGCTGGGCTGCTAGGAAGACAGGTGAGATGATGTGGACAGGCAGCAGCCCTGTGTCTGCAATAATGTGGGCCCAAGAGGTGGCACCCCTTGTGATTGTGAGAATTAGTAACACACATGTCTCAAAAAATCTGGAAACTATTTGCTTTGCTTCAACAGTTGTGTATTTAAAGTGCATATACAGGGGCGCCTGGGTGGCGCAGTCGGTTAAGCGTCCGACTTCAGCCAGGTCACGATCTCGCGGTCCGTGAGTTCGAGCCCCGCGTCGGGCTCTGGGCTGATGGCTCAGAGCCTGGAGCCTGCTTCCAATTCTGTGTCTCCCTCTCTCTCTGCCCCTCCCCCGTTCATGCTCTGTCTCTCTCTGTCTCAAAAATAAATAAAACGTTAAAAAAAAAAAAATTAAAAAAAAAAAAAATAAAGTGCATATACAGGGGCGCCTGGGTGGCGCAGTCGGTTAAGCGTCCGACTTCAGCCAGGTCACGATCTCGCGGTCTGTGAGTTCGAGCCCTGCGTCAGGCTCTGGGCTGATGGCTCAGAGCCTGGAGCCTGTTTCCGATTCTGTGTCTCCCTCTCTCTCTCTGCCCCTCCCCTGTTCATGCTCTGTCTCTCTCTGTCCCAAAAATAAAATAAACGTTGAAAAAAAATTTAAAGTGCATATACAATGCATGAAGTCACATTTGTGCGTATCGAGTATGTTTTTTTCCAGTTGACATCACGTCACATAGACATTTCTAATTCAGTCTCTCTCTCTAGTTCACAGTTGTATCTTCAGCCTCTTTCTATGGGATTCTTCCTTTAGCATTTGAGCAGTGTCAGGTTTTCCTGTTTTCTACACACACACACACACACACACACACACACACACACACAAGCACACGCACACACCCCTCGTCCTCATCTTCCCCTCCAACTACTGCTGTTTTTCTGGTTGCATCACAGCCAAGCTTGTCTGAGGGACTGACCAGCCCTGCTGTCGCCATGACTCTCCCCTTCGACTGCTGACCTCGTCAGGGGAGGATGTTCGGTACCTGGGGACTCTGACTCTCAGCAACATTCAGCAGCAGCACTCACTACTTGCCTCCTTCTAGAACATTCCATGGCTTCAGACGTTCCCCTCCTGGATTTTTTTCCTACCTCTCTGTGCTTCCTCCTTCAACCCTGCACTATTAAGGCTCCCCAGGCTCACACGAGTCTTTCTCCCCAGTAATCTCATCTCCTCCCATGGCCTCAAATCAGCCTGTCTATGCTAAATCTACTCCAGCCAGGAATTTCTTCTCAACTCCAGAACCTTCCGCCATCTCCTAGATACTTCCTCTTGCGTGACATACGGACACCACACACTTAATGTGTCCAGGGTAAGTCTTTACCACCCACATGGTGTTTCCTAGTCCAGCGAATGCCCAGTTGATCAGGCCAGAAACCTGGGAGTCATGCTTAATTAACTCCTCTCCTTCTCTCATCCAGCATCAGTCACCAAGACTTTCAGACTCTACCTTCTAAATAGCCCTGGCATCATCCCCTGCTGGTTCTGTCCTACTTCAAGTTACCACCTTTGCTCCTGGATGCCAGCCAAGCCAACCACCCCACATCCATTCCTCACACTTTGTACCTTTGCACTCGCCCCAGTCTCTGCTTAAAATGCAGAATGGCTTCTACCTGTCTTTAAAACAACCTTTAGAACCACGAACATGATCTGCAAGGCCCTATAATCTACTGAAGAAATAATAAGTGACTCAATGAATAGTCGTAGAGTCACAGTACATTCCTTTATATTTACATTCTCCAAGTTTATGTAGCAAGTCCCATACTGTGGGTGGCTTGGGCATTTCCAGTTTTTATACTTATAAACAGGATTGCTAAGGGTATCTTTTCTTTCCCCCCACTGGACTGCATCCTTGGGATATTTTCTTTCTTTTCTTTTTTTTTTTTTTTTTTTGAGAAGAGAGAAAGAGAGAGAGAGAGCGTGAGTAGGGAAAGGGCAGAGAGAGAGAGAGGGAGACGCAGAATCCGAAGCAGGCTCCGGGCTCTGAGCTGTCAGCACAGAGCCCGACACAGGGCTCAAACTCAAAACCGTGAGATCATGACCCAAGTCGAAGTCTGATGACGCCCAACTGACTAAGGAGCCCCTGGGATATTTTCTGAAAATAGTATCATCAGTAAAAGGGTTTTGATCACTCTTTTTTCCCCCCACTTTTTATTTAAATCCAAGTCAGTTAACATATAGTATAATAACGATTTCAGGAATAGAACTTGGTGATTCATCACTTACATTATAACATCCAGTGCTCATCCCAAAAAGTACCCTCCTTAATGCCCATCACCCGTTTAGCCCATCCCCCCCCCCTCCACCCAATACCCCATCAGTAACCCTCAGTTTGTTCTCTGTATTTAAGAGTCTTTGGGGGCACCTGGGTGGCTCAGTCAGTTAAGAGTCCGACTTTGGCTCAGGTCATGATCTTGTGGTTCATGAGTCTGAGCCCAGCATAGGGCTCTGTGCTGACAGCTCAGAGCCTGGAGCCTGCTTCAGATTCTGTCTCCCTCCCTCTCTGCCCCTCCCCTGCTCATGATCTGTCTCTCTCAAAAATAAAAATAAACATTAAAAAAAAGTCTCTTATGGTTTGCCTCCCTCTCTGTTTTTATCTTATTTTTTTCTTCCCTTCTCTTATGTTCATCTGTTTTGTTTCTTAAATTCCACAGATGAGTGAAATCATATGATATTTGTCTTCCTCTGACTGACTTATTTTGAGTTTTGGTCACTCTTAAAGTTCTTAGACACTACTTGTTCTCCAGAAGGCTGGGACCCTCGCACGGTGTCACCTACTGTGCTACCCACAGCCCGTCCCCCCGGGGCTTTGCATCACTTAACTTCTCAAGTTCGGTAGATTTAAAGCAGAATTTTAACATTCTTAAAATGTGCACTTTTCAGGGGATGATTTACTATGTACATATCCTCATGTGAAGATTATCTGAAGTAACACATTCTTAAATTTGCAAACTGTTCTCTTTTCTCTTTCTCTTCTGTTTTTATTCAGAGATTTTGGTTTCCTTTTGACCAATTCTTAAAACACAAAGGGGGCAAGGCTGGGAGGGATGCTTTTCAGATTTGTCATCAAATTCTCTCTGCTGGGTCCTCTCGGCCTCCGGTAGATGTTCAGGATGAAGTCCACGGCCTCAGTTCATTCAGTCTCGGTGTGTGTTCAGCAGTGAGAACGCCAAGGACGGTACTGGCCTATTGAGGTCCCACTGGAGGCCACGATAGGCCCCTCCCATCAGGGCACCGCTTTGCTTTTGAACTCTGTTCGACCTTCTTTTCTGAAAATTCCATCCAACCCATTTTTGTAGGCTGATTAAAGTACAGGCCTTTGTATTTAGTACAGAGTGATTTCTGTAACCATAACCATAACCATAACCATAAGCTAGTCTTTTACTTAGGAACCAATATTTGAGAGTTAGCTTGGTATCTGTGTCTCAAGACACAGAGATCCTGAGAAAAAGGGTGCAGGTTGTGGGAAACGTGAACACTGCATTTAAGGCAAGAATAAATCAGTTAGAAAAGAGATATAGGGAGACAACTGCCTTTAGCGGATGCAGAACACAGAGGGGTATTACAGATAAACCAAAAACTAAGCGTGTGAGAAAATACGAATACCGCAAAACGAGTAGGTGCTTTGTTACAGGACGTGTGGTCTGTTTTACAGGTGATAATGCCATGCTGTCTGGCACAGGGATCGGTCATCACTACCACTTTACAAATGGGACAAGGGAAGAGCTAAGAAATTAAAAGACTTTTCTGTAACTGGCTTCTTAACCATTTCTCTGATGTGTAGATGCTTTTCTTTCCCCTGCTCTGTTCACAGACACAAGGAGTATAGCCAACTCTCGGTGTCTCAGTCAAGGGTCACGCTTCCTGCAACTCCCACACTTCGGGACCATAATTCCCCTCCGTGACCAATACCCTCAGTTTCTGCAACTTGATTCCAAAATAGCCAGCTGACCCAACCATTCAACCCGGCAAATGCACCTACGGTTGCTTAACAGAAATGAATAAGCAAGTCGGTCCGAGGAGGAACGTTATGAAGATACAGATCAGTATTTTTCGTTTAACCTTGAAAGGGATTTTTACTATATTTGGAGGTCACAAGCGAAGCGTATTTCCCCAAACAAAGGTTCTGGTGCATTGGAGAGGGAAGAAATAATTTGCCACATCACATTCCGGTACACTGGAAGACTAACTTGCTTTGTAAATCCACCATGCGTTTTTTTGCTGAATTGAATTGAAGGAGCTTTGAAAAGATGCTTATTTTCCATTTTTTAGCATCAGTAGAGAGTCTAACATGAATTGAACTGAAAATATCTTGTGGCTTTCGTGGCTGTTGTTCTTATAAATAATGTGTACATAAATCTATTCCATCTTGATGTCTAACGGTGGATAACTCTAAAAGAGTTAATATCAATGTTAACTTCTCCGTTCCTTATTCTCAAGTCTCAAAGAGGTCAAATGGTCAAATATCCCTCTGAATTTAAATCATCCCAGACCATTTAAGGCAGTTACTATCTAGTAGCTCAAAGAGTAGGTAAAATTATCCCGTACAGGTAAAATTTTTATAAAGTTAAGATTCCTCTGCATTTTTTCCTTAGCTTTTTGCAAATGTTATAAATTCACATCTTGTGTCCCCTAACTGGGAGAATATTCCAAAGAAAATATCCCATGCATCTTCAGCCTTACAATCTTCTGTTTGGAGATAATATGTTATTTAAAGCACATTCTAAATGTTCCCTGCTTTATTCTAGAGGTTGAGCATGGAGAACTCTTGTCCTGGAAATGGACAAGACAGGCGTAGTTTGTGAAACTGGTCAAAGAATGTAGAGTTCAGAGAGGCTACCATATTTTGACCTACGATATATTAATATTTCAGGTCATTAAAATTCATTGGACACTGTTCCCTCCTCTCTACATTTGAAATGGGTTGTGTTGGGGAATGTTATGTCCATATACAGACAGCATAATTCTGGGTGAGGCCAGGCAGGAAATAAGGTTGGGAGGAAGCTATAAACATCCAATTCACGGTGACGGGGCAACCAGATACTTTTGCTTATTCCAGTGGCTCCATGACTAGTGAGAAGCTGCTGCTGATTCATCTGAGGCAGCAAAAAACATTCAAAGAAAGACAGAAAAAAACTGACCGAAGTATAAGTTTTACAAGACATATAGGTTGAAGGGGATCAAAGTATTTATTCATTGCCTGTAGGGTAGGAGGTTGTACTATGTCATAGAAGTTTAATATTGTTTCCTGGTTGAGGTTGGGCCTAACTGTTAAGAGTTGAAGGGGGCTTTGGATGCATATGGTAGAAATCCCATTTTATGGATGAGGAAAATAGGGGCCAAAGAAGTACTGTGACCTGTGGACGAGCCACGTATAGAACGTGGGCCTCCAGACATCTACTATATCAAACGCTAAACCAGAAAGCCCACGTCAGAAGCAGCAGTGGCAAATGCTACATGGGAGCACTGAAGAAGATTTTCTATTTACACCTTGTCCCTACCCGAGGAGAATCCGAGTAGGTAGATCATGCCTCACTACCCTGCTATGCGGCCACGCCACGCGAACGTCTCCTGAACTCTTTCGCAGCTCGCTTCCAAACCCTCTGACAATACCCCTCTTTTTGTGGTCAGTTTTCTTGCAGCCCCTCCTGGCAGGTATCACCTTGAAATTCTGTCCACGGCTTTCTGGTCGATGCCTTAATTAAATTACCTGCAGTATATATTTCTCTTTACCCCCAGCTCAACACAATAGGGGTAATGCTCACATCTACTATTCCCAGCTCTGGCCTGGCTCCGGTCTCAGATTTCCAGCAGCAGAACAGGACGTATCTTTTTGGATACCGTGGCATTGCCGGGCCAAAATGAATCTTACTGCTTCCTGCAGATGAGCTCCTCTTCTTAGCTAACCATTCCGTGCCTGAAGTACTATTATTTTATTCTCATCGATCTAGTTCTGGAGTTCAATGTCTCCAATTA
The DNA here is from genome assembly GCF_022837055.1 of Prionailurus viverrinus. NCBI lineage: Eukaryota > Metazoa > Chordata > Mammalia > Carnivora > Felidae > Prionailurus > Prionailurus viverrinus. The sequence continues at coordinate 42,750,126 of NC_062567.1, read as the reverse complement.
GGACTGTAGCTATAGCATCCTAACTGGTTTTCCTGTTTTTAGTGACCAAATGAGTCTACCCTATGCACTGACAGCCAAGGTCTGCTCCAAAGGGAGGGCTCCAATTCTATTATTCTCCTGATCAAAACTCGTCAGTGGTTTCCCACGCCCTGCCAAATAAAATCCGAGCTTCTTAACACGGGCTTTAAGGGACTCATGTGTTGGGTCATCATTCGATCAATATTGAGTGCCAACTGGATGCTGCAGTAGGTCAGCTTAACAAGACACAACCCTTATCCAAATGAACTCCCTCCTCTAGTAGACGGATGCAGAACAGAAAGCAATCCTATAAAACATGGGTGTGTGTGTGTGTGTGTGTGTGTGTGTGTGTGAGAGAGAGAGAGAGAGAGAGGAGCCATCACAGAATTAGGGTATGCTCTGTGACATAAGAGGAACAGCACCTAGCCCAGACCGAGGTGGGAAGAGGTGGAGGAAAGGAAGGCAGGCAGGGCACAATCAGGGAAGCAGGGATGTGAAGCAGGGAAAGCTTTCCCGGAGAAGGTCAGCAGAACTTCTAATAGGAAAAGGCATTCGGCCAAGTGGGGAAGGGGTGATGAGTGACGATGAACACTGTTTCAGGCAGGATGGAATCCTGATGTCCATGGATGATGTCCATGGAATCAGGATGTCTGAACCCCATCGGCACATGAACTGGCCTACGGCCCCTCCTTAACACCTTTCCTTACCTCTACCTTAGGTTCCTCTCCAAGCTTTCAAAGTCCCAGCTCCATTACCATACCCTTGAGCTGCATCTGACAATCCAGCCAGAAATTGCCTCTGCGATGCCTGAACCTCCTTAGCCCGCACTTCTGTAACTCTAGCATGGAGTTGCTCAGAGAATACGCATGGAATGAATTTCTACTGCCACCTAACTGGGGTCTAAGCACCTCAGGCCCAGCGAGTGCACTGGCTTTATCCGGTCTCCTACCTCCCGCCTCTTCCATTCATCAGATGGGCTACTTCACGTCATCCAGATACATTAAGATAGTGCTGCCCCAGTTACCTGGAATGTTCTTCTCTCCCCACCTTCTCCGTTCTATCCATCCTTCGTGTTCCAAATCAACTCCCTTCCTTCTCTCCTAAGCCCCATCCTGCTCTGCCCTTTCCTTTCTCCAGCTTCCTTTTGCCTCTAGGTTCAATGCAATCCTATCCAGCCGGACAGTGGGAGCCTGTCGATATTCCACATGGCCCACTCTGGCAAAGACCTGACAAAATGGCAGGGGACTACTGGCAGGCTTTTGCCTATCTTGGCTTCCAGTTTTGAGGAGAGAGAACCCACTTTCTAAGTAAAGCGGAGAGAGATCTCTAGGGAGAAAAAGAAATCAGCAACGAAAAGGAGTACCTGAGATATGATGGTTGGGGGGGGGGGGGATTTACAGACTCAGGGAGTCTTAGCCCCGGCTAAGGGCTAAGTCAAATCCAGTCAAAACATATCACTGTGTTTTCCCTCATTTGCCTGACACGAGTGGTTTTTCTGGAACACACTAAAGAGTTAAAAGTTCTTTTCCTCCAGAGAGGTAGCTTTGCTCCTTTGAGTATACCTTTGAGGTTCCACTGGAACAGAAAAGGTAAGTATTTTTGCATTAAAGGGGACTATTTAGGGGTGCCTGGGTGGCTCAGTCGATTGGGCATCCGGCCTCGGCTCCGGTCATGATCTCGTGGTCCGTGGGTTCAAGCCCTGCGTTGGGTTCTGTGCTGACAGCTCAGAGCCTGGAGCCTGCTTCGGATTCTGTGTCCCCCACCCGCCTCCCCACTCCTCCCCTGCTCACACTCTGTCTCTCTCTCTCTCAAAAATAAATAAATATTAAGAAAAAGGGGACTACTTAGTTTCCTTTTAGGCTAGCTTTATTTATTTATATAGTTGTTTTCGTTTTCTTACCCTGAGACTACAGAAAGAATCAATGATTTGAGACAAAACGTGTCAGGTATGGCTGGGTCCATTCCTTTATAAAACGTTAACAATGATCTGTGTTTCAGAGATATGAACTTTCGAGTTTCAATACCTTCTATACTTCTCAGGGAAACTTCCCTTTATCATTTCCTCATATAAACGGTTCGCAGCGATTGGGAAAAGCGGGGGAGATACTGTTCTATATCCTTACCGCACGCCCTGTGATGGGGATGTTTCCTCACGACAGCTAGTTTACTAACTTCTGGCAGGCCTCCAGGAGTAAATAAGGGTTAACTATGGAGTAAATAAGGGAACTATGCCAAGACCTGACACAGGATCTCTGCCCTTTGTCAAGACAAAGAGAGTCTCCACCAGACAAGGTATATCAAAGTTGGCCATAAAGAGGCTCGAGACAAGGAGCGCCTGTTGGTACCTGAAGAACTGGCCCCTCAAAAGGCATAAACCTGAGACCAAAGTTCCCCATTTCACATACGGGGTTCCCAAATAACTATCTCCTAAGTATCCATAAAGTTTAAGAAGTGAAATTAGAAAGTTCATTTGAAGTCTCACACCTATGTCAGAAATACATTTTGTAGGTACAAACGCTCTTTGCTGAATCAAATCTTCCCATGCGGTCTTCGGAGCCCTTATGTTGACAAAACTGCCCGGTTAGAGGAGCCTGGGAAATCTTCCACTTGCCTTTTTCAGGATTTCTATAAGCTACAGGATGCCATACTTCAAAAAATTCAGTACTCCTGGGGCACCAGGGTGGCTCAGTCGGTTAAGCGTCCGACTCTCGATTTCAAGCTCAGGTCACGATCTCACGGTTTGTGGGTTCGAGCCCCGCATCGGGCTCTGAGCGGACAGTGCAGAGCCCGCTTGAGATTCTCTCTCTCTGCCCCTCCCTTGCTTGCGCTCACGTGCACTCTCTCTCTGTCCCTCTCTCAAGATAAAGAAATAAGCTTAAAAAAAAATCAGTACTTCCAAAGGAAATCACCCAAAGTCCTTTATTTCTACACTTGCCGTGGCTCCTAGGACCTCCACCTCTTCCCATCCTTATCTTCTGTTTCCCTCACGTCTTCTTCCCTTTCTACTCCATCTACCTGAGCAAGGGCTCACGCCCCTTCTTCCTGTGTCTTTGGTTTTAACTGAGCAGTTCACCACCTACACTCACTCTCAAGCACCACTTTCAAAAGTTTCCAGAATCAGGAGCAAGGCAGAGTCGAAGGGCCGGAATGCATTTTCTCCTTGATTTGGTGGCACACCTAGACCCCTTAAGCTCCTTAAGGACCCTGTGGGTCCTTCTCCCGACCTTCAAAGTTTCCCCTTGATCTGGAAATTCTTCCTCTTTTCCCCTCCAATGGACTTAGTCAGCAAAATCTTTCCTCTATGAAGCTAGGTCACGGTCTTTGTGCTCACGGTGACCTACCGTGGGGATTTCTTGGGCATGATGGGTGGTGGCAAAGACCAAGCAATGACTAACAGATTTTCCAAGCCGAACACGTGTCAGGAGTCCAGACTCTCACCTGAATGAGGAGATCGATAGCGAAAGTCCTCTTTGGTCAGCAGCAGGAGCGCTTTGCCGTTCATTTCAAACGTGTTGCTGTCAATTGGCCTTAAAGAAAATTCGTTTTCAGCCCACTTGAGCCACTGGGCTACGTCATCCCTGCTCCAGTAAATTGGCTGCAAGCCTGTTGGAGAGAGAGCGAGGCAGAAAGGGAGAGAGAGAGAGAGAGGGAGGGAAAAAAAAAAGGTCTTGTCAGTTAGACAGTTGGAATAAAGGAAAAAGCTTTCTGAATGGTTAATAAAATGGAGTCTCCAGGTCTGAAGAGCTCTTATGTTCAACTCTGAATCCCAAGGCAAAGCTCAAGATTTGTAAGTGCCCAAGTGTGATATCGGATGAACTATTTATTCAGAGGCAACATGAGAAGAACGATCCTTTTTTAGTCTTTGATGGACCCTAGGCCTTGCTGGCCTGCCCTTCCCTGCCCAGCTCCAGGGGCTGCCTTGATTCAGGTATGCCCCAAAGCTGAAGCTCCATGGTGGCCTGAAACACCCAAGGAACTCAGAGTCATGACAAATGTCAATGTGCTTCGGAGGGGACCTTAGAATCAGAGCTGATCTGATTGCCACCCAGTGTCCTTTTGTTTTTTTTTATTAAAAAAAAATTTTTTTTAACGTTTATTTATTTTTGAGACAGAGAGAGACAGAGCGTGAGCCGGGGAGGGGCAGAGAGAGAGGGAGACACAGAATCGGAAACAGGTTCCAGGCTCTGAGCTGCCAGCACAGAGCCCGACGCGGGGCTCGAACTCACGGACCGCGAGATCATGACCTGAGCCTAAGTTGGATGCTTAACCGACTGAACCACCCAGGCGCCCCCTCAGTGTCCTTTTGAAGTGAGAACGTTCCAGAGTCGGGCCTGACCTTTGAGAGCTGCCAAATAATAAAGTATTCCCTGAAATTTCTTCCAGGAAGAGCAACTCACTCAGCCTCTGGGAAACTATCAGGCTAGCCTCTGGGAATGAGAGGGCAAAGCAAGGATAAAAGGTCTTTTGCCTTTTTATTCTACTTTTTGATGTTAGAACTTTCTGCCGGGGGTGGTATTGGACTCTGAGTGGGACCAGAAGTGGGCCAAAGGGAGGGCTGTAGCTTAGGTAGAGAGGAGAACTCAGGCTGGGCTTTTCTGGAAGTCTGACTGTGAATCTAGATTTTTATTTTATTTTGCTGTTGTGGGAAATCTTTGGTATATCATTCAAGTGGTTTAGAACAGTGGTGCTCCAAATGTGATCTGGGGACCCCTCAGGGCTCGCAAGCACTTTTCAGAGTGTCAATGAAGTCAAACCTCTTTTCATAGCAATATTAAAAGGTTAGCTACCTTTTTCAGCCTCATTCATTCATGAGTAGACAGTGGGATTTTCTAGAAGCTACACAACGTGTGACATTGCAGCAGACGTGAGAATCCAGCCATCTTCTATGAAGCCAGACATTAGAGACTTGCAAAAATGTAAAACAATGCCACTTCTCTCGCTACTTTCTGGAAGATATATTCATAAATATATATTTATGCTAGCATAAGCTTAGCTTATTACTTTTCAGTAAGTTAAGTGTTTTTGAAATGCTCAGTTTTAGTTTCCAATATGGTAAATATAGACAGGATCCACATGAGCGAAGCTCTTTGGGGTCTTCAATAATTCTTAAAAACTGAAAGCAGTCCTGGGGCGCCTGGGTGGCGCAGTCGGTTAAGCGTCCGACTTCAGCCAGGTCACGATCTCGCGGTCCGGGAGTTCGAGCCCTGCGTCGGGCTCTGGGCTGATGGCTCAGAGCCTGGAGCCTGTTTCCGATTCTGTGTCTCCCTCTCTCTCTGCCCCTCCCCCATTCATGCTCTGTCTCTCTCTGTCCCAAAAATAAATAAACGTTGAAAAAAAAAAAATTTAAAAAACTGAAAGCAGTCCTGAGACCAAAATGAGAACTGAGGGGTTAGAAGGAGCTACGTGCCCAACAGAGCTTCATTCTCCAAAACTGCACCGTGTGAATTAATGGTTCAAATACAATGGAGTCAGGGTTTGCCAAGAAGAGCTTCAGTGTCTCCAGGAAGTTACTTAAACTTCCTAAGGAGACTCCATGAGTGTGCTCTAAAAGTGCCCTTCAGTTTGATCCTGGAAAGAGTCACCTTTTCATCCTTCAATCAAGCATAACAAAGAACTGTCTGGTCTACTGTTTCTCCTCCCTCGTGGACCAGGGAAGGAATAGCTCAGTTCCCTTGGAGAAGGTCCAGAGCCTCTGGGCATGACTATTGGCTCCGTCTTCCAGGTGGCTCCTTTGCAAAGTCTAGTTCTGAAGAATGGTAGCTGGCTTCCTTGAACTCTGGGGAAGTCCTTTCTCAAGCAGTCTCTCGTGTAGGACACGAAGAAAGAAGTACAGGCATTGGCAGAATTAGAGACGGGCGTCCAAGAGCTTTTTTTCCCTTGGGTTTTAAGTTTTACAATTTTACGTGGCAAGAGAAAGTGGCATCACGAAATCATAATGTGTAGTATGGGGAGCCTGGGTGGCTCAGTCGGTGAAGAGTCCAACTTCGGCCCAGGTCATGATCTCCCGGCTGGTGGGTTCGAGCCCCGCGTCGGGCTCTGTGCTGACAGCTCAGAGCCTGGAGCCTGCTTCCGATTCTGTGTCTCCCTCTCTTGCTCTGCCCCTCCCCTGTTCATGCTGTCTCTCTCTCAAGAATAAAATAAATAAATAAATAAATAAATAAATAATGTGTAGTATGCTACTGCTCTATGATCCTGAGAATAAAACACAGCCACTAAAGAATTTAAGGTTTTGTTTTTGGCTCTTAACTCTACCCAGAAGTAATGCCTATTAAAAACGGTCCTTGGATACAGAAGGTGCCCCCCCCCCCCCTCCCATCTTTCCAACGACCTTGACAAAACCCATATCTGGAATCACAGTGAGATGGCAGTGGGCGTGAGGACGGCTTAGCAAAATCTCAACTTTTGAACCGGTAAAAAACCCTTAATGTTTACTTCCTATCGTCAGCGGTGTCGCCTTCGAACAGAAACAGCACAGCGATCAGTCATCTGTTACTGGGAATTTTCCCCCTTCCTCTCTTTCACAGGAGCAGCACGGGCACAGCCAGGCCCGGCGGGGGGCGGGGGGGGGGGTGCAAATACGGGGTTGCAGTCAAGCTTGGCCTAGGAAAGAGCCTGGCGGTAGATGGGCCACGGAGCAGAAGACACTCAGTCAGAAACAGGAAAAACGATGCGGTAGCTTATTAGAAGCGCGCGCGCCAAGGCAAATACAGAACCGAATCCCCCTGGGGAGGGGAAATGAGAGTCAAATGCTGAAGTGTCTGCAGAGGAGTCACTGAACCGGAGGGAGGTGGGGGGAATGGGGGTGGGGGGCCACAAGTAGTAATTTGAGGTTCTTTATATTCTATGGAAGAAAATACTCATGAGTAATCTTTTCCCTAAATACAAGAGGAGTCACACACTCCAACCAGCCCTGCTGGCGAAAGGCAACAGTTTCTCTTTTCACTTCCCATTAATCTCTCCCACAGCCCCGGTCCCCCGAAGCAAGCACAGTCACCGCGGAAACCCCCTCGTGGGGAACCAGCATGAAGGCCCTGGGCTGTGTGCAAAAGGGACCCATCAGGTCACTGTCAGTCCAGGGAATACCAGGCGATCCTAGCAGTTTTACAAAAGTGACCCTGACAGACCCAGCTACCTGCTTGAGGCCCCCCGAGGAAACCGGTCAGAGTGTAAGGACAAGGTAGACAGATAGACCAAGCTGGAAAGAGGCTTGATAAACTTCAGTGTTCAAAGTCAAGTCCTACTGCTATTTTAATTGTCTAGAATAACTGGGAAAAAAGAAGCCCCCTTTCCTCCAACAGCCCTACTAACAGCCCTACGGCCTGGGAGTTACAGTGTCTAAATGGAATAGAGCCTTGGACCCAGAGGCAACTCTGTCTAATCAGGACCATTTAAGTTACTTAACAGTCATCTATTAGGCATGTCTATCATCTCACACTCTTGTAAGCACTTTGTAAATATTAGCTCATTTAATTGCATGCTCACAGCAAAACCATGACATAGGGGTTCAGATCGGGGAACTCGGGCTCGGTGCACTTAAGGGATGTGCCCAAGGTCCTATGGCCACGGAAACAAGAGGGGCCGAGAGGGGCAGATTTGAACCCAGGCAGTCTGGCTTCAGGGTGTGTGTTCTTACCCATCACACTACACTTACGCATGCAGTTCCCACCCAGAGTCAGAATTCGGATTGATTTTCAGCGTCTATTAGGGATGCAGAAAAGACTGGGTGAATTGAATCCTCCCCATCCAAGGCTTTCATCGTTGGAGGCTTTCTCAAGTTATCAACAGACTAAAAATAGAGCCAAAAAAATCTGTATATCCTTGGAGAAGTAGATTTATAAATGGGAAGAGGAGGGAGGTGTAGGTGGCGCTCCGCTTTGAACACATCCAGGAATAAAGTGCCGCCCTCACTGGCTACTTGCCCGCGGGCACTCAATGCTCATAGGCACTGGTCTTGAGACGTCATGTGGCTCACAGCTGCTAATGTAACAGAAGCCGCATGGGCGAGATGAGGGAGAGCGTATAACACAGAACCGGCCTTACAGTTATCTCTTGCAACTTTAACTCAACAAAATCGAATAATATAGCAGTTAATGATTAGTGAACGGAAGAGAGACCATTTTTCTGCGCCTATGTTCTACTACTCCCCGTGCACATAATAAGCCTACTAAGACCTGCATTAAAAAAAAAAAGTTGGATTTAGTTTTGAGAGAGAGAGTGTGAGCAGGGAAGGGGCGGGGAGAGACGGGGACAGAGGATCCAAAGAGGGCTCTACGCTGACAGCAGCCAGCCTGATGTGGGGCTCGAACTCACAAACCGTGAGATCATGACCTGAGCAAAGTCGGACGCTCAACCGACTGAGCCCCCCAGGCGCCCCAAGACCTGCCATTTTTAACGTCAGTTCACTTCAGAGTATATTTGAGAAGCATTTTATACAGAAGAGATGAACCGCTATTATTAAGAAAATTCCGAAGCATTCCACTGCAGTTTTTTTTCCCAAGGGGGTCAAGTGAAGTTCATTCACTTCTTCAAGTCCATGTTCAAGGGGGCAGCCACTTTCACCAGCACACTGTTAAGCCTCGTTTCAAGGTCTCTCAGCTAATGTTTAAATGAACGATGAAAAGTGGGCTAGGAGTCAGGAGCCCGGATTTTGCCACCAGAATTGCCATTAGCTAACAGGTGATTTGGGGCATTTTCTCCCGGGCTCGGCAACTTCATTCTGTAAAATGAGGTGCCTAGACGATGGGGTCTCTATTCCTTTCTGGGTTGCACACTGGGAACACAGTCCCGCTTTGTCTGAATCCTAAAAACCCAATCATATAAACAGCCAGGACCTTTTTACTACCAAACTACCGCCTGCTCACAACGATGACCCCAAGATTTTGTAACTTCCCGAATGACCTTCTGGGTCTTGGAAAACAGATTACATTATTTTAAATAGAGGGCAGTGCCTAAGAGTGTTTTATCATATTGCAATTCTTGGAAAAGCTATAAGCCGGCCAAGGCAATAATACACATAACATTCTGACAAGGGGCTTTCACATGTGTGACCTCATGTAATTCTCACAAAAGCTCTGTGAAATCCGTCTTGCTCCCATGTCAGTTTTAACAGATGAGGAGGAGAACAGGGGGCTCGGAGTCCCGAGATGATTGTACCGGCTCGAACAATACTCAGTTCAGGCTCTGGTGCTACAAAGTACAGTCATCAAAAACATCCTTTGTCCCAACCTTGCCGTGTACACGGGATTTTGATACAGACGCTGTGGCTTATGGGACAGACTGGTGAAAGAGAAGACGACACCCCAGAGATGATCTAGTCCAACTCCCACCCATCTCACTCACGGGGAAACTGACGCTGGGAAAAGTTAAGAGGCTGCACCGCGAGCAAGCCGCCCCATGTTCCCTGCTTCCAGCATCTCATGCTGTGTCGTAACTCGATTCAATGACACAGAACAATTCTGTAACCCCTGACATGAATGAGGAAAATGATCACTTCCTTGCTTAGTCATCCTGACTTCAGATTAAACGTCCTTAATTGGTCCAAACGTAATTTCTCATTTGCAGTTTTTAGACCCTCCCCAACCCACCTGCCTCCTCTAGAGATCATATTTAGCTCCCATGCCTAAACATCGTACCAGGAGCAGGGCCAGAACTTTCTTCCTCTGGACAATAGACTTCTATTGTTCATAGTCGCTAAGTTATTGGGCGTTTAGACTGAATATTTTCTGCAAAGATTCTTATTCTCAGCACGCATAATGGGACATGGTGGCACTTGGATCCAAACCCAGGTGGTCTGGTTCCACAGTTCCCAACTCTGTTTTTTATTTCAGTTTTATTCATTTATCTTGAGGGAGAGAGAAAACACGAGTGGAGGAGGGGCAGAGAGAAGAGAGAGAATCCCAAGCAGGCTCCGCACTGTCAGCACAAAGCCTGATGCGAGGCTCGAACCCAGGAACCCATGAGATCATGACCTGAGCCGAACTCAGACGTTCAAGTGGCTGAGCCACCGGGCGCCCCCAACAGTCCCAACTCTTAAAACCCTGTCATACTGCTTCTCGAGAACCTCATAATGACAGCAAATACTTGCAAGAACTTACTGTGTCCCAGGTACTGTCCCCAGTGCTCTCTGTAAAGAACTCATGCAATCCCCACAACAATACTGTATGACAGAAACCATCACTATCCCTCCTTAGAGAAGAAAACTGGAGCACAGGGAAGTTAAGTGACTCGGCCAAAGTCACACAGCTAGGATAATGGACAAGCCAGCCGGCTTGGCCCAAAGTCTGTATTATTAACCACCTATACATCTCTGTCTAGGCTTATTTGGTGTTTTGGCAGAATATCAAATTAAATTCGTGACCGAAAAAAGAGAGGGAGAAGAGCGTCAATGGCCGTATGAATCGTCACAGTGGATACGCACGCAGGCACCGAGCGCCAGCACTGAAACTATTCCCCAGCTGTGTGACCTCAGGCAAGTTACTCGACCTCTCTGTGTCTCACTTGACTCAAATGAAAAAAGGGGACAGTTTGCAAGCTGTGAGTAAGTACCAGTGGATCACAGACGATGTGCTTGTCAAATGTGAAGATGCCATAAAGCTAGTATACGGTAAGATTATGTAAGTGGTAACAATAAAACACGCAGAGGACAGTATGTGGAACGTAGCAAGCATTTAATAAGTATTAGCTACTGTTACTACGGTCACCATTTTCAGTTGCCCTACCCTGCACACACAGAGCTGGTGTCTGGAACCCAACTGGAGGAATGTACTTGAATCAATATTAGATTTCATCTTGTTATTTTTTTTGCCATCATTCCCAGCCTGCTGCAGTCTTTCCGGATTTGGTTCTATTTCTAGTAACAACCACGCGTTATAGCTTCATGTCTTCTGTGGCTTTGATAAGCATCTGTCACCGCAACAGGTTCCTAACAAAATGCGGATTAGGTGAGGGCTGAGGTGGGAGCACTCTGGTGACGTAACAGTCACCTCCTTCCAGATGGATGCTGATCAAGTTATCAGCTCCTTTGGGGTGCAAGGGTTCAATGATCAGTCCATTTAAATACTCTGGTAGCCGGACTGTAGTTTTCAAGCTCAGCCGAAACGGCACCGTCTAAAATTCAATGAAATGCTTTCTTCGTGTCCATGAATAAGTAACCACGACCTTATCGAAGAGGATAGAGGAAGCAGAGAAGGAGCAAATGCTGGGCTCTGAAGGGACAACTTTTCCCCATGTGCTCACAACATCTGCGTTTCAAACCCTGTCCCGAAACGAATTCCACCTGGAGGTTAGATCACGCCAGCTGGTTTTAGTCTGTACGGACACTCTCTTCTCCTTTTCGATTGTGAATATCAGGTAAACGGTGGCTCACAGTCTTTCTTTCAGTCCCTCTTCCATTCCCTACAACCCTCAGGGATCGCTGTCAGTGCCCTAACTCTCACCCTTGGAAGTTCTGTATTCTCATTTGTCACTTGGGCCAAGAGCAGTGAATTTATTTAGAACAACTTAGACTCGTTTTTACATCAATTCTCCCATGAGGCTTTAATTCCCTTCTGCCGATGTTTGTAATACTGTTTCGGTCTGACAACCATCCTCCCTGATGGCAGAGAGAGAAGAAAGAGAGAAGTTGCACAGTTTTCTCTTTGCCACTTGGGTCATGTCACTCTATCCAACCGAATCAGCATGCTTATTCTTATTTATTTATTTTCAAATTATATTTTAATGTTTCATATTTGAGAGAGAAAGGGAGAGAGAGACAGAGTGCGAGCAGGAGAGGGGCACAGAGACAGAGGCAGAATCTGAAGCAGGCCCCAGGCTCCGAGCTGCCAGCACAGAGCCCGATGCGGGGCTCGAACTCACGAACGCTGAGATCATGACCGGAGCCGAAGTCGGACGCTCAACCGACTGAGCCACCCAGGCGCCCCAACAATCAGGTAATTCTTATAGAGTATCTATTCGTATGAAAGAATGCCAAATGGCACACGTACGTAGGTATGATAATCCCAAACAATGCACAGAATAATATTACCATGAAATATAAAAATATTAATGGCAACTGTCACTCAGGAGAATTACAGGTGATGCTTACCATCTCCTTTTCTTTTTTTTTTTTAACATTTATTATTTTAATTTATTTTTGAGAGGGAGTGTGAGCAGGGGAAGGGGCAGAGAGAGAGGGAGGCAGAGAATCTAAAGCAGGCTCTGAACTGTCAGCATGGAGCCCGATGCGGGGCTCAAACTCAGGAACCACGAGATCATGACCTGAGCCACAGTTGGACACTTAACCGACCGAGCCACCCAGGTGCCTCTCCTTTCCATTTTTTATTTCCCACTTCTCTCTATTAAGCATGCATTACCTTTATATTTTAAAAAGCCCACTTAAAATTTGAGCTCCTCAGAGAATGTCCCCAACACAGCCTCATCAGCTTCCTCAGTTACCCTCCTGCCCGCTCGTCTCAGCGAGCGCCCTGCGCGCGCGATCTGCTGGAAGTTCATTTTCAAAAGCGCCCTTACTCTTCTGACTTGTGCGTGAGCACGGTGGACCGCGGGACCTGTGGTCCCGCACTTCTCTGAACTTCTGAAAGCACAATTGACCATGTCTTTCATTTCTCTTTCCCAATTGTAAGATGATGTATTCTCACCAGCGTGTCCCTGTATCATTTCTACTCTGCCCACCGATGCCTCCTTGTTTGTCAGACCCGAGTCCAAATTTGTAGGGCCCCTCATTGTTCCTTCTGGGGGGTGAAACGCTAACTGCGAGGTGCGTCTGTTAAGAGTCAAAACGTGCAAGCACAGAGCTGACACAGGTTTCTCAGCGCCTCTCCCGTCACGCCTGGCACACGGCGGTCCCCCCGTGATGCCAGACTGCACCAAGATCCCCGGCCCGCCGCCGGGCCAGCGCTGCAGCCTGTGACTGTCACCCCTCTCCCAGCCAATGCCATGCTCATCGGGCAGGATGCTTCAGATCTGGGTGGTACTTTACTAATACCACATGCCGCTGTGCCCGGATCAGCCCCACAACTGTTCTGTGAGGGAGCTAGGGCTGGTGCAACTGTCCTTGCTGAAGGAACAGAAGCTCAGAGAGGTAAAGGGACTGTCCCAAGGTCACAATGCACCTGGGACCAGAACCGCAGCCCCAGGTCAGTCTAGTGAACTTTGGCCGGGTCAAAGGATGCAATGGATATAAAAGTGTCCCCGGTACTCTGAAACGCATGGTAACAACGCAAGGGAATTAGGAGTAATAAACCATGAACTCAACTTCTCATGGCAGGTCTGGTTTAGCTGTGGATCCGGAAGTCTGAGCAGACCCCAGAGACCCCCTGTGCCTTCTGCAAAGGGGGTCGCGGTGGGCAGGCTTTACCTTAGGATAACTAAACCCTCCAAAGTCAAACCGAGTATCATCGGAGACCTCCAAGCTGCTTCCCAGGGCACCTTCCGGGAGTGTCCCCCCACAGCCAGTCGTCCAGTCTCCACCCTGGGCCTGGTCTCCGAGGTAACTCCCACAAGCCAGGTATTCCCATTTCTCTGGGTCTGCCTCTGACCTTGGATTTGCTATTTGATCAAAACTGCTTCCAGCACACAAATTCTGTCACTAGGGAATTAGAAGTTCCAAAACATTTCCTATTTTTGTCCTCAAGGTTAGCCTCGGCTCCCAAGTAGAGGTTAGAAGGGTCCACCTACATCTTTTGGCCCAGATTCCCCAAAGCAAGAAGACTATATGTTCATGTTCAGATCCGGAGTCCTATTCGATTCCCTCAAAAAATTTCTTCGTATAGGGGCGCCCGGGTAGCTCAGTCGGTTAAGCGTCCGACTTCGGCTCAGTTCATGATCTCGCGGTTTGTGAGTTCAAGCCCCACGTCCGGCTCTGTGCTGACAGCTCGGAGCCTGGAGCCTGCTTCGGACTCTGTGCCTTCTTCTCTCTCTGCCCCTCCCCTACTCATGCTCTGTCTCTCTCTCTCTCTCTCTCTCTCAAAAACAAACATTAAAAAAAAAATTAAAAGAAAAATTTTTTTCTTATAGACTTCACTTTGTGGATTTTTCTGCCTTTCACTCAGTTTTATCCACAAAAGGGTTTTTAGCAGCAAACCTGTTGACAGCAAAGCTGGCCCAGCGCCTGCCACTCACCCTCGCAAACATGACATAAGAGTCCTTCCCATTTCCGCTTTGGGGCAGCAAGCCCAGTGTGGTGAGAGGCATGTAATATTTTAGATAAAAACTTGGGTTTTGGACTCAGTCCTGAGTTCAAATACTGGTCCTACCGCCTAGTGGGCTCAGTCAGTGCTTTGGGGCAAGTTACAGCTCTGAACCTCAGTTTCCCCAGCAGTAAAATGAGGCCAAGAATAGCACTTAGCTCCTTGGGCAAATTTAAGTATGGCACGAGGTAACGCTTATAAAGACTTCTCACCATGTCTGGTACACAGGAAGTACACAGTGCGTTTGGGGGGACTGGGCAGGACAGAGGCCGGACGGCAGATTGACCGTACTTTGCCACATGTCTCCAGGAGACTGGAATCCTTCCTGCAGCTCCCTGGGGCCTCAGGAACTTGAGCAGGGGTTCTCGCAGGCTGCGAAGGCTCTGGCAGGAGCTTTGGGGCCCGCACAGGGCTTTGAGGAGGGGACCGGCATCATCAGTGTGCTTGCAGGTTGGGAAAATGGCTCAGGAGGCGATGGACGGGAGCAGATGAGAGGCTGGAGGAAGAAAGGTCAGATTTGGAGCCCACTTGGGTCCTGGAGTAGGGTGAGGCAACTGAAATGCTCACTTCGGGTGGAAATTGTTTACATTTTCACGATGAACAAAACAGCAACATTTTGACTGAAGCCATATTGAGAAGAGAAATGATGAGGGTGTAGCAGTGCCAATGGAGAGGGGTTCTTAAGTTTCGGAGATAACGGACCCCTCTGAGGATTCAGGGAGACCCACGGACCCTCTTGCCGAATGCACAGGCACACGCACACGCACACAAATATTTGGCTCTAATTTCAAAGTCGATAGACCTTGTCTATAGACGTCTATGTAGCGACCCCTGGAGAATCAGGCTAGTAATTTTGAGCCTCACGTATGCACATGGGCCTGCCGACAGGTACTCGCAATTTTGGTAAGCAGCAATTTAGGCGCCAGAAGAGAAGACACACATTCGTCTGTCCTGGTATTTGGGGGAGGAAAAGAGAAGAGAGGCAGGAAGGGTGCCCTTGTCACAATGAGAAGCGTGGGGTGGGGGGCGGCAATGAAATGACGCAGGGCAACTGAGGGGCTCACTGCTCTACGAAATGCACACACCTGACCTTAAATATGGAATGTCCCCTCCTCGGGTATTTTAGGAATTGTAGCTAACACACGGCAAGTTTGTATTCAGACTGGTGAAGGTTAAGCCCTGCAAATTAT
This sequence comes from Prionailurus viverrinus, assembly GCF_022837055.1. Classification (NCBI taxonomy): domain Eukaryota; kingdom Metazoa; phylum Chordata; class Mammalia; order Carnivora; family Felidae; genus Prionailurus; species Prionailurus viverrinus. The sequence goes on along the minus strand of NC_062567.1, from coordinate 42,734,732 downwards.
TTTAATTTATGAACAGTGAGGCAGCTGGGACAGGAGAGATACCACTGAAGGAGAGATGTGATTGAACTTCTAAAGGAAAGAGGCAAGTAAGGGCAGCATGTCTCCTACCACAGGGCAGAAAGAAATTCTTTTTATTATTATTATGATTATTATTTTAAGCTTATTTATTTGGGGGGGGGGCACAGAGAAAGCTGTAAGCCTAAGCAGCTGTGCACTGTCAGCTCAGAGCCCGGTGAGGGGCTCGAAATCACGAACCGCGAGATCCTGACCTGAGCTGAAATCAAGAGCCAGCCGCTTAACTGACTGAGCCACTCGGGTGCCCCTAGAAAACGCTTTATTTTCAGTTTTATTGACATCTATGCACACAAAGAAGTCCATTTTGAAGAGGAAAAAAATGTCGGAAAATAGATATTAAAAGTTGAAATGCTCCTTAAATAGATTAGGGGGCAGACTGGGAAATTGCCAGGAAAAGCAGGCGCAAGAAGATTTTCTAATCGTCCGTGGAAACGCAGGGGTGCGGAGAAGAGGGATCCCTTTGGATTTGCATGATCCACAAAACACAGAAGATCTACTACGGGTGTCTGAATAAAGAAGAACGAATATCCTTTTCTCCCCCTCTGGCTCTTTTAAACCACACAGGATCGTCTCTTGTGCGGGCCACAGTCCACAGAACATTCCTTTGCGAAGCATAACAAGGGCTGAACTCATTCTCATTCTGGACAGGGCCTGATCTGCCCGGTCACTGGCATGGGAGAGGCTTTCCTTTGTGTGGTTCAGCTGCGCCTGGTCCCTTCCCTCCAGGGTTCTCTTTATTCCAGGCAAACTTAAACAAGCGGGCTGCCTTTTCTCAGGATGGAGACAGTCCCTATTATCACTGAGTCCTGTGGGGTGAACAGGAGGCTGGGGTGGGGATGGGGCGGGGGGTGGGGGGAGCGGAGAGGGAGGGGCTGGCAAAAGGGAGCCTGACAGAAGCGTTTAACTTTTACAATGTTAACTCCGCAGGCCTTGGAAGACACATCCACGGCCCAAAAGGCAGATGTGACCAGGGTTCAAGCAACCTACCACCCTTATAAAACGATGCTTTTCTGGACAATATCTTCTTTTAAGGAGAATTCTCCCTCCCCCTCCCCCTTTCTTCCATCACCTCCTTCCCTGACTCTTAGGAGAGGGATTCCGAGCATTTCCAAGGCCCCATCGGTTGCCTTTTGGTGCCCAATCATCGCTCCTTCTCCAGGCTGCCTGAGCTGAAGCTGAATCAGCATTAGGAGGGGCAAACGGGGCAACAGAGGCCGGGTGAAATCATTTCAACAGATTTGTGGACACCTCATGAAACGAAACAAAAAAATCAGACTTGTAAAAGCAGCTTCTACGTAAAGATAACTAGCATTTGTGTGTGTGTGTGTGTGTGTGTGTGTGTGTGTGTGTGTGTGTGTGTGTGTGTGTCTTCTCTGCCTCGTTGCCTCTGTGTGGAGGAAATTCACAGGCAAATGGCTTTTGTAGATTTAGCCACTAAAAAAGTTGTAATCTTTTTTTCTCACCAGTTAAACTCCCTGGTATCTGAGTTGTGAAGGTTACTAATCCCTTGGTTTCAGGGCCTAAGATGGTTGCTGGGGAGTCAGGAAGATGAAAAACAAAAACAAAAACAAACAAACAACAACAACAAAAAAAACAAAGCAAAAGCAACCCCATGCCGCCTTCCAGAACCGCAGAAACATTCCGTGGCCAAAGGGAGACTCTCTCTTGCTGCCAAGTATCCTTCTCTTTGGCTCTGTTGTCTTGTCTGCAGTTTTATTCACTCCTTTGGATGGAGGCGCGAAGACGTCTGTGGAAGGGGAGGCTGGTAGAGGGAATACACTAAATCAATACAATCCGTTCACACCTTAGCTTTGCTAGGCAGTCAGATGAGCTTGTCAGGGGAAGGAGTGAGAGGACCCTCAAGTTTGAAGGATAGTGGGGGTCTGAAGCAGCCAGGAGGCAGAATGGTATAGGCACCTGAGGGAAGGAAATTTTGTTCACTTTTACCTACAGATGTTTCTGACGTATGATTCTTTTTTTTTTTTTTTAAATGTTCATGTAGTTGAGAGAGAGAGAGAGAGACAGAGAGAGAGAGTGCACCTGAGCATGGGAGGGGCAGAGACAGAGGGAGACAGAGAATCCCAAGCAGGCTCTGTGTCATCAGAGCAGAGCCCCGGGCAGGGCTTGAACTCACAAACCGTGAGATCATGACCTGAGCGGAGAGCAAGAGTCAGACGCGTAACTGACTGAGCCACCCAGGCACCCCCCCGTACGACTCCTTCAAAGGAGCTTTGACTTCTGCACTGGGAACGGTGTGAGTGTTTATAATACAGACGTTGAGTGTCCTCAGTTCTGGAGACAGACAGGGCTATGTCTGTTTTTTAACTTTGACTCGAGAGTCTGCAAAACAGCTGCCCATCACTGACAGCCCAAGGAAAGTTCGTTCACACAGTGCACAAACGCTTCCCAGCCGAGGCCGGGGCAGAGCGTGAGCCAGGTGAGGCCTCCAGGTGGTCGGCAGGCTGACCTCCTATTGTCCTGCTATTTATAAAGCATGCCGTCTACTTTGGTTTCTTGGCAAGAACTGCTAATCTGCTGGAAACATGAAATTTTGCCTTTAGCGACTTGATTGTAAAATAAAAATCAAGTCCTGTTTCCGTCACCTACTAGCACAGCAGCTGTAGAGGGTTCAATGGTGGCCCCTGCCCCCAAAAGATATGTCCATGTCATAATCCCTGGAACCTGTCAATGTGACCTTATTTATTTATTTATTAAAAAAAAAAGATCTTTGCAGATGTAATTGAGGTCGAAATCTCGAGATGAGATCATCCTGGATTATTCAGGCGGGACCTATATCTAATGACAAGTGTCCTTATGAAGGAACACAGGGGAGGGACACAGAACAGAAGAGGGTCATGTGAAGACAGGCAGAGAGCGGAGTTATGCAAACCTCTGGTTTCCTTCCTGACAGGCTTCTATTATCCACATACTGAAATTCCCTTGCCTCTCTCCAATAGTTGTCACTTTCTCTTGAATCTTCAAAAATCGCTCATTTCGCTTTCATTTCAAACAATTTCCAGTGTTTCTACCTTCTGTTTCTCTTCAACACTGCCGTTTATGATATAGTCATCTTGAATTCCTACTAGTTTGCTCTTCATTTCTGAAATGATTTTTCTTTCATTTTTAAATGTTTCCTGAGTTCTGGCCTCTTAGTTCTAAGTTTTCCTAATTCTGGTTTATGTTGTCTACCCCCGCCCCTCCATATTTAATAGTATTTTCTTTTTTTTTTATAATTTTTTTTTTCAACGTTTATTTATTTTTGGGACAGAGAGAGACAGAGCATGAACGGGGGAGGGGCAGAGAGAGAGGGAGACACAGAATCGGAAACAGGCTCCAGGCTCTGAGCTATCAGCCCAGAGCCTGACGCGGGGCTCGAACTCCCGGACCGCGAGATCGTGACCTGGCTGAAGTCGGACGCTTAACCGACTGCGCCACCCAGGCGCCCCGTTTGGTATTTTCTTAATGAATTTTAGCTCATCTGGATGGCAGGTTACAGTTGTTGAATGGTTCCATAGCCATGTCTTTAGGACACTCTTTAGGAGTGCTATTCGGCTTCTTACTTTCTTTTATCTTCTAAAAACTTTGTATGGGACTTGACCTCACTACTTTCCTATTGCGCGGTTTCATGTGAAATTGATTTTCCTGAACTTTTAGAACAAGGCGTGTTCCAACTTTACAAAGCTCTCTCTTCTATTGTGTTGACGGAGTGCTCGAATATATGGCAGCTTGCTGGTTGAAATTTCCTCCTTCTGTTTCCTTTTGGGGACCTTTCTTCCTTAGTCTCTGTTGTTCCTCTCCTATTCAACTTGCTTTCACTCTGGCAGCCTCTCAGTGTGGGGTCTTCCTGGAAGAAGGACCTGGCTGGGAAGTTCCCGAGATCACAGCTAGAACGCTCCAGACCCTTTAGACCTTGCCCCGTGTGCACTGGCTGCCTTTGGAAGCAACGAGAAGATTGTCACTTTCAGCTGTCTCTCTCAAACGGAGCCTCTGCAACGGCCGGTGAGCTCCTCTGGGCTGCCCTGGGCTTTTCCATCAAAAGCCCCACTGGATCTTGGGGCTAGCTTGTCAGCAGTTTTGCTCTTGTCCACGGGCTCTGGCCACGCGACCGTGTTGTGGGTTCTGAGAGACGTTGAAACCGACACGGCTGACGTGCCATCGTCCCAGACTCTGTCCCAGAATACTTCTGGTTTGCAAGGGCAGCACGCCCCTGGTATCTCGTAAAAGAGAGCACCAACATTCTTGCGTCTCTGGATGAACTCTTGCTGGGGTTTGTGGCAGTAAGTCAAAGAAGTGCGGTCCTTACTCTGAGAGGTCTCTGGCCACCCGAAGGGAGTCACAGCCCACGAGGAGGCGGAGACCCAGCATCCGGAAGGGAAGACACGATCAAATGGCTATAGCCTCGATGGGCATGGGATGCCAAGGGAGGGAATACTTGGCTTCTTTCATGGAAAGGACTGAAGGACTATTCTAGTGAAGATAAAATCCTCCAAATGGAAGGAATGGATGGTGGAGATGAAAGTGACAGCAGTGACAGCGGCAGAAAGACCCCCCAACCTTCTGCCGTCCTTCCACACTTCCCATCCCAAGAAGGCAAGACTGACAGATGTCAGAATTTTAAAGACTTCACGAAAACTCGACTGACTCAGCCTTTGGCCGGACACCTCAGTCCTCCTAGATCAGGGGGCCGGTCTCCTCCAGTGAGTGCCCTTCATGCTCAGCGACCAACCACAGCTCAGAGAAACAGGGAGTTACGTGTTAGCCACAGATTTCCCCACGCGAGCCCTAGGAGGAGCGAGTCAGCCGTTCATTCCAGAAAGAGCCCCACACAGCAAGGCCGCGGGCAGCTGGGCAGGTGCGGCTGGGCTTGCTGTCCACTCTAACTCGACTTTCCTGCTTTGAAAAGCCTCCTTTCTCAGTCGGGTTGCGTCTGTTTGGAAGGCCCGACCCGTCCCTGACGCCCCGGTCTCATCAAAGGATGCGGCCACATAATGATCATTTTTTCAAGTGGCTTTTTTAATGCAGCCTTTGGAAACTTTGCAAGAAATGTATCGATTTGAAATACTCAAGCTGAATTATTGAGCTTTGGCGAAGGGAAATAAATCTTTCCCACTCTCCATGCCTGTTGCCAAGTGCAGCTTCCAGGAAGCAATGACTGTCCTTTCTGGAATCGAAGCAAAAACTCAAAACATTCTATCACCTTCCCTCTACTTCACCCCTCCCCCTGTCTTCACTGGCAATTCACTGACAAAAGCACTTTACATTCATTGCTCATTTGCCTGAATAGGCATCCGAATTAGCAATGCCCAAATTAGTAATGCCTGGCTGAGGCAGCTTCCTAAATAATGAGGCCGGATCGCTTTGGCAGACCCGGAGGCCCGCGGAAAGCAAGCCTGCAACACGTCATTAGGTGAAACACTCTTCCGGTTTTATAACCAAAACTTCCCCTACAGACCTGGATGTGTCAGGTAGAGGGTATATGTTCACTGATGCCAGAGGTTAGCAAGACCGGGAGCCAGGGCTGGGGTAGGAAGGCGGGGAGAGTGCACGGGAAAGGGGGCCCTGTGCCGGAGTGTTCTAACGCACATGCCAGCATGAACACAAAAACTTCCTGACATCTGCCGTTTCTTTCATTTCAGTCTGGGGTGATCATCTCACCTGGCCGTGTTCCAGGGGAATCCCCATCATTACCACCAAAGCACAGCTTGGTCTCATTGTGCTAAGTGCTCATCCGTCCATCTCTCCATCCACGCACCCATCCGTCTAGCCGATTAGGCACCCCCTACAGACTGCATCTTGTACAAGGTGCAAGGTCCATCAAGGTGAGGGACCCAAGGCTTTAAAATCTCGGGCCGGGGCGGAAGCAGGGAATGTAAGAGACGGTCGGCAGGCCAGTGCATTAGTGCAGGGCCAGGGAAGAACTGAAGGGTGGGGAAGGGAACTGAAGGGAACTGAAGGGAAGCTTTCCTGGCAGAGGGAACAGCACGTACAAAGGCCGGGACCTACGAGAGAGCCAAAGCAGTTTGGGCAACGGAGGAGTTTCGCCAGGACAAAACGCAGAAATGCATGCGAACCTGCATTTATGTGAGGGGAGGGAGCAAGAAAGCAAGCGCTCCACGGTGATGCTGAAGAGGCACGTGAGACTTGATCTGCCCCAAAAGGCCCTCCTGCCGTCACCTGCCCAACTGCTGTTCGAAGCCCTTCCCGTCCCAGAGAACGCCAAATCCATCCTTCCAGATGCCAGGGCCCCAACGCCTTCCAGCCATCCAATCCACAGGTGAATGCTGTTGGCTCTGCCTTCAAAATGCATCCAGAATCTGACCACTGCCACCACCTCTGCTGCTACTAGCTTCGTCCCAGCCACCATCATCTCCCACCTGGACTTCTGGCACAGCTCCCCGACTGGTCCCCCAGCTTCCTCCTTTGTTCCCCTAGAGTCTATTCTCAACATACAGGCCAGAGGGATCCATTAAAACATGTCCCTCCTCTGCCCTGAATTTACATGATGTCACCCTTCGTCTCAAAATCCTCCAGGGGCTTCCCGACTCACTCAGAGTAAAGGTCAAAGTCCTTAAGATGACCTTTAGGGCCCCACATGATCTCTGTCTGAACCCATCTCCTTCCTTCCTTTCCCTCCCCCATTTTGCTCTAGCCACACTGACCTCTTTGCTGTTCTTCAAACATACCAGGCACATTCCTACCTCAGGGCCTTTGTACTTGCTGTTTCTTTAGCTGGTGTGGTTTCCTAGATATCCTCACTTCCTTTAAGTCTTCCCTGGATATTCCACATAAAACTACAAATCTGTGTTCTCAGACTCCTCCTTATCTTCTTTTTTGCCTTATTTTTTTTTCCTTAGCATTTATCACTAATCTATATACTTCACTATTCATCTTATTATTCATTTTCTTCATTAAACACATCCCCCCCCCCACCTGCCTTGTTATTTATTTATTTTTGGTGTTCACCAGATCAAAGGACATGCCTATAAAAATTGTTTTAAATGCAATCTTATTCTCTGGAAAGCTATTCAAATGAAGCCAATGTTACCATCATTAAAGTTCTTTTATCTTAACATCCAGTCTCTGAATATGCTTTCAAAAAGCCTTTGTTATGACTCCACAGGTAGACTCCTGATTAAATATATTTTGATCTTTATCGTAATTAGTTACAAAAACCGATGACAGCAGTGAAGGAACTGTTTTGATTACTGCTCTACCCTCGATGTTTCAAGCAGTTTCTGGCACACTGTGTTCAGCAAATATTTTTTTTGTTTTTTTGTTTTTTTTTCCAACGTTTATTTATTTTTGGGACACAGAGAGACAGAGCATGAACGGGGGAGGGGCAGAGAGAGAGAGAGAGACACAGAATCGGAAACAGTCTCCAGGCTCTGAGCCATCAGCCCAGAGCCTGACGCGGGGCTCGAACTCCCGGACCGCGAGATCGTGACCTGGCTGAAGTCGGACGCTTAACCGACTGCGCCACCCAGGCGCCCCTAAGCAAATATTTTTGAATGAATGAGAAGCTACGCCCTGCGAAGGAGAGATGGTATAGCATAGTGGCTAGGAGTGTGGCCCCAGGGCCAGGCTTCCTGGGTTTGAATGTCGCCTCCCCAGGTTTGAATCTTGGTTCCCTAACTTACTGGCTGCGTGATCTTGGGCCGGCGACGTACCTTTCTGCACCTTGGTTTCCTCAATGGTAAAAGTGGGATGGAAACAGGACCTACGTCGGAGAGCTGTGAGCATCAAGTCCTACACTCGGGATAGTGCCTGGCACAGACGAAGCACCTGATAAATGTCAGCCATCATGAGGAGGGCCCTTGTCCGCTGTACTGAGGACTTTAGACTTTCTCCTGAGGCTGCTAAGAGGCATTGAAGGATCTTTAACAAGGGAGTAACATAATCAGATATTGTTTTCGAAGGGTCACTCCAGCTGCAGAGCGGAAGATGAATTAGGACAGAGCAAGGCTGGTACGGGGAGAGCAGTTAGAGGCCGCTGTAGGCATGGGGGTGACAGATATCGCTAGCCTGAGCTAAAGCAGAGGGAAGGGAGAAAGGCTGGGCTCAGGCTATCATGGAGGTAGAATTGACAGAAGTTGGAGGTGAACTCTGGAGGAAGCAAGCAATGACAAAAGCCAGGCTTCTGATTCCTCCCACGAGAGCGTGGTGCCCACCCACCCTTGCCCACAGAGGACTGACGGGGAGAGAAAAATATTCATTTTGTTTACCAGGAGAGGACCGCGGGGCAGCTAGGGGAGCGGCCCCATCTGGAGTCGTGTATGTGCACCTGGCACCGAAGGGAAAGACCTAGGCTAGATATAAAAGATAGTTAGGAGTTATCATACGAGCGATTTTTGAGGCCCCTGGGGGAGAGGAGACGGCAAGAAACCATTGAAGCGGTAAACCATTTCAAACAGGTCCACCCCTCGAAGGATGGGGCAGCAAGAGACAAACCAGGGGCGAGTACATCTCGCAAGCCGAGACAGCGTGTCAGAGACACTCTTTTCAGAGAGCTCTTGTCAGAATCTTGGCTGTGAAGGAAAAAAAGACACGGGGTGGTAGTGAAGAGCGATATAGAATCCAGGCAGGCTTCTTCCAAGATGGGAGGAACTGGTTGCACCAGAGAAAGAGTATGGAGAAGGGACAGGGTAACCAACTGGGGAGGCTGGGGTAGAGGACGTTGAGCTCAGGGGAAAGGGCAGGAACACATCTCATTAGGAAAGGCCCCGCGCGTCCTGAAGCTAGGGCCTCAGGCAGGTAGGCGAAGGGTGCAGGCGAGGGCTGAGGTGGGCTGACTGTTGGGAGGAGGGTGGCACTGGAGGTTAGGGAACCCGGCTCTCGACGGTGACGCCAGCCACAGGGAACACGAGAGTGCTGTCGAGGGGCGCTCGAAGGCTTGAAGAGCAGTGGCCACATGAGGGTCGTACAGTGAACACAGGGAAGCCGACCCATTCCCTTCTGGGCATGCAGACCGGAGGCTCAGAGATGCCAAGCTCCCCATGGCAATGGGCATAAGACCCAAAGCACAAAGTTATTCAGAGAGGACATACAGTGTTCTCAGGGAAGTCTTCCTCAAGGACCATTCCCATTGCTCCTTTGATGAAAAACCTTCAAGACTCTCCACCAAGGCATACAGAATAAAACCGCTCTCTTTAAAGACACATTCAACACCTACCCTTTTCCCTTCCCAAGACCTTTTACTGACACCCCCTTTACACCCGTCCCGGTCCAGGCTCTCTCCAGCTGTGTCTTAGCTCACAGGCTTGTTTCTTCTGACCGGAGTCCACATTCCCCCCCGTGAGGGCCTGCTGAAACTCCCCCCTCCTTTAATGCCTGGAAGGAAAGTCACTCTTTCCGTGAACGAAGCCTTCTTCCAAAAAATGTCTTCCCTCCTGCCTTTTTGCTTCCAGAGCGCTCTGAAGCTGTATATACAATTTCCAGAAGCTGAGTTAAATTGGATTTATCCGGGCTCATGTCTTCTTCCTCACTAAGCAATAAGCTCCGAACGCAAGCCTATTTGTGTTTGACTCGGTGCCCCCCAGGGAAGTGTTCGTGCACTTGACCTGGCATGGTGGAGGGCCTGGGTGTGCCGTCTGCAGCCATAGAAAGACCAGGAAGACTTCTTGACAAGTAATCAAGTGTATTAAAATTGAATATACCCTATCAGTGTATCTTTCTGGCTAGAAAAGCATATTCCTGGTTGAGTAGGCATTGAGCTAGCTCATCAGTGGAATTAGTCCTTGGAGTTCCAATACGAGGCCAGTAGAGCACATTTTAACCCCTAATCAACCTGATGGGAAGGGGAATCAACCTTCCCCTAATCCAGGAAGCTCCCCTTCCTTCCTCAGTTTTCCTCTCTTGGCATCTTAGAGACATTTTTCCTTTCTGATATACTTCGTCGTTCACCCCTATTTCTTCAACTTCATCATACCATATAGCAGATATGGGAGCATCACACACACGGGATCTCTTTTGTTTGTTTTTGTTTTCTTTGCTTTTAAGAGAATAATTACTGAAAGAGTATTAACTTCTGGCATTTACTTTTTTTTTTTTTTAAGTTTATTTGGAGAGAGAGGGAGAGAGTGAGCACAAGTAGGAGAGGGGCAGAGAGAGAAAATCCCAAGCAGGCTCCACGCTGTCAGCTCAGAGCCCAACGTGGGGCTCGAACTCACCAACTGTAAGATCATGGACCTGAGCCAAAACTGAGAGTTGGATGCTTAGCCAACTGAGCCACCCGGGTGCCCCTAACTTCTGGCATTTAAAGGAAAAACGTAAGTGAGATTTTACCATACACCTCGTGCTTTGGGGATGCTATCTGTTTGAGCCTCACCACAGCTCTGGAAGGGGACATTGTTGCCGTCACTTGGCAGATGAGAAAGCGCAGGCCCGGGCAGAGGGGTGACATAGATCCTGAGTCCAATGCATGGTGGAAGCAGGACTCACAGCCTAGCTTGTCCGACTCCAAAGTTCAGGTCCCCCTAGCCTCCCAACATCACTGCACACTACCGAGTGGCTCTAAGGGCTGGGGAGCCCAGCCCCCTCCACCCTGAGGATGGTCATGGGACACGCTATCTCTGACTTGGGACTTTGAACATTTCCATTCTAAGTGAGTCCAACGGAAGGATGGAAAGAAGGTGGAATCTGGTTAAAGTTTCCATTTGCTATGGAGAAATATCAAAGGAAAAGCAGGAGGCAGCTGAAACTGAGTGACTTAATGCCATCAAATTGTCAGCTGCAGCACGGACCCTTTCGCTGACACCTCCCACCCTTTCTAACTCAGCCCCCGGCTCTGTGGCACCCCACCATCCTTTGGTTTAAACAGAGGAAGAGGGCCGACTGCGGGCACGCAGAGGGAGAGGGACAGGGAAGCCAGGAAGGCTTCTCTCCCCCTGCTCATTAGTCTCTGTATATCTTGAGATCTCTCCTCTACCCAGTAAAAAGTAAAAGGGTCAGGTAGCTAGCTGAGCCCCAAGTTGGAGCAGTGAACTCTTTTATTTTTAATTGTTTTAATGTTTATTTATTTTTGAGAGAGAGAAAGAGACAGAGCATGAGCGGGGAAGGGGCAGAGAGAGAGAGGAAGACACCGAATCCGAAGCAGGTTCCAGGCTCTGAGCCATCAGCACAGAGCCCGAGGTGGGGCTTTGAACTCACAAACTATGAGATCATGACCTGAGTCGAAGTTGGACGCTTAACCCACTGAGCCACCCAGGCACCCCTGGAGCGGTGACCTTTTTAAAACAGAAAGTCGACTACATTATTGCTTTGCTTTAAATTTTCAGAAACTTCCCAGGGCCTTTCTAAGCTCCTACTTAACTTGCCATGTCGTCCTCCGGCTGACCCAGCTCCAGGCGCATGGGCACGCTCGGAATTCCTAGAAGCACTGTGTTCTCTGGCTTTTGCACAGACCACCCCCTCTGCCAGGGTCAGGGTGTTTCTGTTTGCTGCCCGGCAAACCATGCGCACTTCAAAACAGACTAAGATTCCTCAGGGGCCACCTTTTGAAATGGACACGTCATTCTAAGAAGTGTGAACAGTGGGTGCAGGAGGCGGGGTGGGGGCACGGAGGAAGAAAGGCTAATGGAACCGCCTACTGCATCATTTTTTGAGTTTCAAACTCTACAACAACTTCAGGTTCCAGGCATTTCTATTATACCCAGCATACCCGTCTCTGCCCCCGGTCACATGAATTTATTTGTTGCGTCTTGTCCACAAATATCCCCGAGCCTAAGTCAGCATTCCTACCAAGTCCTTCCCCTGGATGTCCTTGTCGTCTGAGCTAAGTCATGGGAAAGGGACACATGACCTTATACCTGGCAACAAAGGGCTTTCAAACACTTTATCTCATTTGGCTCTCCTAATAACCATGTGGGTCCGCAGTGCAGGCATTACTGTTCTTATTTCCAGCTGTGCAGCCAAAGGGGCAGGAGGCTAACCGGCTTGCTCAAAGTTGTCTGAGCTTCACATTGAGGTCTTCTGGCTTCTGGCCCAAGGTCTGTCTAACCCACTGAGCTCCGAAAGTAGAGGTGGCCCCATGGGTCAGTGTCCTCAAAGGTCATCTCAAAACTCCTCCGCCTGTTTTCAACCCAGCACTGGGGGACCATTCACCTTAAAGGGTGACCGTATTGTATCAGGGAATTATGGGCATCAAGGAATCACGGATAAGGAATTAGAAGGCTTTGTCCAAGCCTGACTCATTTGGATAGGACTCACCGTCTTTGAGCTTATTTTCTCATCTGGAACGTAGGAGTCACTGTTTCTTTCATGCCCACCTCACACGGCTGTTATGAGCTCAGATGAAGCCATGAACGTGAAGGTTCTCTGATGTTACCATACGGCACCATTAAATGATAAGTAGGTGATAAGCATGGGAACTGATGGGCGCCCAAGAGAGCAGGTGCATCCTTTTCGGTTGTTCTAGGCTGTGTTTCCTCCTCCTTTAGCTCTTGTGGGGCCCCAGCTCTCAACTCCCTGAGCTTAACCTGCAGAAGTGGCATCAAGGACCCTGCCCCTAAACTGGGGCTATACCAGTTAGCCTCCTGCGTGGTACCAGGCAGAGGCGGTGGGGGAGGGGGTGTTCTGCTCCCATCTCTTTCCCCGCGGTGCATTTTGTTGTTACTAACCCCTCTCCTGCACGCCTGTAGCATTCCGGTGTCTTGGCTAAGGTTGCCTTGTTTCATGACATACAGTTATGTTTCTGGATAAGGTTTCCTTCAAGGAAAAGGATAGAAACCACAGCTCACAAAACCTGAGAGAGAGGTGCACGGCTCAGTATAGAGGGCCACTGACCTGAGCCACTGTGACGTGGATGCCAAACTACTGTTGGTCTCTGGATCTTGCTGTCAAACCCTGGCACAACTCAGGGAAGTGTGAGTACCACTCAGGACACATTCAGGCACAAGTCAGTACGCCTCATGAAGTTGGGCTACAATCTTTTTTTTTTTTTTAACGTTTTTTATTTATTTTTGAGACAGAGAGAGACAGAGCGTGAACGGGGGAGGGGCAGAGAGAGAGGGAGACACAGAATCGGAAGCAGGCTCCAGGCTCGGAGCCATCAGCCCAGAGCCCGACGCGGGGCTCGAACCCACGGACCGCGAGATCGTGACCTGAGCTGAAGTCGGACGCTTAACCGACTGAGCCACCCAGGCGCCCCCAGGCTATACTCTTAAAGAGCAACAACAGTGACTGTTTGGGTTGATCTGTCCCACACTTTGGCGACTCTATTTATGATATTTCATGCCCGCCACACCTGCTCTGAAAAAGAAATTTCGTTTCCCTGTAAGGTCTGAGACTTAATCAGCTGTAGCTTAGACCCCAAATACTGAAATTATTTTTTTTTAAAGGTTTGGTTAACAATATGAAGAAAGAAGAAAATATTTTCTTTTTCTTTTTTTTTTTAAGTTTATATATTTATTTTGAGAGAGACAGAGACAGCGTGAGTTGGGGAGGGGCAGACAGAGAGGGAGAGAGAGAGAGAATCTGAAGCCGTCTCCACACTGTCAGCATGGAGCCTGACGCCGGGGCTCAAACTCACAAAACTGTGAGATCATGACCTGAGCCTAAACCAAGAGTTGGACACTCAACCAACTGAGCCATCCGGGCTCCCGGAGAAAGAGAAAATATTTCAAATTGGTACTACCCTGGGAAATCATGGTGGACATAGAGTTGGACTCCACTAACAAAGATTTGAATATAATACAATAGACACAACATAAAAAACGCTTTTAAATACAGTTTAATCTTGGGGCGCCTGGGTGGCTCAGTCGGTTAAGCGTCCGACTTCAGCTCAGGTCACGATCTCGCGGTCCGCGAGTTCGAGCCCCGCGTCGGGCTCTGGGCTGATGGCTCGGAGCCTGGAGCCTGCTTCCGGTTCTGTGTCTCCTTCTCTCTCTGCCCCTCCCCCGCTCATGCTCTGTCTCTGTCTCAAAAATAAATACACGTTAAAAAAAAATTAAAAAATAAATAAATAAATACAGTTTAATCTTTCTTTGGTTCTTGAGCAGGTAATTCGGCATCTTACAGAAGTTCACGGTCACCGTTATAAACATCAGTTGTCCCGGTACTGGTGACATACAGAATGTGCCAGTTAATAACAGCTTTACAGATTCACAGCAAATCAGATAGTAGACATTTTACTGTAACTGGGATCAGGACGGTTAAAAGAATGAATGCATTTTTCCAAAAGAGCCTAAGTCAATTCTAGGAAATAATTCACGCTCTGTGAGAACAGGGCAGAATTTACAAGGAAGTGCTTGGTACTCCCTGGAAGAATGTGTTCTAACAGAAAAAGGAACAACACAGCTCCAGTAGAGTCACTTGCACTCCTGATAGCAAACCAGGACTTCGTTGCAGTGTCGGCCTCTCCCAGGACCGTGACTTTTAACCAGTCTGTCTGCAATGACCTGGTCGGCACCAGTGATGTAATCTGCTCGATAGACCCCCGGCCTTCCCCCAGAGGAAGATAACCTTGCTGTAAGATCCCACTCTTGGACAGAAGGACAGAAACTTCCTTTTTCTGCCCCTTCTGGTAATAAAAGCCTTCCATTTTGTACACCTCTTTTTTTTTTTTTTTAATATTTATTTCTTTTGAGAGAGTAAGAAAGCAGGAGCAGGGAAAGGGCAGAGAGAGAGAGAGAGAGGGAAAGAGAGAATCCCAAGCAGGCTCTGTACCATCAGTGCAGAGCCCGACACGGGACTCGATCCCATGAACTGTGAGATCGCGACCTGAGCCGATATCAGGAGTTGGATGCTTGACCGACTGAGCCACCCAAGCGCCCCTGTAGAGCTCCTTTCTATCTGCTACATGGGATGCTGGCCAACTTATGAATTGATGAATAGCCAGTTTGATCTTTATTTACTCAGTTGAATTTTGTGTTTTAACCGATTTAGTGGCAGTGGTGGGACTGAGGGAGCCTTCCAACAGCTTTGGGGACAGTGAGAAATACAGGTGTGGTACCCACAAACCCTGCTGAGTCCCGACTTTCTCACCATTTCCAAGGGCCACAGAGAGGTTCCTCTCTGTTGAGCTCCACTCTCTTTGAGTCAAGCTCCTGATCGAACTGGCTTTCCTGTCTGCAATTCCCCGTTTTGGAAACCCAGTCCAGTCCACAGTCTTCATTTCTGGGGTTTGCTGGTTCAGTCTTTGCCCCACTTCCCCCAGGTCCAGGTTGGGAACCGCTGGTGGAGTGTGCAAGGCCTTCTCTTGGCCAGGCCACAGTGATGTCTCCTGGCGTTAAAGTCCACACGTTTGTTTGTCTTGTTTCGTGTAGATAAAGGCTATTGAGAAAGGGGATCTGGGAAGCCAAAAAGGCAACAATTTGGTGGGCAGGGGTCTAGAGCTTAAAAGCTAAGTGCTCACCACCTAAGCCGACGACTTCCACGTTAGGATGAGTTGGTCATGGAATGAATTAGACTGACGGTGGGTTTTCTGCCAATCTCCAGAAAATTTCCGTGCAGTGAGATACGCTGTAAAACAGTATGTGATTTCCAACCCAGACGCACACACCTCTCAGGTATTAGCTTGACTCCCAGAGGCCCAAAGCCTTAGCAAGTAAACAAAAACTACACACACACAGCAGGGCGCCTGGGTGGCTCAGTCGGTTGAGCGTCCGACTTCGGCTCAGGTCACGATCTCGTGGTCCGTGAGTTCGAGCCCCGAGTCGGGCTCTGGGCTGATGGCTCAGAGCCTGGAGCCTGTTTCCGATTCTGTGTCTCCCTCTCTCTGCCCCTCCCCCATTCATGCTCTGTCTCTCTCTGTCTCAAAAATAAATGTTAAAAACACACACACACACAAAAAACTACACACACAAAAACTTTAAATCCTAAAGAGACAGGGATGCCACCTTCTGTCACACCTGCTTATTTTATGTTTGGCAACTACAGTCTGAGATGCTGTAGATATCTAGAAAAACGGCAAAATCGTGCCAAAAACAACCTACGGTGACAGTGGCCATTATGGTGAACGTTCCAGTTAGACAAGATTGTTCACTAAAGTGCAGCTGGAGGGGCGCCTGGGTGGCGCAGTTGGTTAAGCGTCCGACTTCAGCCAGGTCACGATCTCGCGGTCCGTGAGTTCGAGCCCCTGGGCTCTGGGCGGATGGCTTGGAGCCTGGAGCCTGTTTCCGATTCTGTGTCTCCCTCTCTCTCTGCCCGTCCCCCGTTCATGCTCTGTCTCTCTCTGTCCCAAAAATAAATAAATGTTGAAAAACAAAAAAATTTAAAGTGCAGCTGGAAACAAAGGTTCCTGAATGAAACGCACAGAATGGGATACCTATTTTAATTGGTATGCGGCGGTTTCGAAAAGGCTTCAAGATTCCGAAGCTGCTTCGTTACGAAATTTACCGCAAAAGGCTAATGAAAAACTAAAGACACAAGACGTACCTGAAACAAAAGACAGCAAGGCTGACGTGACTCCTCCTGTTCTCTTCTCCCCTCATTTACCTGAGTTCTCATGTTCTACTAACTCTCTATCTGAACTGCCTTTCCACTCCAAAGAGTATTAAACAGTTACCTTTTAAGACACAAACCATCTGAGATTGCAGGTGATCCTTATTAGATATTTCACTCCTTGGTCAAAGGCTGAATTAAGATCCATAGTTAAAGTGTTTCCTAAGCCTAGGGAGGATACTCCTAAGTTTTCTGAAGAATTCAGAGGCATTATTGAGTCCTGTGACCCCGGGCTCCCAGATCAGCTTCTGCACGTGCTGGTAGGACCTGGTGAAACCCAAAAATGGATGCAGGAAGCAAAATGGCAAAACACCAAGGATGATATTCGAGATCCTCAGTCTTCAACATGGTGTCCTCCTGGACTGGCAAAACCTCACTATACAGCATCTGATCTTTTTTTTTTTTCTTTTAGGGAGGGAGAAATTTTTTCTTTGAGAGTAGGGGGAGGGGCAGAGGGAGACAGAGAGAGATTGTTAAGCAGGCTCCGCTTTTGGCACAGAGCCCAATGCAGGGCTCAATCCCTCAACCCTAGGATCATGACCTGAACCCAAATCAAGAGTCAGATGCTCAAACAACTGAGCTACCCAGGTATCCCTACCAACTGATCGTATACTTTTTTTTGTTTATTTATTTTGAGAGAGAGAGAGCAGGGGGAGGGGGGGTCAGAGAGAGAGAGAGAGAGAGAGAGAGAGAGAGGGGAAGAGAGAGAATCCCAAGCAGGCTCTGTGCTGTTAGCACAGAGCCGGACACTGGGCTCAGTCTCACAAACCGTGAGATCATGGCCTGAGCAGAAATCAAGAGTTGGATGCTTAAGTGACTGAGCTACCCAGGCACCCCACAACTGATTTTTTAAAAACCGTTCTTAGAGTCTTCCTTTAAACATGCAAACATAAGAAATATGAACTTGTGGCAGGCTTTAAAGTCTGTCTAGAAGCTCTCATACAGCATTCTGGGTTCATCGCAATAAACAAGCTCACCCAATCAGCTATAGCTGTGCTATTTGTAAATGGATCATCGCCTGAGACTAGTGGATTCATAAAAGGCAGAAGATAGGATGGGAGGCCGCCGGTTTGGCTGAACTTGTGACCGCAGCTGAACATTTCCGGAAGGACTTTGGAGCAAGACCATAGAAAAAAAGTCTGCCAAGCTACTGGCCTTACACCTACAATAGCTCCAAGGCCAGAGATCTAAAATAACACCTGCAACCCCACATACTGCAACCTCCTAAGGGTCCATTATCAAAACACTGACCCAGAAACTGATGCCTCAATTCTAATCATCTAGGACACTGGAAAAGAGGTTGTCCTCAAAAGTCCTATACACGTTCTTCCACATCAACTCAAATACCCCCATATCGGCCCCTGAAGGAGGGTCCTAGATGGGTCCCTCCCAGGGTTGACAGGACTCCAAGGGTAATCCCTACTGATTATACCAAGGCTCCCCTTAAAGAGCCTAGGAGAAACTGAAATTAAAAGCCTAATTCCAGATTTCAAGATACACTACAAAGCTGTAGTCACCAAAACCGTATGGTACTGGCATAAAAACAGACACGTAGATCAATGGAACAGGAGAGAGAGCCCAGAAATAAACCACATATATATGGTCAATTAATCTGTGACAAAGGAGGCAAGAGTATACGATGGGAAAAAGTCTTTTCAATACGTGGTGTTGGGAAAACTGGACAGCTACACGCAAAAGAATAAAACTGGACTATTTTCTAACACCATACACAACAGTAAACTCAAAATGCATTAAAGACATAAAAATGGATAAACAAAAGGCAGAATCAGAACTATAAACCCAGAGAATAAACTGATGGTTGCCAGAAGGGAGGCGGTGGGGGAATTGGGCAAAATGGGTGAGGGGAAGAGGGAGATACAGACCTCCAGTTATGGAATGGGTAAGTCACAGGAATAAAAAGCCGAGCATAAAGAATACAGTCAATGATCCTGTAATCGCGACGTAATGGGACAGATGGTACCTATACTTACGGTAAACACAGCGTCGTGTACAAACCTGTCACATCACTAAGCTGTACATCTGAAACTAATGTAACATCGTGTGTCAACTATTCTCAGATAAAAAGAAAAAAAAAAATGGGAAACCTTCCCAAATTCTGGCAGATACCAAAGAGATGCTTTCTACTTGAAAACCCTACTCTCATAGGACAACAAATCCCTCAAAGTGAAAAAGAAGTTTCCGTGGCGGGGTTACCTAAGCAAATTCATAGAGAGTTTCTATCTCAACCTGTATACGTGACTCTGGGACCTTTCACTGAAAAACATTCCTTTGTTGCTATGTGATCCAGCCCCAGTTAATCTATTAGGTAGAGATCTCCTTTCTAAGTTAAAAGGGCTAATATGTGTTGCCTCCTATGGAGACTTCACCTTAGAGTTCCCTGACCAACCTGAACCTGATCTTTTATGTTCCTTACAGTCTGTCCTTGACATAGAAAAGGAAGAATTTCAACACAAGTCCCCGATTTAATCAAGGTGCCTGAAAAATCCGTGGGCTACTTCTAATACTGACATCGGGAGAATAAAAAGTGCAGAGCGTGTAACTAAACCTCTTTCCCAAATTGCCTCAATAACCATGAGAGCCTGAGGGCATACAAGGCCTCACAGCAACAGCAGAAGACCTAATCGGCCAGGGGCTAATCATTCCTTGCACCAGCTCCCATAAGGGTCGGCTCTTGCCAGTCCGGAAACCTAACAGACGGGGATGGCGATTTGTCCAGGGCTTGAGAGCTATTAACGAGAAAGTTATTCCCGGTTTCCCAGCTGTTCCGAACCCCCACGTCCTTTCTGTCACAAGTGCCAGCCTTTTTCGGCAGCCCTGTAGGGCCCGACAGTCAATATTTGCCTTTACTTGCAATAATCGACAATATACCTGGGCCATCTTGCCTAAAGGGTTCACTGAGGCCCCTTATTATTTCTCCCCAGTATGTCACTGAGACTTAAGGACCATCCAATTCCCTGGGAAGTTGACCCTTTTATAATACCTAGACAATCTCTTGCTATGCTGTTACCAAAGAAGCGTCCATGAAGAATTCCACTTATTTGCTACAACAGTTAGCTGACAGGGGACGTAAAGTCTCTAAGGAAAAATTACAATGATCTCTTATTCATTACCTAAGTCATGATCTAAGCTGTTTCCAAAAAGAATTGAGCTAATTCAAGAATTCTGTAGGCCCACAACCAAGCAACAGCTTTGTGGATTTCTAGGTCTCGCTGGCTGTTACAGACTATGGGTATCTCACTTTTCTCTGTTAGCTTCCCCGCTCAAGAACTTACTAAAATTTTAGTACTTGAACGCTTTCCTTGGGAGGATAAATACGAGCAAGTCTTTATAAGACTACAACAGGTGCTGTAAGAACAACCTGCCCTATGGCTACCTAACTATTCAGAACCTTTCACCTTATTTGTGCACGTAAGTGATACGGAGCCCTGGGAATGCTCATGCAAGAACATGGCAATAAACACAGGCCTATTGCTTATTATAGCGTACAACCTGACTTGTCCTGCAGGCCGACCCCAACTGCCTTAGGCTATAGCTGCAGCTGCAAAGTTAGAAGCCCCAGCACATTTAACCCTAGGAAGTGACATTTATTTACAAACCCCACTCGCTGCCCAAAGTCTTCTTAACTCTGAATGGATTCAACATTTTTCTGCAAGAAGACCAACCTCCTAGGAGATCTTCTGCTTTCATCGCTTAATCTCCCTCTTAAATGCTACATTTTTTTAAGAACAATTTTTCAATGTTTATTCCTTTTTTGAGAGAGAGAGAGAGACAGAGACAGAGACAGAGACAGAGCGTGAGTAGGGGAGGGGCAGAGAGAGAGTGAGACACAGGATCCGAAGCAGGCCCCAGGCTCTGAGCTGTCAGCACAGAGCATGACGCGGGGTTTGAACCCACAAACTGTGGGATCGTGACCTGAGCCGAAGTCAGAAGTTAACCGACTGAGCCACCCAGGCGCCCAAATGCTACAACATTCTTAATCCTACTATGTTACTACCTCTTCTTGACAAAAGTGAGCCTGATGATTTTGGAGGTGATAATGATCCATTTTGTGACACCATGTCCTGACTTACGGGACATCCCTTTGACTAATCCTGATCTCATTGTGCTTCTTGATGGGTCATACTATAAAATTGAGAAAGGGATTTTCCAGGCTGGTTATGCTATTACTATCCAACATGAACTACTGGAAAGGGGTAAGCTCTCACAAGCTTGATCAGCCCAACAGGCCGAGAGAGCTCTGTGCTCTTACTGGAAGGTGCCAGTTACCAGAAGGACAAAGCTTCGATACTCATACTGATAGCTGGTAGGCCTCTGGGGTCGTCCATGATTTGAGGATGTTATGGAAACAAAGGGGTTTTCCTTATATCCAGGGGGACATCAATAAAAAATGGACAATAAGTAAATTGACCTTCTTACGCTATTCTCTCGCCCTCTGAAGTGGCTATCATCAAGATTAAGGCTCATAACTAAAAAGACAACCTAAGTATCAGGGAAATGTTCTAGCTGACTTGTAGGCAAAGGCAGCAGCAACAGAATCTGTGAAGGTTGTGGCACATGAAGTCTGTTCTGTTTCTGCAAAAAAACGGCCCTTTCTGGCCAGACGTTCGTTTGCCATCGTAATGTCCTTGCAACATGGCAACAGTCTGTTCCTGAATCAGAGAAATCATGGTGGGTAACAATGGTTGTGGATGAAATGAATAGTTGGGGTTATGGGAAACCCGAGATGGCCACTTGGTTCTTCCCAGCTCCCTGGCAAACCCCATTTTCCTTTCTTTTTCTTTTTCTTTCTTTCTTTCTTTCTTTCTTTCTTTCTTTCTTTGCACTCTCACCCACCACAGAGCAATTAAGATGACTCAAATTGCAAATAAACATTTGTGGGGAGGCTTCTCCAAAAATGTAAAAACAGCTTACCACCAGTGCCTGGCCTGTCAGGTCCACAATACTGGTCAAACTATTTTTGTTCCCAGGTTCCAAACCTCTTCCCTCTGGACCTTTTGGGTATCTGGCCTTGATTCAAACGCCACCTACTGTGGGTTATCAATGTGTCCTTGTTACTGCATGTATGTTTTCCGGATGGGCTGAAGCCTTCCCCTGATGCCCTCACAGCGGCAAAGAAGTTGTCAGAAAACTTGTTCCCCACTTGGGGTATACCTTCCACGATCTCCAGTGATCGAGGCCCCCACGTCACTGGTGAAATCACATGGCCTTGATGAAAACCTTACGAGCTTCTTGGAATTATCACTGTCCTTATCTCCCTCAAATATCAGGTAAGGTCGGGAGAACTAATGGGGTCCTCAAACTTAAAAATCTCTAAATTTGCTAAAACTACCGGTCTCAGGTATGGCCTCTGGCCTTGATGACTATTTACAGTATCCACTTTGGGAAACATAAACTCACCCCACATGAAACGGTCATGTTTCTGCTTGCTGTCCCTTCTGCTTGCTGTCCCTTGTTGTCTCAGGCTAGTATAACCAGTTACTGTGTCTTTAATGACTGATGCGTAAGCTTATCATCAACAGGTTAAAGAAGCTTTCCCGGATCCCAAGTCATGGAATCCTGATGGTCACAGTTTGGAGCCTGGTGATTGGATATTCTGGAAACGTCATCCCAGGAGGACAGCTCTTGAACCCTATTGGAAGGAACCTGACCAAGTACTCCTGACCACTGACACTGGCACGAAACTAGCAGATATTGAGCCTCAGGCACACATGTCACGGCTAAGGAAGGCTCCACCTGACATGTGGTCCCGTGCAGACACTGGAGACCTCCCATGTGGCAGACATCAAGGTAGACTGCTTCCACCCAAGACACTGATCAAGACTTCATACTTGAAACATGAAACTCTTTCTCCTTCTCTTTTTTTTCCTTTATTCTGTCATTGGCCTGGAAAGATAAGGCCAGTATCTGTACTTACCAGGCCACAGATAAGGGAGTAACTTTTCCGACTGCTGGATTCGTCATCAAGGATTTCAATCTATCTATAATGCTAGGGACCTCCTAGTCCCTCCCTATGACCTTCTCTTCTATTCCCAATGTCACCACAAGCTTTAATTGACACCCCCCACCCCGCCCCGCTTAAGAGTCTCTTATTGTGTTCAACTCTTAAGGCCCGAAAACCAGTGCCCATTTTTTTTACCTTTGTCCCATGAAACTGTATTTACCTAATTAGACACAAATATCTACATAAATTGCATTATATTTGTGCCCCCACTTTCTCATTATTATCCAAATCAGATCTGCCTCCGGTCACAAAAAGATCTTAGCAGCCACGCCCATCTTTGTAAGATATTGAGAATAACTACTTATTTCAGGCTAGGAGATTTATTTCCCAGATGTGCGGAAAACCTAACTGATCTGTGGCTTGAATGAGCAAATGCAACAATCCCTGTGAGTGAATCCACGAACAGCACCATTTTAATGCGAATAGTTTTGGCCCCACCGGGGTTTAACCCTGTCAGTGGTGGTTATCATTCCCCTTGAGCCTGTGAATACCTGGCTGGAGCCTAACTGGGCAATGCCTGTCCTGTTCGGTCAACTCCCCTGAATTTACATCGTCAAGTCAGAAAGGACCTTTAGGAGGCTTCCAAGATTCAGAGTTTGCTTCCTTTGGCAGGGCCCTACTTTCCTGGTCAGGAGTAAATACAAATTTTTTTTTAATGTTTATATTGATTTTTGAGACAGAGAGAGGCAGAGCATGAGCAGAGGAAGGGCAGAGAGAGAGGGAGACACAGAAGCCCAACAGGCTCCAGGCTCTGAGCTGTCAGCACAGAGCCCGACGTGGGGCCCGAACCCACGAACCATGAGATCATGACCTGAGCCAAAGTCGGACGCTCAACCGAATGAGCCACCCAGGCGCCCCAGGAGTAAATATAAATGGGAATACGATCAGGAACCTTTCCTTGACTCTTGAAAATATTTCAGAATCCACTGCTAAGACAATAGCTGCCCCTGCCTCCCCAAATCCTTAGGCTCTCCAACCAAAATTGTTCTTGATAATAGGCTAGCCCTTGATTATTTTTTAGTAGAGCAAGGAGGTGTCTGTGCTGTGGCAAATACTACCCGCTATACCTAAATTAATACTTCCGGGGACAATGCAACTCAATCACATAAGGTCCCTAAGCAAGCCACATGACTGTAAGAGGGAACTTCAACAAAACCTTTCTTTGACTTACTTGACTTGTATTGGTTTGGGTCTCAGAGACCATGGCTCTGAAGTGTGCTCCAAACGCTGTGAATTATCCAGCTTATCAAACTCTTTGTGGTCACACTGGCACGCTGTACCTTCTCAAAAGCTTTAAATGCATGTTTGCAGCTGCTACCCACCAGGCCAATGATCTCCCTCCGACTGGAAAGTCAAAGCAACCAAGAGAATGACGGGCTAAAAGAATGTGAACCTGAACCTGTGACCTGTGCGAATCACAGAGATTCAACAAAAAAATATCCTGACCTGTGAAGATGATACAGAGGATCAGTAAAAGCCACAAGAACTACAGAGAGGCAGCTGAGACGGGCACGGATGCCTTACATTTTCATCACATCTCTCAGGGGGAGAGTCTGATCAAAACGGGGGAAACATTAAAAAAAAAAAAAAAAGAGGAACAGCAGGGCTCCAATATAGTCAATTGTACCCCCGACAGCAAACCAGGACTTAATTGCAGTTTTGGCCTCGCCCAGGACTGTGACTTTTAACCAGTCCGTCTGGAACGATCTGGTCAGCACCAGTGAGGTAATCTGCTTGATAGACCCTCAGCCTTCCCCCAGAGGAAGGTAGCCTTGCTGAAACACCCCACTCTTAGACAGAAACTTCCTTTTTCTGCCCCCTTCTGGCTATAAAAGCCTTCCATTTTGTACTGCTCTCGGAACTCCTTTCTATCTGCTACATGGGATGCTGTCCAACTCATGAATCACTGAATAAAGCCAATTTCATCTCTAAATTTACTCAGTTGAATTTTGTCATTTTTTAAAAACAGGTGCTATATAATTGTACGATGTTCTTCGTTATTAAGTTTTTATTTTGCAGGCGTCTCTCTTTGCATTATTGCTGTCGCAATCCTGTGCCTGAGGCCCTATCCACTAACCATACAGGCTCTCCTTAAATGGAGTGGAAGATTTCTCCAGCCTTTCCTAAATCCAGGGAACAACATGCAAGTCTGGATGGGCATATCACAAGAGGAAATCTTTTCAAGGTCATGGTTCAGGAGGACCTTTGCTCAAAGGAATTTGGGCTGGAATTAGAGTTCTCAGCTCTGACATGAAGAAAGAAAAAAAAAGAGGGGGCAAGGAAGGGGAGAGGGCAGGAGAGGGAGGGAGCAGCATCTCACCACCACACACCCCTTAGCCACCAAGGACAGAGTTTCTGTGCTGTTTCATTAGAGCATGAAACCTATTCTGTGGACTATGCGTCCACCGTGAGCTGAAAAGACGTTAGTTCACTTCCTTGGTGTCTGGGGTCCCACAATTCTGAGTCATGGCCACATTAACTCTGCTACGGAGAAAACAAGAGCTTTGGTGGCACAGCCAAGCCCGCTGTTCTCAGCGCCTGGCACTATCCGGCAGAGAAGGAGGTTTCCCTCAAATGCAGAATAGGACGGTGTGCCCTTGGGGGTGGGCTGGAAGCGGAAGGGAGGGAATGGGACTTTTTTTTTCTTTCGATTTTTTTTTAATGTTTATTTATTTTTGAGACAAGAGACAGAGCGCAAGTCGGGAGGGGCAGAGAGAGGGAGACACAGAATCCGAAACAGGCCCCAGGCTCTGAGCCATCAGCATGGAACCCCACACGGGGCTCGACCCCACGAACCGCGAGATCATGACCTGAGCTGAAGTCGGATGCTTAACCAACAGAGCCACCCAGGCGCCCCAGGGGACTTTATTTTTAAAGCTCATTACTTTCTCTCTTTCTTTTTTTTTTTTTAAGGGTCTCTTATTTTTTGTTTTTCAATTTTTAAAATGTTTTTGTTTATTTTTGAGAGAGAGAGAGAGTGTGAGCAGGGGAGGGGCAGAGAGAGGGGGGGGACAGATCGGAAGCCGACTCTGCGCTGACAGCAGCGAGCCCAATGTGGGGCTCGAACCCACGAACCGTGAGATCACGACCTGAGCCGAAGGCGGACGCTCAACCGGCTGAGCTCACTTGGTTACTTTCTTTGTAGAACTCAATTCTCCCCAGTTGGGAAGGATGGAAAATTCTGATTCCTTGCACCACTTCGAAAACAATGAATCCACCATCCTGGGAGGGCAGGATAGCTGTGGCTGCCGGCTCGGGCTAGAGAAAACTGCCTGGCTGGGTAGCCACTCAGCAAAGGGAAGACGTTCACAGCGGTGAACTGAGGCTGTGGGCTCAGAGCCCAGTCCCCATGGGCTCCCAGCCGGGCTTCCTGGGGCCCCCCTATGACTGTCAGGGAGCCCCTGTGCCTGCTTGCTCGCTCACTCGCTGGGGTGGCAGGAAATCACTAAGCTATGAGAATAAAGACCAGTCGGGGTCCCTGTGCAGCTTTAGGGCAGATTTCTCTTTCCCCTTGTGGTAGAGAAACAGATTCCAAACTGCATTCAAACACAATACAGTCTCCGGCAAGGAAGAAATGAAACCCTTTAAATCTTCAGTCCTTCATGTTGTACCCTCCCCTGCTGCTTTCAAGCTCACAGAAGCCTTTTGTTATAGTCCCAGGAATGTGTACTTAATAGAGAAAGTGTGGTTTTGTGGCTGCTGTGAAAGAATACTGAGTGGGGGAGAACAGACCTGCCTTCCAGAAGATCCTCTCTCGATGATGGAGTAATTCACCTGAAGACTGTGTACCCCCAAAGCTCTCCCAAAAGTGCCAGAACGAGGGGCAGGAAATAATCCTGGACAAGCGTTACATGTATTTGAGTGAGTGAGTAGCCATGAGAGGAGGGGGTTAAAGGGGCTTTGCTGCATTGGTTGCAAATGCGGTGGGGGGGGGGGGGGACACCTGAGGATTATACCCGCGTCATTCCCTAAGGGGACCTAGGATTTAGTGTAACAGCGTCAGACCAAAATACTGCAAGGAGTCAGGGATGGAAGGGACCTCACAATTGGTCTTCACCGGCTTTCTGGTGCAAGATTCACATTTAGAGTGTGAACACCGTCCGTTACTCCACGAAGGGATGAAAATCTATGATAACGTATAAGGAAGCAATAAAAAGCACTCGGAACAAGTGGAGAAAGTCTCCTTGTGAACAAATACCTCGTTGCAAATTATTTCACAGTGTTTTATGAATTTTAGGTAGAGTAACTCCAAGGCTTAAAATCGGTTGGCATTAGGACATTTTTACTGCCACATGCACCGGATTTCAAAGTGACGCTTTTAGACAGGGTTAGCCTTGCGCAAAATTCTAAAGTAGGCAAATTTCCTCTCAGCGTTCCAGTTCCTTGTGCTTTGTCCCTCTGATGATGGCACAGGTGTCACGGAATAATAAGAGAGCGCAGGCTTCAGATTAGGCGGCTGGGGTGTAAATAAACCCCAGTCGTGTCCCTGACTAGCTACGGCCTGGGTGGGACACCTCTTCATCCCCTGTCTTCAACTTCCTCATCTGTAAAAGGCAGATCTCAACTCACAGGGATGGCTGTGAAAATTGTACACGCAAAAGTGCTGGGTCTTCCGCAAGCACACAGAAATGCTCCCCTTTTCTTTTTTTCCACCCAGAAACCTGTGCCTAGTGAACCACACGTCCCTGTTTCCTCCCAGTTCTGCACCCTCCTCCATGCCATTAAAACACACTTCTAGGAAGAGATATAAAAATGATTAATACTTACGTGCAATGGCCACCCAGAGCTTAATGGTCCATCTCCCAGACTATCGGCTTTTTTTTTTTTTTTTTTACAAAAATCCATGCTGAAGGAATAAACCACTAAGGGTAGAAATCCAAGCACAAAAGGAAGGGCCCAAAAGTATTCTGAAGGCAGCAAGTCTTTTCGGGAAATTCTGCAACCAGAGGTAAGCAGATAGCTCCAGTGGTGGGGTCACCATAGAATGTTCCAAAAGATACTGCCTTCTTGGAATTATCTTGGTTTTTGCTAAACCTCCTTTCCTTTCCCTATTGATTGCCAAGATTTATATTTGTAGAAACAGAGGATTTCTCATTTTTAGTTAGATTCTAAATGAGTCCCATAATCTAGATATAACCAGAGCATGAGGTAAAAGCAGAAAGACTGACCGAGGTTGGACTCCTATTATAAAGGATACCTGGGCAATGGTCAGAGCTGGAGAACAAAAAGTATAGGGTACCAATTACTTGTTGTCCTACAGTGATGGATGATTTAATAAATACCATGCATCTGGGATGCTTGGGTGGCTCAGTCAGTTAAGCATCCAACTCTTGATTTCAGCTCAGGTTATGATCTCGGGGTTTATGGGTTCGAGCCCTATATTGGGCTCTGTGCTGACAGTGTGGAGACTGCTTGGGATTCTCTCTCTCTCTCTCTCTCTCTCTCTCTCTCTCTCTTTCTCTTTCCCTTTCCCCCTGTCTCTCAGTTCCTCCCCGGCCTGTGCTATCTCTCAAAGTAAATAAATAAACTTAAAAAAAATGTCACATATCTAAGAGTTTAAAGAGCTTTCTGACAACTGGTGTTATTTAAAAACGGCAAGACGGCCTCAGAGACAGTTGAGGTCACATCCACAGCAGTGTCCAGGCAGAAGGCATATGGCTGTCACTCAGCCATGCCACAGGTAGAATGCCTGCATCTAGCAGGCAAAGACCACATGACCTGGAATGTCCATCTCACCTCAGAAGTCCTACTATACATCTATAAAAGCAGCATCAAAGAAAAAAAAATAACAACTTCTAATCTTCTAGAAGGTGTAGGTTATTAAAGGTGGACGCAATCCATTTTTCCAGGTTAATCCTAATCAGAAAGAGAAAGGAAAACCCAATGTGTGGATCTTTCTAATGGTGACAGTCATGTATGTTTTAGATTGGGTCTTGCCAACTAGCATCTCAAGACACAAGTGGTATTTTTCTTTTACTGTGACTTGTCTTATATTAATTCATGCTTACGCTTTCCTTCCCTCTGGGACATTGAGAAACTATGGTTCGTGGCACAAAGATGCTTGGCTCTGAGCTATCGAGTCACTGATAAAGACACGGCTACTCACACATGTACCCTTCACTCCTAAGCACCCCCAGCTCTTTATAGGTCTTCGAAAACGTGTTTGAGTTACTGGTCTTTTGTGCGCTGAAGTAAAGCAGTGTTTTCTTCACGGGTTTACCCACAAGGGTTTTCTACTTGAGACACGGTGCCTTAACGTCAATTTCAAGCTCTATGCTAATTCTCTCTCTGGAGCACCGCAGTCCAGAAGGAACCAGAAGAGGTTTGGGGTTCACCACCCACGCTCAGGCTCAGCTCACTGAAGTCTTTTTTTTTTTTTTCAACGTTTATTTGTTTTTGGGACAGAGAGAGACAGAGCATGAACGGGGGAGGGGCAGAGAGAGAGGGAGACACAGAATCGGAAACAGGCTCCAGGCTCTGAGCCATCAGCCCAGACGAACCCACGGACCGCGAGATCGTGACCTGGCTGAAGTCGGACGCTTAACCGACTGTGCCACCCAGGCGCCCCTCACTGAAGTCTTTAAGTAAGACGCTCTACTTCCTCCCCAGATTTCAGGAAATTTTTCAAATTAGGGTTTTATGCAGGGTGGTGGGTGGGGATGTGACCTAATTATAGACTAAGGGACATCTGCATGTGTGGACCTCTCCTAGCTCAAAGGAAGAAGCAGAAAGGAACTACAGTAGGGATAAAGAGCTGGTTCTCCTCAATCAACTATGTATCTTGTGGTTTCTGTTTTACTAAAAAAATTTAAAACAATACACACACACACACACATACACACACACACACAGTCAAATATATACTTAAATGTAATTATTAAAATGTAGCCCGAGTCCAAATGTGCTAATGGTTTGGAAAGGATCCATTATTTTGGGTTATCCATATCACTCTCTTCATTAGACAGAAAATCAATAGTCGACTACATACTTCTTATATAGCTATGGATGAACAAATCAGAAATTTAATTCTCATTTTATTTATTTTCATTCCTCCCCTCTTTCGTCTTCTTTTCTGCTTTTTCCTTCACATGGCTTCAGTATCTCTCCTATATCCATTTTGTGTCTTTCCTTCTCATTCTACTGTACTGTCTTCCTCCTTCTTATCCACTCCTGCTTCCTTGCTGACCATTACCGAATTCTGTCATCCCTTTACCTACAGCCTCTCTTTCACCCACTTCCTGACATTTTTAAGTAGATCATCCAGCTATGCATGATTTCCTGAAACCACATTTCTCTATTCATCCTGCCTCTTCTCAACACTCCTTCGTTTTTGTGGGTACCCTGCTCTTTTGGCTACCCTGACCCAATTCCAACTTGTGTGTTGGTGGGGTCGGGGTGGGGGAAGGTACTTCTGACACAACACCAAGCTCTTCTCTGGGCACCAGTAGGGTGTCCAAGAATTCAACTCCATTCTGGCACCATTTACCCAAAGACAGCATCAGACTCCACAGGTTGAGGGCTCAGTCCTACGAGACCACCCTGTGACCTCACTTCAGATGTGAGTCACCAGCCTAAGTTATTACCTATGCTTCTGACCAACTGGCTACAAAATCGCAGGTTCCCGCAACCCCCTCCCTTCCTTGGGTCGATTAATTTGCAAGAGCCATTCACAGAACTCAGGAAACATTTTACTTACTAGATCACTGGTTTATTATAAAAGGATATAACTGAGGGACAGCCAGTAGGACACTGTATGGGGAAGGGGGTGGGAGCTCCTGTGACCTTTCCAGGAGGACTTTTCTCCCAGCACCTTCATGTGTCCACCAACCTGGAATCTCTCTCAACCCTCTTCTTCTAGGTTTAAAAAAAAAAAAAATTTAAGTTTATTTATTTTGAGACAGACGGTGCGAGTGGGGGAGGGGCAGAGAGAGGCGGAGACAGAGAATCGCAAGCAGGCTCCGCACCATCAGCACAGAGCCCTATGAGGGGCTCGGAACTCACAAAACCATGAGATGATGACCTGAGCCAAAAACCAAGAGTCAGACGCTTCACTGACTGAGCCACCCAGGTGCCCCTTATGGAGGCTTTACTTCATCGGTCAGACTGGTTCAGTCATTGGACGCTGGTCACTGATCTCGCGAGGGTCGGGGGTGGAACAGAAAGTTCCGAACCTCTAATCACATGGTTGGCTCCACTGGCAACCAGCTCCCATCCTTCTGCGCTTCCGGAAGTCACCTCACCTCATTGACTTAACAAAAGAAGCCATCTCCCTCATCATTTACGAAATTCCAGCGTTTCAGTTCTATGCCAGAAATGGGGACAAAGACCAAATATATATTTCTTATTATAAATCACCACATCACACCTACACTCTTCTATTATTTTCTCTTCATACCTTACTGCCTGCTCTTATCCTCTTTAGTGTAGCTTTCTAGCATACTTTGTCAGGTCCTTTTCTCTTCTCATTGTATCCTATGGGGGAAACGGGTGGCGGGTGGGTGGGGGTGGCGTGATGGGAATTGTAGAGAAAAATACAAAATTCGTGTTAAAGCTGCAGTTACTCATATGGCAACAGTGGTCTGTGCGGCCGGATTCCGTGCCCCTTGTACCTGTCACATAGAGGAGATCTTGGACCCAACTACGGTATGCCATCCCTGTGATCAAATGTTTGAGGACAATTAACTTCGCTGCCAAAAAAAAAAATGACTCATGTTGGACATTCTAGGAATGCCTTATAGGGACTCTTTTTCAAGTGAATTTTATGTTTCTCTTTCACGACCCTTCCATTGATTTATGGGTGGGCCTATCACCGATGATAATTGGGGAACAGGGCTGCAGGGTATGAAAGGGAAAAATACGTGCTCTTATTACTTTAGAAGAATGTGCTAAGGTACCGAAAAATGTAGGTCAAATAACTGGTTTCTCAAGTTCACGAAGTGAGTCCTGTTTTTGCAACACTTCTTGGGGCAAGAGAAAAGGCGATTTGATACCAATTACCATTATGTTTTCTAAAACGGAAATAAAATCTGTCAGCCCAATAAAATATCCATTGCTCTAGCAACAAAGATACCTCTAGACAGGTGCATCCTGTTTCGTTGGGAAGGTAGTTAGTTTACATAGCTACGTTTAGGTAAAGACACCCCTTTTTAAATATGATACGTTCCTGCCTGCCAGTGAGCAAAACCTAATGCGGATCATTTGGTTATTCTTTACATATCATTTTACTACGTGACAGTCTTTTCCTTCTCATCCACCTTCCACGAGGCTCAGAAATGAACAACTTTTCATTTCTGCAGTTTCGAGGTATAGCTGTCAACCTAAGAGCCTTGAGCCTCTCCCGCTCATGCCTAATGAGCCCTGCAAACTTAGAGGCTCCACCCAGAGCCACTGTTCCCTAACCGGAAGCCCAGCCATATACATGTTCATTGAAAGCCCACGTGAATCTGTCTGTGCTTTTCTTCACCCTACCAGTTTTCTCTACCACTACACATTTCGGCATGTGCTTACTAAAAAATGATGTTTGAAATAAGCTATCAAAATCCACAGACTCCCTGGTGTGCATTTATTTTCCTTGAGATTCTTTAAGATCAAAACGAAGTGGATGCCTGCTTCTACTACAATCTGCAACTACAAGTAATTTCTACTGAGCTGTAAAAGGCGACACAATTACATCAACTACATCAATCGCATGGGAACCAAGCTGCCTATTTATAGATCACGTTATAGCCAAAACTCACCTGGCAATCTTAAATTGGTGGGCTTCAGAAGCTGCCTGCGTCTTTAAAACCCAGAAGAGATTCTAGAAATTTAATACCACTGGCCGACATGACAATTCTCCTTATTGACTTAACTGGTGGGATACCATCAAGTGACTATTAAGCATCACTGCTTTCCTTTAAGAAGCGATCAGCGTGTTCAGAAATGTCAAGTCATGAGCGAAGGCTGATTTTCAGGCTCAAAGGGTGAGTTCTCAGAGTTGAGCTCATCGGTTTCTCTGGTGCTGGCTAGCAACAGGCAGGACGAACACCCATGTACATGTGTTGTTAAGATCAGAGCCCTGAAACTTGTTAATTTATCCTTGCGCTGAAGGCGCAACTCTCCGGCCAATGCTTTAAAATAATAAAGATGACACAACTCATGTGAAAATGTATTACAGCTTAAAAGATCCTTCAGGACAAGAGCCTCATCTATTACCTATCGTGTTTAGTACGTTGCCGAGCACAGGGAACTTTTTTACATGAAAACCTAAGACAACTGCTTCGTCATTAACTGTGGCATAGGACAAAGATGGGTAGAGCCATCCAGCACCTTTCTTTGGTGCCTGTTTCCTCTATAGTCTCCAGCTACCAACTGATAAGCTTAATCGATCTTCATGCAGTATTAGTTTCGGAGCACAGCTGGAATACTATCAAATTCTTATCTTTTTTTTTTTAAGTTTATTTATTTATTTATTTTGAGAGAGAGAGGAGGAGGAGAGAGAGACAGAGAGAGAGAGACATCATGAGCAGGGGAGGGGCAGAGAGAGAGGGAAAGAGAGAATCCCAAGTAGGCTCTGCACTGTGAGCACAGAGCCTGAAGCAGGGCTCGAACTCACAGACCACAAGAATCTGACCGGAGCCAAAGCCAAGAGTCAGACGCTCAAGCGATTGAGCCACCCAGGCACCCCTCAAATTGTTACCTTTTCAACTTTATACCATCTTACAAGTCTACCTTCGTCTGGAGTGTGGATAATTGAAACTCTTCTGTTATTGGACTTTTGGGACCCAGAACAAGACCACTCAACTGGTTGTTCCTTGATTCCTTTCACTTACTTGATTTCGGAAGATTATTTCTCAACCTGACATTTTGATTGCACTGTTCTACTGAGGGGCTACAGTGACATGTCATGTCCCAAAAGATCAAATTCAGCCAACCAGTATGACGACTCTAAGTTGACATAGTATATACATAACGCCATTTAGTGCTTACTACTCTATGAGGTCGAGGTTATGTGCCTGGTTTACAAAAGAAGAGCCAAGATTCTGTGATGTCCAAGGCTACACAGCTAACAGTCATGGCCGCTCGCTGCTCTTGGGACCCAGACCAGACTCTCTAACATGACGGGCTCAGGCTACCTCACCAGCTTTTCCCCTTGTCGTGGGTTTCCACAGCAAATTCAGCAAACGTCAGTTGCCTGGGTTTCCATCCTTGGAAGACCAAATCTTCTAGTCTCAGGGCTTTCGCACACCCCATTTCCCCTTCCCAGAGATAATCCTACCTCCTCTTTACCCAGTTAACTCCCACTGAGTTTTTAAGTTGCCTCTTACATGTACGCTGTAGACTAGACCGAGTTCCTGTGTCTTAGGCTTTCAAAGCACCCCGTGGTGCCGCATCAGTGCCCTCCCCCTCAAGGGTAACTATACGCGTGAGTCATGTGTGTGTCTATCCCTGCTTCTGTCCCAGGTGCGGCTAAACCACAGCAGAGGAATAAGAAAGGTACAAACCCATAGAGAGAGAGGATGGGAGAAGGCTGTGGAGAGAGGTGCACAAAATTCTGGAGGGGACGCAGATGAAAGACGCGTATCTGATCTGGCAGAGCGGAACAGCTAGACCCCACCTGCCCGCAGGGGGAGACACCACTAAGAAACAGGCTCGTTCTTCCTGACAATCCCCCAAAACTTCAGAAACTAGAGGTTCCAAGGTCCTCTGAAAGCAGGAGGAGAGCAGGAGAGGCTACCGATAAAAGGATCTGTGGTGTGAGCCTGTTCCACTCTCCTCAGCTCAGCGGCTGCCGCTCCTAGTAGATGACAGAACATTTGCTTGCTTGAATCAGGTTGAGTCAGAGTACCGGGTCCAGCAGAGATCAAGGATTAGGAGAATAGAGGGGAATGCAGTGGAAATCTGCGTAATGAATGATAAAAGCTCAAGCCTCTTCCCAGCTTGGTTCCTTACAAGCAGGAGACCACAGGATTTCTTCTGGGGCAAACTCACTTCCTCGAAAAGACTTCTGGGGCCCCCCGCGAGATGGCCAAATTATCAACCAACTGAACCACCGGAGTTGGACTCAACAGGCATCAAGCCCCACCTGTGCACACGGGACGGCCAACGTTTTGAATAAACATCTAAGAGTTGCCATCCAACTTTTTAAACAATTACAAGTGGCGGAAAGTGCTATGGGGGAAAACGGTACAAGGTAAAGGGGAAGGGGAACTAGGGAAGGTGCGGTTTTGGAAAGAGCTATCAGAGAGAGTTCTAAGAATAGCAAGACCCGTCTGGCTAAAGAGAAATGAACAGAACAAAAGGTAGCACAGGATGAGGTTAGAGAGGTTGATGGGGTCTGGATCAAACGGGACCTGGTGGTTCACACTGAGAATTCAGAATATTTCTAAATGTAACTAGAAGCCACTGGAGGTTTTGCAGCAGCGAAATGGCACCACGTCGCTTCTATTTTACAACAGAGTACTCTCCTTGTTGTGTGGGGAGTGCACTGTATGGCTGGGGTTAACTCCTGGTCAGCCTCAATCTCCCCTATGACGTTGTAAGCAACACGAAGGCAGGGGCATGTCTGTCTTGGTCGCTGATGTGTACTTAGTACCCCATATATATACTTAGTAGCCATAGAATAAATTATCTGTTGAGAGAATGAACCGAACAGCACAGCAAAAGGAGAACTAGAAATTAGTGTGAGATTCCACAGCCCCGGTCCTTCTAGACTTCCAGAAAAGATAAGGATCCTTAGCAGAAAGTCCCCTTGACGAAGACCATGATGCACTTCTGCTACTACTACTGATAATATCATCTTGGTTCAGTCTATAGATATTATGACGTCACTGTGATCTATTTTAAAGCGAGAGCAGGTTGAAAATGGCAATTATTCTTACGTAGACAAATGGTGCTAATTGGTGTTTATAGTGACGGTCTCTATTTATGACACGTTCCGGCTAATCCCATTCTATAATAATAAATCAAATATAAAATCAGAAGTAAGTCATACTGCAAGACACTTAGATAGGCCCTATTTTTCTTCTGATCGTCCCAAATTAAATCACTGGTTTGGAGTTCCATATTTAAAGCTTATTCCAAGGCATTTTTACAAAGGTATTTTCCCTAGATTTTGTAAGTATATTATAGGCAGCATCATTCATTATTGGTGACTCGCCATTTTGAAGATCAATACTCAATTCATGAGCACAGCTTGTCCTCACAAATAAATTCCAAAAATTTGCAACTCTTACACATTCTAAGAACAAAATAAATCCAAAAACCTGTTCTTTTGACTTTTAGGACTCAGTCAGTCAACCAACATGTATGGAGACTACATGCAAAACAATGACAAAATATTGTATATACGAAGATGAACAATGATTTCTGTCTTCCAGGAGTTTAAGGGACAGGCTTCTTATCAGTTACAAATTTCTTCCTGGCTAACTGTAATTTCTCGTATGCTTCCCTAGTTTGCAATGTGGACCAAGAATACAGCCACAATACCCCACCTGAAAGTATGCGCAAATGATTTATTCAAGTGCTAGAATGATCATTCCTACAAAGCAAGCGAGAAAGAGCACCCGCTTGTGGCAGAAGTTTGGGGAGGTGAGACTGGTAGAAACTTGCATCGAATCTAGTGCACTTTAGAAATGAAGGCCACATTAGCACCTAAACCAGGAAGACAATACCTATTAAGAAACTTGTAGAGGAATGGACTTGCGTTGGGGCAAATCCAGTGATTAAGACACGTCTTTCAAGTAACCGTCTACCGATACGAAAACAGAAAGAGGTCAGGGGTCAATTATTTTTATTGTGCAACAAGGGCAGGATGAATAGTAATGGGTCTAGAGGTCACCAAGGAAAATTCAGGCTAAGTAGGAGGCCAAACTTGAGTTTGGGCTAAGAGAGCTGCTCAGGAGAACCTACAGAATTCCCAACGCTGGAGATACTCAAAGCTAAGCTCAACCCCAAGAGATGATTTAGGAATAATTACCTCTGTTCAAATGCCAGCAAACAACACAATATTCCACTCTAGGCACAGAGTAGGTCAAGCAAACATAAAGCCTATTGGATAATTTTGTGCTGTGGCTCAAGACTGGTCGCCCTGTGGTACACACCCCAGATGACTTACGCTTGGTGTTAAGCAAATCACATCACGTAACATAGTCAACTGTGTCTGCCAATGATAAGACTGGTTACAATTCCCAGTCCCTAAGTGATAGCTGAAAATAAATGTTTGCAGCACTCATAAACATATAACATTGAAGAGTAACAGAAACATGTTTTAAAGTGATATAGAAAGAATTAAATCCAGAACCTTAAGACACTTTCCAGAGTCCTCTTAATACTTCCAGACAGAATGGCCCTGCAGGTACCAGGCTTGTTAGAAACCTGAGTAGCCCACTGAACCATGAGAGCTGATCTTCTAGAAGAACCTGCTGATCACAGGCATAAGCTTTTAGCTTCTGGAACATGTGCCCGAACCTCTTGATGCTTCTGTATGCTTGTAGTTTCATGCCCTCCCAGGCTCGGAGAAAGCAGGGAAGGGCCATCACATCCTTCTGGGCAGCTGAGGTTTGGAGGTTTAAGTGGTTCACGTTATCAGCCCCCTGCAGTGTCCTAACCAACAGGAAGTTTCCCCGGAGTTTCCATCACAGGAAATTTCCTGTGAGGAAACCCTTACTGCACAAACAAAGAGTTCCTTAGCTTCCCACAGAAACTGCAGAGGCGGCTGAGGTGGTGTGGGCAGAAAGGGTGGGTGTGAACAGGGGTGGAAGGCAACAGGGGGTTGATGGGTAGACAGCATGGGAAGAAATGGAGGGGAACCAAGAAGTTATTTCACTTCCCTTGGCCTTGGATTTGTCAGAAAACTGCTTACTAACTGGCACATGCTGGCGTTCACCTCCTGGCCAGCAGCCTCACCCCAGGTCAGAATGAACTTGGAGAGATAAGACCTAATGTAAGTGCAGGTTCTGCTGGTCAACCTCCAGCCCTGGCCTCCCCGAATCTATTTCCCCATCTGAACAGCATGGGGCCCTGTGTTCATTAAACAAGACAGATTAATATAGACGTTAACACTAGTAAACTGTTAAGGTTTCATACAAATACAAGGGTAGTATGAACTAGTTTGACCATAACAATATTTTCACTCTAGCAAAAGCCTGCCCGGTAGTAGGTTATCTACAGAACGGTGAGGTCTCTCCCTGGGAGGACCATTCTATTTCCCCGTCTTTGTCAACGCAATCTGAATTAAAGGGAGCACCAGCTGTGGAAATGGAACATTCTGATTACCTGAATTTTTTGGCTATATCAAGATTCATTAAACAAGCTTTTATTTTTCCATCCCTAGAAACATTTTCAAAATGTTGGAAACTGGCTTAATTAAGCCATAACCCATAGAGTTGCCTCTGAAACTAAATAGGGTACCTTTAAAAAAAAATTTTTTTTTTGCCCTTTTCTTCTAAAGACCAAGGTCAGAGTTTTAAAAAGAAAGGTCAGTTAAGGGGTGCCTGGGTGGCTCAGTTGGTTAAGCGTCCGACTTTGGCTCAGGTCGCGATCTCACGGTTTGTGGGTTCGAGCCCCGCGTCGGGCTCTGCGCTGACAGCTCGGAGCCTGGAGCCTGCTTCGGATTCTGTGTCTCCCTCTCTCTCTGCCCCTCCCCTGCCCATGCTCTGTCTCTCTCTCTCTCTCTCTGTCTCAAAAATAAATAAAAAACATTAAAAAAAAAGAAAGGTCAGTTTAGAGTCTATTTTGTTTTCTTCCAGTTAATTTATGTCTCTGCTCACATATTTGCCATTCTAACGTGGGGAGTCTGCTTAGAATAATGTAAAACAAAATCACATGGGATACGTGAGGACAGGTTTCCAACGACTGCTGCTCACTTTTATATCACCCCTATTTTTGCTTCATCTTTAAAGCCATGATGTAATTTTACTGCTTCAGAGGGTAGACTATATACTTGGACGATGTTTGCCGCAAGATACTCTGGCTTTTTAATTCTTTCTGGGAAACACTTGGTCACCTACTCTTGAAGAACGTTTTAAAATTTAAGTCCCATTTTCAAGATGATTCTGGGGGCTCACTCCATCAAGGGGCAACACCACTGCCTTTTGTTTCCAGACCTACTGTGAAAATAGGCCTGTATTTCAAGCTTCTAGAATAGAAACGAGGCAAACCAAAAATAAAAAAGAACCCCCCCCCCCAATTTCTGAAGAAATGGGAGCCACGCAAATGAAAACTCAAAAATGTGACAGTGGAGCACAGAGGCCAAATGACAGGGTATAATATTGTCACTAGTGCACACAGACACTAGTTTTAAATTTTTTTTAATGTTTTATTATTTATTTTTGAGAGTGAGAGAGAGAGACAGAGAGAGAGAGAGAATCCGAAGCGGGCTCCAGGCTCTGAGCTGTCATCACAGAGTTCAATGCGGGGCTTGAACTCATGAACCGTGAGATGGTGACCTGAGCCGAGGTCGGACGCTTAACCAACGGAGACACCCAGGCGCCCCACACAGACACTATTTTTAATACAGAACTTTCAGGCCGGTTGGTACAGTATTTTACAACATAAAACCATAAATGCCTTTTAAGTCCCACGTTTAAAGGCCCCCATGGAACCCTTCCCCTAAAATGAAGTGCATTCAATTTCACAAGCCTCTGTTAAGCACATCCCTGGTGGCAGACAAGGCCCCTGTCCTCAAGGAGTCACCTTCTAGTGGGTGACACAGACACACAGGTAAGGACAATACAGTAATCAATTCATACTTAGCAACCAGCCCTGTGTCCGATGGGGGCTGTGTGTTACGGCAGAGTGAGAGGCATAGACAGTGACACAGGCGATGCACAGAGGGCAGGCTACTTCTACAAGACCCAGAGAACGGCGCGGGTCACCCCTGCTGGAGATCCCCAAGGACTAAGACATAATCAGGCATAAGCTGCCACCAAGCTGTGACTGATTCTCAAACACAAGTCTCGCTCTTCACAGACGCACTCCATAAACGCCGAGCAGGAGCTGTGCGGAAGTAACAGGCACTTGGATGCAGAGTAGAAGCTCCAGAAAAAACTTCCTTAAGTACAAATCACAGAAGTGGAGGGTGAAAGGCCCCTCAAAGCCTTTCCTCTGACGCTAGCCAGAACCACACCTAAGTAATTTCCAGTTTGTAATGATGATAGACTCAAAGGAAAATGTATGTAGAACTCTCAGCGCCTGCTTTGGGTTATAGGCACTATTCTATACATTATCTGATTTAAGGGAAGTGTTTTTTTATTCCCCAAGTTAGACAAAGAAGCTGAAATGCAGAGAGATAAAATAACTTGCCCTCTCCCCAGCCTGAGGTTACACAGCTAGAAACAGCCTGGAAGCTTCCAAGTCCTGCCATCTTCCCTGCCTACCACAGTGCTCCAGAAACTTCCCCGCAGAGAGGGACCCGGCTCGGCCATGCAGCCACAGAGAAGTCTGGCCATGAGGCGTTAATCGGGACTTCGTTCCTGACTGGCACTGTAGAACAAGAACGCAGGGTCGTCCTGTTGGTTTTGACTGTGGTTATGAACTGGATTATTAACCCAGTCTTTTGTGATAACTCAGTAACATTTCTTTGATGTTTTCTGAGGCAGAGGTAAGCCAAAGAGCCAAGGTGTCGCTTCTTCCCTCTTCCATACCTGAGTCGGGATGGAACGCATCACCAACCCCAAGGTGTGGACACCAGTAGCCATGAGTGGTCCTGAGGATAATCAGGGCATCGCAACCCGTCGGTATGGCCCAAGAGGAGGTGGACACTTCACGCAGGCTTACAAGGGCTGGAGGCACAGGAAGACTCATGGGGACAAGGTGACAGTGCTTGTTTTTAGGAAGCCTAAGGAAGCATCTGGGATGCCGTAAAGGATGGGTGGCAGTAAAGGAGACTGGGCACCAGTGACCTTGGTGAGCATTAGACGTTCAGATCACTTGGAAAATTTTAACCTGTATTAGCCCATTCTCTCCTCAGGCTACATGGATAAAAATGTCTGTGGGTAGCTGTCTCCTCTTCTTCCTCTCCCCTCCCACCCCCCCCCCCCCCCGCCTTTAGTTAATTGCAGCTGTGGTCAAGGGCCTGCAGCCAAAAGTCCCACAATGCACCCCTCCACAGGAAGTTCCCAAGATCTCTTCCTGAACAGGAAATTTCCTGTGGTCCAACAGACATTCCTCTCAGCGTTTATCACTCACATACATTTGTTTTGGCAGATACCGGGTCTTGGGTAAGAACAACAAGAGACGGTTGGAGGGAAGGCTACCTCAGGAAAAAAAAATGCAGTTATTGTCAGGAGAAGAAAGTGTGACTGAATCAACTCCTATCTCAAAGGAAAACAAATACTACCAAAATGGACCCGAGAGATCTGACATGTGTGAGAATGTGCGTGCCACTCACACAGCTGTGCCACAGTCCGATTTTAATTGCGACTCAGAGTGAAGGTAGGTGGGGGCCAACTTCAAAGCATTTGGCCAACTTCGCTCCGTGAAATTCTGGTTCTTCTACACATCATGGCGACCACGTGACTGAGACTTTAAACGTTTCTGCAGCGTCCTTAGACGTGTGCCCTAATGTAACTTGTTCCCTCATGACAAGAAGCCTTTCACTCTGCCCAACTTCCAGCCACCAGCAAACCCTTTCTGGAGTGGCTCACAAGCCGATACTCCACACTCGTGTGGCTTCTCTGTAGACGAGTCTACAATTCTGGAGCTACAACGGGCGACAGGAGAAAAATGGGAGTACTCGAGCATTAGCAGTATCATTCTCCTTCCTAACTGGCCTGACATCTCTCTTACAACCCACCTTTCACATAGCTCCCGAAAAGGAATGTATCACTTCCCCGCCTGAAACTCGTCAATGGCTCCCCGTAGACTCTGGGGGAGAAACTCAATTGTTCAGCTTAGCCCAGCAGGCCCTTCAGGTCTATCTTTCCGGTTTTATTTTCTATCACACTCCTTTGCTCCAGCCACCAGCTGCTGCTTGTTTCTAGAACCGATCTTCATTTCTTTGCTTTCTTCAGACTCCTTCTCCTTTCCTCCGCAACCCAGCTTAAACACTTACTCCTTTCCGAAGTCAACTGCTTCTCCTCTGTGGGTCAATGACATGATACACAACCCCAACCACCCTATATTCTGATTTGCTGGTTAGCCGTCTGTCTTCCCCAAGAGGTGACAAGTTCCTCAAGGGCAAGAACTATTTTACCTTCTTATTTGTCTTTGGAGTCACATAATAGATAGTTGATGGATATTTGTTAAAAAGCTCATCTTCTGGGACGCCTGGGTGGCTCAGTCGGTGGGGCGTCCGACTTCGCCTCAGCTCATGATCTCGCAGTTTGTGAGTTCGAGCCCCATGTCCGCTCTGTGCGGACAGCTCAGAGCCCGGAGCCGGCTTCGGATTCTGTGTCTCCCTCTCTTTCCCTGCCCCTCCCCTGCTCTCTCTCTCTCTCAAAAATAAACATTAAAAAAATTAAAAAAATAAAAATAAAAAAGCTCATCTTCTGCAACCTTGACGTGGTAAAGACTACGGGAATGTTCTTTTGTTTCTACTATAAGTTAGGCAATCACACAAAAACGTCTTGTAGCCTAAGTATCCTAGCAACCTTGTAACTTCGTCTTCAAGACCCACAGAACTGAAATCCTTTCCTATAGATTATGCCAACGTGGGATGCCCACTTTCTCCTGAGAGAGCTGTGCATCGCATTGGTCCGACTGATTTTCCATGTGTTTTAGCTGTAGTAAGATACTTGGCTGGCTGCCCCTAGGGCCCCCTAATCTTTTCAGCTGGACTTATTTAACCCCTTTTCTGTAAGTCCAGCTCCACCCAAACTCCAGGCCCAATCCTCTCCTTTATCAGGAGGAAGCTTGGGACCAGTTGTTCAGGGAATCAGTAGTGAGTCACCACTACTGCTGGCTTTACTGGGCCTTGCTCTGTCACCCGGAAAAAAAAGTCTTTGCTGTAATGGGGTCCCTTATCTGGGTTTCCCACCCAGCCCTATCTTCCAGTCCTTCTGCATAACACAAGTCCTATGGCTGAATCCCAGTTGCTATGGCTGGGTTTCTGCTGTCTGCTCCTTAAGCTCACGTTTCCAAAGGTCATGTTAGACACCCCCCACCCCCAACTACCAGCACCTTGCCTGCCGGCCATACTCGC
This sequence comes from Prionailurus viverrinus, assembly GCF_022837055.1. Lineage (NCBI taxonomy): Eukaryota > Metazoa > Chordata > Mammalia > Carnivora > Felidae > Prionailurus > Prionailurus viverrinus. Next base: position 42,692,076 of record NC_062567.1, on the reverse strand, counting down.
CAACAACTGGTGGTCCCGGCCTTCCTCCCGTTACCTGATACTGAAATTTCCCTAGTTGCCTCGACTCTGTGGGCACAGCTGAAGTTTGGGAACTGTGAATTTCTTAAAGAGAATATCCTTTCAATTCTGTTCCCAGTGCCTGGACTGGTGCTAAGCACACTGCATGAATACAAATATTAGTGCTTGAAAGAACGAATGGCCTCTCAAAAACTGAGCTTTATTGATGGCATGATTTGGATTTGTTGGAAACATCACAGTGGATGGCCAACAGACTATTTCTAGGTTCTTACAGGACAGAAAGGATCTTTCACTGAAGAAAGGGCACCTAAATTCCTCTCAAAAAGAAGGAGGTAAAGCCCTATTTCAAGAAATTATCCTGGGGCACTTGGGTGGCTCAATCAGTCGAGCATCCGATTCTTGATTTTGGCTCAGGTTCGTGAGTTTGAGTCCCGTGTCGGGCTCTGTGCTGACAGTGTGTAGCCTGCTTGGGATTCTCTGTCCCTTTCTCTCTCTGCCCCTCCCCTGCTCATGATCTCTCTCTTTCTCTCAAAATAAACTAAAAAAAAAAAAAAATATCCCTCAGCACTATTCGATTTCTTAAAACAAAACAAAACAAAACAAAAAAAAAGAGAGAGAGAAAGAAAGTTTGTAGAGAGGAAAGCTGTCACTTCACAGTCTCAGTGCCTTGAGGGTTCTGGAACGGACAGTATCCAGCGACAGTTCTGGTTTCAGTGGTGAGCGATGGAGAAACATTCGTGTCACCTCTGGGGCTGTCAGTGCTTTTAATACAACACTTTTCGTAACACTCGGGGAGGGTTGGACAGCTGTTTCCACTCTTTTATTCCTACTCACGGGGCTGGGAATTAAAAGGTCTGGGCTCAAGTCCTTTCTCTGCTATTGACTTCCTTGATGAGCCTGGACATGTCACCTCACTCCAGGGTCCGTTTCCTCATCTGAAGACGGGGGATAACACCACCCAGCTTGCGGCGGTTGGGAGGGCTAAAGGTAACGGTAAGTGTCACCGGGCTGGTGCACAAGGGGGCAAAGGTGAAAATGGCACATAACAGGTAGATGTGAATCTTGGCCAAGGAGCAGAAGATGATGCAGTGTGGTGGGCTCTTCTCCCTTCCTTTCTGGCATGCACATAAAAGCCTACAGCTCAGTCTATCCTCTGGTCCCGGATGTGTCTTAGTTTTTTCTTTTCTTTCTTTATATAACTAGTTTTTTGGTTTTTTTTTTTTTAATGAGTTTCATATACGATGCCTTCTCCTTCTTTCTGGGACAGTCCTTGAACCGGAGGCTGAGGTGTTTGTGGCTCATCCGTGCCAAGGGGCATCTTGATTCAGGGGCAAAGGGAAAAATCGGGAGAAGGTGGCCGAGGTCGTCCGATCATCATCTGCCGAGGGAATGCACTCGCTGCTGTGGCCGTGCAGATCGAAGTCCCCATGTTATTTTTCTAGGCTTTTGGAAGTTGAGCGAAGAGATAGGGGTGGAATGCCCCTTTGCGTATTTGCTAACATTCGGTGAGTCCTTACTACGTGCCAGGCCCTGTACCAAGTGAATGGTTTTCAGGGTGTCAATCATTAGAACTCTGTTATGACCTGCAAGGCTCCTGGCTGTAAGTCAAGGTGTTCCCTTTGGCTCTGTGAAGTCTCCAAGCGGTGGCCTGATTTCCTTGGAGTCCCTACCAAGGCCAGAACAGCTGGCGTTCCTCTCCTAGCACGGCTCCGGTCCCAAGGACAAGCAATTGGAGGCAGGATGTTTTGTGAGGAAGGTTCTGTGCTTGAGGCGCTCCGGCGACCGGTGAACCGACGGACCTACCATTCTTCCATCTCAGGCCTTCTTCAGTTTATCCGTGTTTAAATTTATATTTTAAATATACTCTGCTTTAACTGTTCCTGCCTCATTATTATTTTTTTTTTACAAATATTACACTCTGAGGTTCAATTTGGAGGAAGCAATCTTAGAAATTAAAAAAAAAATTTAAAAAGCATAGATGCAGCTCCTATCCAACGAAATAATTAAAAACACACATGCACACAGATTACTCTTAGACCGCTGGTGCACACGGAACCTTAAACAATGGAATGTTATGCAAATGACACAGTATTTGTGCCATCTTCTAGAAGGGTGCTGTGGACATTAAAGAATGGTTGTTTCAATCAGCTCAACAGTCACAAAACACAGCAAGTCATGTAAGACCACTTATTAAGCTTTGTGGACAGTTACACTGAAAGTAGAGGACATGATTCTTTTCTGTGAAGTATTCATTGCCAAATGGGAAAGAAAAAAACCAATAAATGTATGCATCAATAGCAAATACCATTGACGTCTGCACGGAAAGATAACTAGACACAATTTGTTTCCGGGAACCACCAAGCAAAATAATGGCTTTCTCCTGCCAAAATCCAGACTCCTAATGATACCAATGCCCACAAACCTGGGATGACCGTTTTATCTTAAACAGCCATACAAAATAGGCAATGGTATAGCACAAGACTAAAATAACCTGAAGGGATTAAACGCTTAGGTGCAACGAAACCCACGGGTATGAGCATCGGGGGCCCGGAGTAAAGCTGACCTCTCTACTCCCTGAGTATTTCTCCTTCAATTCCACAGCTAGCACTGGGAGGCTATTTTTAATCCCCGGGCATTAGGCAGCTGAGTCTGGTTAGAATAAGATATCTGAATATGGAGGCACCAAATGCCTGGAGCTCACGCTAGAAACGTTGCTTGTACCCAAGCAGCTGGGCTGAGGATGCACGGGCTCCTGAGATTTCCCACCAGAATGGTCAAACTAGTCCTGGGCTTACAGGTCGGACAGGGGCCGGTTTGGGAGGTAGCATCTTCCCTGTCTTTGAGTTTAGCCAGCGTCCAGTTCCAAGAACTATTTTAAGTGCACTCTTAAAAGCTGCTTCTATCCTCACACCCACACTGAGGTTAAGGATGGAGAGAGGGAGTGAGAAAGGGAGAGGGGAGGGAGGGAGGCTGATTGATTGACTGGGCTTTACTGCTCTTTCCCTGATTTCCGTGGGTTCCCATTGTGCTTCTAAGAAAGCAGGATTCAGCGGGCGTCAGTGCTCTGGGCTATATTTATACCCATCCAGCTGCCCAGTTGCTGAGCTCTTCACAATTACAAACAGCAGGAGAACAAGATGCCTTCCAGGGGGACCATTTTCTCATGGTATTTATTCTAGATTTCTCTGAGATGATCTCAGCATTCATATCTTCTTGATGAAGTTGGGGGGGGGGGAGTGAAGGGAGAAGAAAAGAATCGGAGCTGGTGGGCACAGTTCTCTGTTGCCAATGCAAAAACAGCGTTATATCTTCCAGGCATAAATGGGGAAGGCTGCCGTTCTGCCTGGGCTTTATTTGCCATTCAGCCAGGCTTATGCCTGGAAAACAGACTGAAGGGTCACACAGTGCTACACAAAGTAACGGTGAGTAGAGGTACCCACTCATCCCTGGCTTTATTTCCCACCTCCTGAGAGGCGACACAGAGCAAAAGGTAATACTAAGAGAAGAAGGGAGGTATTCCACTGGCTTTGGAATCTAATTTGGATTGAATTCTGACTGGCACTGTCCATTTGTGTGAGCTTGAGTAATTTACCGGAGTTCTCGGAGCCTCGCCTCACCTAATAGTCCCTTAAGAGAGTTACTGTTGGTCTGGAATTGAGACAGCATGTGGAAGGAAGAGGAGGCCTGTATTAGCTTCCTTTGGCTTATGTCTAAAACACCTTCTACAGCCCTGGCCAGCCCAGTCCGGAACATAACGTCCTCTGGGCCAGGCACCTGTGGTGAGCAACCCAAAGCTGTACAAGCAAAGCAGCTAGGCAAATAGGAGGGCTACACCACTCACTTACCAGCAAGTAAGCCTCTCATGCTTTCGCTTCATTTATCTTTTTTTTCGTTTTTAATTTTTTTTAACGTTTATTTATTTTTGAGAGAGAGAGAGAGAGAGACAAAGCACAAGCGGGGAAGGGGCAGAGAGAGAGGGAGATACAGAATCCCAAGCAGGCGCCTGGCTCTGAGCTGTCAGCACAGAGCCCCACGGGGGCTCAAACCCATGAACCTCGAGATCATGACCTGAGCCGAAGTGGGACACTTAACCGACTGAGCCACCCAGGCGCCCCTCACTTCATTTATCTTAACAGAACCTTCTCCAGGGCCCTGATGAGGATTAAATTAGTTAGCAGATGGAAAAGTGCTTAGGACAGTGCCTGGCACGCAGTTAGCATGCAGTAAGGGCTAGCTATTGTTATTTTCCCAACGGAAAGCCCGGATCATTCTCCATTGTTCCGACACCAAGTATGGAGAGAATCTCAAGATAAATGTTTTATAAATGATAAGGGAATATTCCTTAAAATCAAGCATTAAAATTTGGATAACGTAAAACATTAGTGGACATGAATCTGGTCACTCTGCGATATGGCATTTTTTTTTGTCACCCACCCCTCCTCCCCAGCCCCTAACTGTGATTTCTATGAATTATTATATAGTTATATAATCTATAATTCTATCATTCTATAAATTATTCTTCTAACACCAACTGTTTTAGTTAAACAAAGGGTTGCTATTAATTCTCAAATAAAGTAACCATTTAGAGCCTTCTGAGTCACTTACATGGAAATAAAATGTAATGCTTTTTTTATTTCCTCTCTTTCCTCTCTCCCTTAGCCACAAATAAGGGTTGTTTGGTTTTACAGTAGATGAGTGAAAATTGAACCCTACTAGCAGATGAGACCTGAGTCTGAACAAGGATTAATTTAAATGTAATCCATCTGAAGACTGCATGAGTCCCCTTTAGGAGTGCGGATCTCGTCTAAAGTAAATGCTTAGCTGACTCTGGCCAATGCTTCACAAACGTCTGCCACTGGGAGAGCAGGAAGAAATTCACATCCATCCACCTGAACCTCTTTTGATAATTCTTCTATCCAGGTAAAATCTGATCTAAAGAAAAGGGCAAAACAGCGTTAAGAAAGAGGGTGACTTTACTGCCTAAATGTTCTGTACAGAACGACGGCCAGGTATAATGACTTGGTTTCCAGCTCTGGGTATGCTTGTGTGTATACTTATTTATTTATTTGCTGGGTATATCTACTTTGCCTTTAGTCTCAGCTCCCAGAGCTGGCTCCTTTGCAGTCTTCTTCAACCATCATCCACATAATTTCCATCAGTGATGTGACAACACCCTCCTCGGAGTGGTTCTCGAAATGTCTCGCTTATCTCTTCCCCAGAAAATTGGAGCTGTGTTTTGTTAGGTACTTGGAACCCAGCCCTGAAGACTCTGATGAAGGAGGTCTGAGGTGGGAAGTGTAATCTTTTTTAAAAGATCATCAAGTGAATCTGCAGTGCAGCTGGGCTTGGGAACCATTGGATGTAACTCTTGGAATATTCAGAAGTACTATCAAGACAAGAGCATATAATAATAAGAGTAGCAGTTAACATTTACATAGTGCTGCGTGCCAGTCATGATTCTAAGAGCTTTACGTATATTAACTAGTCTATGAGTACTTCATATGTTGACTTCTTTATTAACGAAAGGGTGTTGGTGTAAAAACAAAACAAAAATCTAACTGGGTTAATCCAGTTCTTCCACTGATTTCCTATAACGGGGACATAAAACTTTATCCCTCAAGAGGGCACAGGAATACAAAAATACAGCTACCTGCCCTATATGTAGTGCCATGCAGGCGATACTTTGTGACACAAGTTGTACTAGTCTAAGGGTAAAAAATTATCAATCGTAATAATAATTTCAATTAACAAAAAAGCTTCCTCCTGAGAAGCTCCATATATACGAAGTTCAAGTTCGAAGTTCGATATATAGGAAACACACACACTTAAGACAATCTCTCCCTGTGGCAGAGAGACTGTCAAAATTCATCAGTCTTTGATGAAGTTAATTTTAGCTCTGCTCTCTTTCCCCAAACTTCTTAAAATAACAGCGAAAAGATTTGTAAGAAAGCACAAGGACTAAAACACCAGGAGAGGAGCTAAGAGTGAGGGGAAGAGGGAGGGGGACGAAAAGAGGAGGAGGAGAAGAGAAGCACAAATCAGAAACTTGGAAGCAGATGAACCAATGGTAATTTACTTAGCAGACGCAGGGAAGTGGAATGCTAACCTCATAGTAAGAAAAGCTGCGAAATAACCAGATTTACAGGGCAGGGACCCTCAAAGGCTGGGCAATTGATGGCACTGGTTACATCTGAAAACCTGGACAGCTGAGCCACTGCTCCTTTCCTATCACGGCAGACGATTAGAAGTTTATGCACCAGAGACAATAAAGTACAGTGAATTCAGAAAGAACTGAAACCAAAATGGCCAGGTGGAATTAACTTAAAACTTATATATGGAGGAGTAAAAGGATGTGTATGTGGCAACCAGTGAGATTCCCCCACCCCCACCCCAGCCCATTTCCTCTCGCCGCTCTCCCAGGAGGTTGGCAGCTAGACTTAAGCCCTCCAGGATGGCTACCTGTCCGTCTCTGCGGAATGTAGCCAAAGACAAAAGACGTCGAGATATTCGTAACAAAGGTATGTATGTCAAGGAAATACCCAGACTTGTCACCCTCGTGGATAAGCCCACCCACGCATGTAGAACTTCCAGTCAGTACTCCAACAACTCTCAGATATGAGCAGACAAGCAGAGGTCACCAGATGTTTGGGTATAAAAGAGGAAAGGCAGAGAGTGAAACAAAAAATACCACCCAGCCAAAAACAAACAAAAAACCCTTAAAACAGCCAGAAGAAGGCATCATGGAGAAAAGACAATGTAGGAAAAACTAATCATCATCATCATCATCATTATTATCCTTCCATAAGTAAGAGAAGATGTTGCAACTCTGAGAGAAGGACAAGAGGTTATAATGAGGAACGTGTCCAGAACAACAACAAAAATCCCCCCATGCACATTAAAGGTATGACCTCAGGAATAAAAACTCAATAGAAGGAGTGGGAAATAAACGTTAAGGAATCTCCCAAAGAGGAGTTCAAACTACAAGCAGGTAGAAAATAACAAGAGAAGATAAGAAAATCATGGGACCAACGTCCTAATAAATGGGAGTTCCAGGGAAAGAACTGAGAAAACAGGGGAGGAAATTTCCCAGAACTGAAGGAAGTAAGTGTCAGGTCTGCAATGGCCTGAATGGACTAACACAGACCCACGCCAAGGCACATGACAGTGAATTTAGAATGCGGAGGATAAAAATACTCCCGGAGGACAAATAAGCAAACAAAACAAGTTACACACCAAGGATTAAGAGTCAGGAAGGCACGGTCTTTGCAACAGCAGCACTGAAAGACAATACAATGGACCAGTGCCTTCAAAATTCTGGGGGAAACTTATTTCCTGCCTAGAACTGTATCCTTAGGCAACTTATTAAGTCCAACTATCAAATAGGGGGAGAGAGGAAAGATATTTTCTGACGTGCAAGTTTTCAACAATTTTACTTCCCCTCTAGCCCCGCCCCCCCATCCCTAGGAAGCTATTGAAAACTGTCCTCCATTAAAGCTAGAAAATAAACTAAGACAAGAAAAGGCATGGAATTCAGGAAATGGAATCAAACTCAAAGAGGAGGTGAAGTGAAGAAAGGCCCAGATGGCAGCGGGGCACCACGCGAAAGCCAAGACCAGAGAAGGTGGAAGGTTCTCAGAGACTCTTGCTCCAGGATTTGTTAACACCCACTGCATCTGAGAAAGGTGAATTAGCAATGAGTACATAAAAATTAAGTTATCAGTACATTAAAAATGGAAGTGCATGGTAAAAACACCATAGTTGTTAACTCCAGGGAAAACCAGAAGTTACAGTAAAGGAAAGCAATCTTAATAGAGTACATGAGTCAGATACGATCGCATTTATATAATGACAGCATGGAAACACTAAATATTGACCTGTCTGAAATTATGACTACCTGGATGCTTCTATGGTAGGGCTAGGGGTAGGGGACAAAAGAGATAAAGTGTCATCTTCTACAGTGGGATAAGAAAGGAAAATGTCTAGAACTGAAAAAGAAATAAGTAGCAATGTCAGTGTGTAATTTAAATTTTTATTTTATTTTATTGAGAGAGAGAGAGAGAAAGCAGGGGAGAGGGACTCAGCATGGAGCCCGACGTGGGGCTCGGTTGTTGGATCGTGACCTGAGCTTAAGACAAGAGTTAGATGTTCAACTGACTGAGCCACCCAGGCACCCTGAGTGTGTGATTTAAGAAATGGAGGTAAATGACTAAAGAATCAGTTGAAAGATATAAAAGTGGTTGCCTCTGGTGGGCAGGAGATCAAGAGTAGGGATGTAGAGTAGGGGGAGGGGGCACAAAAGATTTCGTAATGTACCTTATAAAATTTTTAGCTTCTTTGGGGCGCCTGGGTGGCGCAGTCGGTTAAGCGTCCGACTTCAGCCAGGTCACGATCTCGCGGTCCGTGAGTTCGAGCCCCGCGTCGGGCTCTGGGCTGATGGCTCGGAGCCTGGAGCCTGTTTCCGATTCTGTGTCTCCCTCTCTCTCTGCCCCTCCCCCGTTCATGCTCTGTCTCTCTCTGTCCCAAAAATAAGTAAAAAACGTTGAAAAAAAAATTGTTAGCTTCTTTAAACTCTACACGTACAATATAACCATAGAAAACACAAAGACGAGAAATGATGGCTCGGAGAAGGGACCGAGGACCACGTGCAGTAGAGGCTAAATTTCCATTCCACACAATTACACAATTCCTCAAGTGATCATGATGTTGCTATACTTCATGGTCTGCTTTTTATAAATTTTTTAAGGTAGAATTGCTGGGTTTGGTTACACACTGGTGTGGGGGGGGGAGAAAAGTCCCCATTTGTGGGCAAAATATCATAGTTATTAGTCATACCAAAGTCTTAATTAGTAGTAGTTCAATACTTAAAAATATATTTTAAAACTTTTGAGAATAATCCTGTGTAGTATTAACAGAGCCCCATGCTAAACACATGCCATTGGGGTCCCTAATCCTGTGGAAATGATGTCAAATGAACTGCCTGGGGACCAAGAGACAATTTATTTTTGGTCAGCCTTAATCTTTTAATGAGGGATTCTTGCTGCGTTGAAGGGGAAAGCACGCTGAATGAGGGCTCCACTCCTTGTCAATGTTTTCTTATTGCGGTTTTCTTCAGCAATTAATGTTCCACGCCAGGGTGCTAGGGGTAAAGGAAATCTGCTCAAGAATGAAAACTGCAATTTCTCACTGGGTCCTTTAAAGGGAAAGCCTTTTCTGTCTCCTTTTCTTCCTTCTTTTCTTTTTGTTTTTGGTTGGATTTGATTCTGGAGGGACACAACTGCCAATCGTCTATACAAGAACCTTGGCATTTACTCAAAGAAGCAATTTTACAGACCCCTAGTAAAACAAATCACTGTGGACCCTGAGGCTGTTTTCAGCAATGGAAAGCACACTGGCCTAATCCTGGTTCAGCTACCAACTTGCTGTGTGATCCTGAACAAGTGGCCTAACCTCTCTGATCCCACTTTGTGGGTCTACCAAATAAAGAACGAGTCCCAGACACTTCACCGCCCAGAAATCTCTCACAACAGACCACAGCTTCTAACAGAAATACAATGGAAACCACACGATGTGATTTGAGATGTGTAGGCCCCACAGTAAAAAGAAGTAAAAGGAAAGGATTTACCTTACTTTTAATTACTTTTTTAATTTGATGTATCTAAAATACTATCACTTAAATATGTAACCAATCTAAAAACGTAAGATACTTCACATTTTTCTTTTTAAAAAAATTTTTTTTAACGTTTATTTGTTTTTGAGACAGAGAGAGACAGAGCATGAACGGGGGAGGGTCAGAGAGAGAGGGAGACACAGAATCCGAAACAGGCTCCAGGCTCGGAGCTGTCAGCACAGAGCCCGACGCGGGGCTCGAACTCACGGACCGTGAGATCGTGACCTGAGCCGAAGTGGGACGCTTAACCAACTGAGCCACCCAGGCGCCCCAACTTCACATTTTTCTACTAAGTTTTTGAAGTCTGGTACGCATTTAGCACTGACAGCATACTTAGGGATTAGCTCTGTTTCAAGTGCTCAGTACGTGGCCAGTGGCTAATCGTACTGGACAACACAGCTACAGGCATTTGGTTTTCGAAAGCTTTTGCTTCCCCACGAGCAGTTACTAGGAACAACTGATTTATCCACATATTGATAATTCCTGCCAAAAGCAGAGGAACCTCATGCTTCCCTAGCTTGATTAACCTTACAGTATTATCCTCAAATATAGAATTACCATAGGGCATCTGGAATACTAGAGTTGGCTCACAGACCCGCCCCCATCTCTTTTTTCAGACACATAGGTGTCTGGGGGCCATAATTGGACTAGATAATACCTTAGGGTCTCTTCCAGCTCTATCATTTGGTAATCTCCGTGTTTGATCACTGGCAACAGTATCAATTATACAGGCACTTCGCAGTGATGTAAAGATTCAGGGTTTCAAAAAGGGAGTGGGTCATGTGCCCAGGAGAGTACTAGAGGGAGCTGGCATCTGCTCTCTTGATGTAAGCCAGTTCCCTCTAAGGTCACAGTGTTCCCGAGAGCTCTCATTAACCCTGAAGGCTGCAAAAAGAGACAACAGGCATGGACGTGTGTGAAAGATTGCTGCAGTTTCACGGTGGAAGACTCTTTAGAAGTCACCCGGTTCAGAACTCTCATGCTTCTCTCTTCTCCAAGAGACTTGCCCATGATCACCTGTCTGCTGAGGGACAGATCTCTTGTCCTGCCTCGTGATGCCCAGTGCTCTTTCACTCACAACTTAAAATTCCACACACTGAAAACAAAACAAACCACAATAAAGTCTCTCTTCTAGGAACGAACTGAGGGTGCTCAAAAGGCATCGTATTTGCACATTCAAAATGATCAGGAATCCTGTTATTGACCCACAATGAGGGTGTGGGTGTGAAATCTACAAATTCTTGGCTTTTATTTTGGAGTCATGTCAATTACATACGCTCTTTGCAGTTCTGTCATCCTTGGAAGTTCGGATAGCTGTCTATAGATATAGGTCTTTAATTAGGAAAAAGTGGGAAAACAAATTAAGTTGTACTTAATTGGTAAAGATTTTGTAGGAGAGAAAATATTTCAAAACACAGGATGCAGGCATAAAAAAAATATATAATAAAATGGAGACTTGCTATGAAAGGACCACAAGAGCATCATCCTGTAGTCCCCAAAGGAAGTAAATACTCCATGATGGTCTATGCAGGAGGCCTGGAAGAATCCCAAGGGCGCTGGAAATGTGGGCATCTTTTTAAAAACAAGAGCCCTAGCCCATTCTCTGAATCCCTAGAACAGCTTCCATCTTGTGCCTCCCAATCCTCCCCTCCCTGGATATGTGGTCACTTTTTGTCGCCAATGCCTGAATTATGCAATCAAACCTGCTAAAACGAGTGCCAAAATTAGATGCCAAGCACATACGGCATGCTATTGGCAGAATCCTTCATCTGGTTCTCAAGTTCCCAGCTAACTCCACTGTCCAGAATTACTCAAGAGTTTAAGCTAGAGGATTCTGAAGAGCGTGAGCGACGTGACTAAACAGACGCAAAGACGGACACAAACCAAAGGCAAGGCTGCTCGCTGCATGAGGAGCCACGAAATTGACTCCATGGCTTAGTGAGTGACTTCTACTCTGCAGAGGAAGCCCGATGAAGCCCACTGTACCTCATCTTTACAAAAAGGGAGAGGCAGTAAGGAAATGGAATATTATCACTGCCACTGTTCTTACTAATTGTAATGGCGGAGGTGGAATTGGTGATACGGGAGACAGGAGCACTTCATTCCTTAATTGAGTCAACCAATATTTATTGAGCACCTCCTCAGGGAAGGCATGGCTCTAGGGAGCAGGCACACAGCAATGGACAAAACAGAGTGAAATCTCTGTTCTTAAAAACCTTGCATTCTTGTCAGGATAGACAATAAATAAATAAACAAGTAGAACGTCAAATGGTGGTTAAGTTTTATGGAGAAAAAAAAAATGTCATGGAAAGGGTGTGCTGGTGAGGGCATGAGGGCTGCTATGAAGGACTCACGTTAAGCAGACATCTGAAGGAGGGGAGGGTGTGGGCCATGGGAATATCTAGAAGAAGAGGATCCCAGACACAGAGAACAGGAAGTGCAAAGGCCCCGAGGTAGGAATATGCGTGGCCTAACCTTCCATCATGGCTCGCCAGACTTACTATTTAACAGGCTCCTAATAGGCCTTTCTGCTTTTAGGCTCCTCCCTCCCTCCTTATGCTCTCCCTCCTCTTATCTCTCCAGCAGCCAGAGTGATTGTTTAAAAATCAAAGTCGGACTATGTCAGTCCTCTGCTTAAAATTTTCACTGGCAAATTAAAAGCCAAACTCTTTACAATGGCCTGAAGGGTCTTCCCAAATTCTGTTCCCACCCCTCCTTCCAAACCCGAGTGCCCCTCACCTGCCAGACATCATTTCAGACACACTTGCTTCATCGCTGTGCCTTTTTAATACACCCAACATATTTCCTCCTCAAGGCCTTCACGGCTCTCCGTGCTTGGAATACATTTAACCCAGAGAGCGGCACGGCTTTCTTCCTCACTTCTCTATTTTGTTAGCTGCTGCCTCTCAATGACACGGAACGTACGTACCTGGCATACAGCAGGTGCTCCGTACTTTCAGAAAGAATGAATCTGGCCATCTCCTTTCTTCCCAGCTATACCACAGTGCTGACCAGCACAGGGGAAAATCACACAGACGGACCGACCTGTATACCAACACAGATGCCCCGTCTCCTGCTGGGAGGCAATGCCAGGTCCCCCAATTTGCCAAGCAACCAATCTCTGGCTTACTCGGCCACTCTCGCGTTGCCTTTTAACTGCTACCTCTTCCATGTGTGGCTTCTCTGTAGGGTGGGGGGGTGGGGGGCGGGAATGAATTCCGTGGGGGAATTCTCATTACCTTCCAGCCTGCCCTCATCCAGCTGTATTTCTCTACATGCCTTTCTTCTTGTTTCAGTGGAATGAACCCATCCTCCTATTGAACACGAAGGAACGCCTCCATTTTTATTTTGTATCTCGTTTTCTCCCCTTTCTACAAGACCTAGTTCCCTCAGTCACCCCTTACTTCTCCTCTGTTTTCAGCTCTCAACTCTCACCAGCAATTCTTCGTGGACGAACACCTGCCACTGAACAAACGAAACCCTCCCTTTACCCACGGCTGCCCCTCCCCCACTCCTCTCTGATCTATTCTAATCCACGGTCAGCCAAAGGGACACCTACCATCACTTTTTTCCACACTTCAATTTACAGCAGTCAGGTCGGCGCTAGCCTCTCCCCACCTCAAAAACTGTTCTGACCGAGTCACTGATGACTTCCTTAGTCCTCATCTTCTCTGACCTCTCATAGTACTTGGTTGTTCAGGATCATTCTCTCCTTCCCGAAATCTGCTTTCTTTGGTCTGTCCAGGATTTCCCTCCTCTTTCTCCCTGTGCTTCTGCACAGGTGCCTCCTTCTCATCTTGACACCCTACATAATGAGCCCTTTACAAAGAGCCATCTTTTCTGCTTCTTGCTCTCAACCTTCTCATCTGATCTGTCGCTAAACCTTGCCCGATGAATCTACTTAATGTCAATTGCGTATTTCCAGTTCACTCCATCCCCACTGCCGCTGCCTTAGTTTAGACTTGTATTTTTTCTCACCTGGATCAGTGCAACAGCTTTTTACCTCACCCCGTCCTCTGTGTTGCTACCTATGAAAACTTTTAAACGTAAATCTGATCGTGTCTCTTTCCTATTTAAATTCCCTTGAGCCACCCTACAACCTTCAGGGTGAAATCTGAACTCATTAGGATGGCCAATACCCTGAGCCCCTCAAAAGCTAGCACCCACTTCCTCCTTCAGCCAGTCACAGACTTGCAGTTATTGGTTCATATATGTGTATACTTTCCAGATTTTTCTTACACACAGAAATCACTGAATTGCATTTCTTGGGTCAACACCCAGAGGCTAACTTATATATAATCATATACACATACAAACCAAGGTGGCATAGTCTTTTGGCCTTACAGTTGCAAGTTACTTTTTGAGAACTTTCTGAAAAGATATTTAGAGAGAAATAGCACATAAGCGAGAAAAGCTATCCTTCTGAACTCGTTACCACAAACATCATGTAATGGGTTGATTCCAAGCATTTCCCAGTGATCCCCCGATCCCTCTGTCTTCCTATTACATTAGTGAACGTTCCACAGAGTCCACTTTAAAATGAAAAATAAAATACAAAACCCATTGTCATAAGTGTTCACCGGAAGAAAACATCCAAATATACACATATACATACTGTTATGGTAAAAGAACAAAAGACGCTCTCTCTCACCCAGTAGATTTCAGATACATTTTAGCTGTGTGGCCAGGTTTAAAAACTCCTCCCTGGCAAACCTACAACTCTCCTTTTTCTCTCTGAAAAGCACGGAGAGTATATAAATTGATTAACCATCTGTTTACTGCCACAGATCCAAGAAGACCTTTTCCAAAAGCCTAACTGTAAGGTTTTAGGTTCATCACGAGCAGACAAGCAAAGTGAAAGAGGGTAGTTAGTAAAAATTTGCTAGGAGAGCCAAGGAGTGCATCTTTGACTTCAGCAAATAACCCGACAGTTTGCATTTTCTTACGGGTTAAAGTGAAATGTAGTACCACTGTGCACATTTGCAAAAATGATGGTGTGTCACTTCTGGCATATCTAATGCATGGCACACAAAAAGAGATTTATATGTCATAAAACACTACATAACCACAACATACTTATAAATTACAAAGATCAGTCTGTACCTACCTGGAAGACACTCTCGAGTAGTATGCCACAGGGCTTCTTCACTGATCCTGTCCCAGTCAATCCTGTCCTTCCAAATAATTAACACAAAGGCCTATAGGGACTTCTCATCTAAGCTGTTTGACATACAGTAGAAGAGATTCTCAAGAGGGATGAACATAAGATCCAAATTGCTTCAGCCAGCTTAAATGAAATCTAATAGGATTAAATGTAAAGGCACACATTTAGCTTTAAAAAAAAATCCACTGAAGCATAAGGGAGGAGAATTTTGACTTTGGCTACAGTCCGAGTAAAAATGGTCAACCTGAGTACGACATCGATACTAAAATGCTATCACCTTATGTCACACTGATGAAGTGCCTACTGATTTAGTCAACAATTCGTTTACACCGAATGGATGTCCTACTCCCATTCCCCTTAGCCCAGTTGGTGTGCAGATCACTTTTTCTAAATTTTTTTTTAGTGTTTGTTTATTTTTGAGACAGAGAGAGACAGAGCATGAGTGGGGAGGGGCGGAGAGAGAGAGAGAGAGAGAGAGACAGACAGACAGACAGACAGACAGAATCTGAAGCAGGCTCCAGGCTCTGAGCTGTCGGCACAGAGCCTGAAGCGGGGCTCGAACTCACAAACCATGACATCAAGACCTGAGCTGAAGTTGGATGCTTAACCAACTGAGCCACCGAGGAGCCCCAACCACATTTTCACACAAATATTAATAAAACTGGAAGAACAGGGACAGAAGGGCACTCAGGAGGAAGACCAGAATGGTAAATTCTCCAGGAGGATTCGTCTCAGGTGAGCAGAGGCCCAACATGGAAACAAGACTGAAGGGACAAGATAATCATCTTTAAATGTATGACTAATAACAAAAATGACAGTCAGCATTGATTAAGGAACTATACTACTGGCCAGGCATATCGTAACGTATTCTCCATTATATCTTAATCCCTGCCAAGGAGCTGTTATTTCTCATCTTACCAATGAGGAAAAGCAGTTCAAAAAAGATGAGGGGCGCCTGGGTGGCGCAGTCGGTTAAGCGTCCGACTTCAGCCAGGTCACGATCTCGCGGTTCGTGAGTTCGAGCCCCGCGTCAGGCTCTGGGCTGATGGCTCGGAGCCTGGAGCCTGCTTCCGATTCTGTGTCTCCCTCTCTCTCTGCCCCTCCCCCGTTCATGCTCTGTCTCTCTGTCCCAAAAATTAAATAAAACGTTGAAAAAAAAATTAAAAAAAAAAAAAGATGATACAGTGATTCTAAAATTCGACGAGCTGGTAATGGCAAAGGTGGGAGTCAAATCCACACCTGACTCCAAAGTTTAGTTTGTCTCTAGAATTAATGCAGAAGGAACATGTCCCGTTTGGTCCCACGTGACAAAACTAGAACCAATGGGCAAAGTGACAATGAAGTGAATTTCAGAGAAGTCTTATCCTATCCAGACACATCCAAAAATGGGATGGAAGACGGGGCAGTGACATGCTCCTCACTGACCATATCCAAGCAGAAGGTCAACGTCCTGCTGTACCTGGGATGCCGCTGAGACATTCATAACGTGGGTGACAAGTCAAAAAATATCATCTCTGAGGGCCTTTACAGCTCTTAGACTCATCAATATGTATCAGATATTATTAAAAGCAATTTTTTAAAAAGGAAATAAAATACTTCCCAAGAGCTGGATGCTGCCCATGTTAGAAAGCTGGTCCCATCGTTTTCTTGGAGTAGGGCTTAGCTACTGTTTCACTGCACAGGCAGGCTTCTCAGCATGCTAACAGAATTTAGAAACAACAACAAAAAAAATTCATTGCACACAACTCGCTAAAGCCTCATACGTGAACGAGGAACAAAGATGACAAGGAAAACAAGCCACTGACATTCTGTGTGCTGACCTGGGCAACGCAAACGTGGAACCACTTAACTTTGTCACGAATAAAGCAGGACACGAAAACCAGGTGAAACACGGTGCGGTGCAATAGCTTACAATCTGATGTTAGACTTCCAGATTTTTTTCTGCTCAGTATCCCCATACCCCTTCTGCTGGAGGAATCCCAGGATTGGCAGGCTTTCTCACCTGTTCTCTGGATCAGAAGCCGGGCCCATCAGATGCACCTGTCCCAGTTTTTGAATCTTAAGGGAGTGACCACTTCCCCAGGGATATTGGGGTGCTATTCATGGCAGGGGCATCAGCTTCATAAGTTGTGTGCCCACTGGCAGCCACACAGTGGAGGCATTCAGGGAGCACTGTCCCTGTGGTAGGACCTCGGCTGAGCTCTGGCCCCTGAGAAAGCCTTGGGGTCCGCTTTTTTTTGTTTTTTGATGTTTATTTGAGAGACAGAGAGAGAGAGAGAGAGAGAGAGAGAGAGAGAGAGAGAGAATATGCGTGCGTGAGCAGGGGAGCGGCAGAGACAGAGGGAGAGAGAGACTCCCAAGCCCACTCCATGCTATCAGCACAGAGCCAGAGCCCGACACAGGGCTCCATCCCAGGAACCGTGAGATTGTGACCTGAGCCAAAATCAAGAGTCGGACACTTCCGCTTAACTCACGCTTCACGCCTGAGCCATCCAGGTGCCCCTGCTTTTTTTTTTTTTCTTAATTGAGCCCATGAATTACCTAATATCTTTCCAATGAGACCTTTTTCTAACTTATACATAACTTACATATGTGTGTATACATATACATACATAACTAAGTTATATATAACATATACATTATGCTATAAATAACATAACTTGTTACTTGCACATATGAATTGACACACTTCTAACAGTGTTCCATCACAGAATGAGTCTGCTAAATATCTGCTCTTGTCCTGATGTAGTAAAAAGGATACTGACCCTAAAAACTACTTCTAACATAAACCTACGATTTTTCTAAAATGCTGGCATCCCAGCCATTGAGACAATCTCAACTTAAAAAAAGTCAGCTACATCTATTAGAGAAGATAACAATTGTGCTTCTATTAATCAGCGATGTGATAAATTATGACTCACAGACTGGTTCATTCATTCGGCACATATTGAAAGCCTCCTCTGTGCTAGGAAGAGAAAAAAAAGAATGAGTCCTAATTAACCCTATTGTTTTTTGGCATCCGTGTAACAGAAAGCGGGGAAGGCTAAAGGTAGAACATTTGTAATGCTATAGTCACAGAAGAAAAAAATTACGTGCACAACCTTTTTAAAAGTCATGTCATTTATTTGATGTTGCATAATACTTTACTTCAGACAGACTTGACCCACTCATTTAATTACACAGCACACTAGACAAACACAGAAGGGAGTCACTGGTCACTTCTCAGCGATTTTCTTTACACTTTTTACCTCCACAAAGGATTCTCACAATGTACGCAATTGTAACAGCAGCAATTGCTCTACCAACCAATTTTTGAGTAAAAGCCTGGCTGTCCGGAAAACCTCAGAAATGAACGATTCTGAAGATCCAAGATTTCAGGGTATCGTACTGAGCACCAGAGGTTATTTCAGTGATTATTTTAACAACTCAGGGGAAATTTTTCTACATTACATTATATATTTTCCTTCTGGCAGAAAAGAAAAAAAAAATAGTAGGCAGCGAAATGGTTGCATCATTTGAACTATGCCATTTCTAGCCTAGAAATGTTTCCGTCTTGATTCCCTAGGTAGAAAAGTAAGTGGGTCTTAGCGTGGAGGTTATTTTTAGCACCTGACTTCTTTTTTGAGAAATTCGTTCTTTTCTTGATGTGACTGATTACCAAGACAGGCTTTCAACTACGGTTTTAGATCAAAAATGAGCACATCACAGGAAAAAGTTAGAGGAATTTCAAGTTTTTAAGGAGGGAACTCAGCAAATTTGGTAGCAAGTTCTGAGGGAGGGCTTGCGTGCTAAGTTCCTGCCAAATATATTTGGTGCAGTGATTCTCCAAGAACCGTAAAAAGGACAAGCTATAAAATAGCAAATCAGTTCTCAAATGATGGGAGGTTGAGTTTTAAAGGAGGTCTTGTTCTAGAAAGCACGCACACATAAACACAGGTGGCGGTGTGCATGCATACGGAAGTCACTAGGTCCAAGTTTTGTGTTTGCTCGAAAACCTAACCTGTGAGAATACATGGCAAAGTACCGAATCTAGTTCTGAATTCTTCAGGGTCCAGACGTAGGAAGAACAACAGCCATACTAACATCTGCTTCCAAAATGAATCTGATTTTGGTTGTTTGGGAGAAAAAAAACCCCGCCAGCCCAAGTCTGACAGTGTGACAATGTTCGAGAAGCTACAATAAGGGGATAGTCTCAGGGCTGGAGTACTTGAAAAGTCAGTTATACAAAAGAATGACATGTCTGAATCCCTGAGACCTTTTACCTGAGATCGCCCACACCCAGGGCTCTGACCTCAGAGAAAGAACTCGGCTTTCATAACCACACAGTTGAAGCCCAGGATCCACAACTGGGCTAGTTTAAGGGCGTCTGAAAGAAGAGTGGTGTTTAGAAAGGAAAAATAAGAACTCTTTGACCCGTCAGGGAAGTTCCTTTTCTACTCTTCCAACCGGGCAAATGATTTCAGGCAGAGTTCAGAGGGATTTGCATCCACAAGAAGAAGGCAGCCGATGGACACACAGGTTTCACTCGGTGCCTCAGCCTGGTCCTGGTCAATTTGGCACACATCCACATCGCGAGTCTGGCGCTGTGCTGGGGCCCAGAAAACTGACTCTGCCTTAGAGCTTATGAGGAGTACTAACGAGACCTCATCGTCTAGGGAGGGGGGAAAAAAGTTTCTTCTGGGGAAACCCCTCCTCGAGTGACTTATAGCAGATAAGGTCACATTAAAACCAGCTGTATGCTGGGGCGCCTGGGTGGCTCAGTCGGTTAAGCGTCCGACTCTTGATCTCAGCTCAGGTCATGCTCTCACGGTTGGTGGGATCGAGCCCCGCATCAGGGCGGTGCTTGGGATTTTCTGTCTCCTTCTGTCTCTGCCCCTCCCCTACTCACACTGTCTCCTTCTCTAAATAAATAAATAAGCTTAAAAAAAACAAAAACAACAGGTGTATGGCAGGCCTGGCTGTGTAAACAGGCACCGGGGGCGGCCCAGGAAGACAGCATCGTTTACTAAGTACCTGCCGTGTGCCACACGCTCTAATAGGCACTTCATAAGCAACAACTCATGCAACACAACAGTGTACTATAGGTACTGGGAGCCTCCTTTCAGGCATGAGAAAAATGAGACTTTGTGACGTTCAGGCACATAGGGCATTTCTGACAATCAGCACAGCCTGCCCTGAGAACAGAACAGAAGTTTCAGTCTAGTTAGATGAGATTCACCCACTCATCGATACTTCAGAGCCCTCTATGGTCAGCTCAACCCTGTGCTGCATTCTGGGGGAACGCAGTAGTGATCTAGATGGCATGGTCCCAGCCCTCTACAGCGTGTGGTTTAGGCTTAAGGACAGGGTGGGAACCCATGTTATAAGAAGGGAAGTAGAGAGCCTGTTGGAGGTACACTGGGGGCGCTGGTGAGTCCTCAGGCATAAGTGACTTCGGCAGAGGTCTAAAGGATGAGTTGGAATTATATTGAATTTATCTTGCTGAATGAGGGGGGTGGGGGGCGGTACGGGGGGAAGGGCTCAGCCTAGAGAAGAGTGTTGCAGCCAGAAGGAAGAGAGAGAAGGTGATCTGTACAGGAAACTGAAAAAGGCCCAGTACGGCTGGAAAGCAGAGAGCAAGGAGGTGAGTATACAAAATAAAGCTGCAGAGGTGAGTGGGACCCAGGGTGTGCGGGACCCTGCAGGCTGCTGCATTTGTCCTAGGTGCAGTGGGAAGGTCCTGAGGGGTTTTAAGGGTAGGGGGAAGGGGACAATGGAAAGCACTTTAATTAAATAACATTCTTTAATGCTAGTTCTTTGCTTGGGTTTAACACAATGAATCTAGGTGCAAAGTGGCCAGCTGGGGACGGATGTGATCATGATTTCGTTAAGACAAAAATAATCCTATGGGGCGCCTGGGTGGCGCAGTCGGTTAAGCGTCCGACTTCAGCCAGGTCACGATCTCGCGGTCCGGGAGTTCGAGCCCCGCGTCAGGCTCTGGGCTGATGGCTCAGAGCCTGGAGCCTGTTTCCGATTCTGTGTCTCCTTCTCTCTCTGCCCCTCCCCCGTTCATGCTCTGTCTCTCTCTGTCCCAAAAATAAATAAACGTTGAAAAAAAAAATTAAAAAAAAAAAAGACAAAAATAATCCTAGACAATGCTAGAAAAAAATTACAGTAGAGAAAGAGGAAAAAAAAAAAAACCCTCTACCCGTAGTTCTTTCACCTAGAGATAACCACAAGAACTATTTTCCTGCATTTCCTTCTGGTCTATTTTAATGGATTTTTTAAAATGGGATTATTTTGAGGACAGAGATGTGTATCCTTCCTTTGCAATTATATGAGATGAACATTTCAAAAACGTGATTTTTAACTGCCGCATAATATTCTGGTGTAATGACCTTCCCTAATTCATTGAACTGATGTCTTGTTGGCCGTACATCCGTGTGTAAGAACCACTGTCGGGATCTGAGACTGTTTCCTAGTGATGGATTTTTAGAGAAGAGGTTACTGAGCTGAGGAGTTAAACTGTTTTAAGGATCTTAACCCACATTTGCCAAAGGGTATGCTCAGCAGATTCCGTTTTTGTTCTCAGGTCGCTGTTGGTGGTGTTTTTTTTTTTTTTTTTTTTAACATTTATTTTTGAGAGAGCGAGACAGAGCATGAGTGGGGGAGGGGCAAAGAGGGGGGGTATACAGAATCCAAAGAAGGCTCCAGACTCTGAGCTGTCAGCACAGAGCCCGACGCGGGGCTCGAACTCACAAACCGCAAGATCGTGACCTGAGCCGAAGTCGGACGCTCAACTGCCTGAGCCACCCCGGTGCCCCTGTTGGTGTTTTTTCATGTCACTTACACATACATGCCTCTTGCGTGAGCTGCTGTTGCAAATCTGTTATGCCTACCTGTGCCAAGCATGAATCCATGGGCCCGGCTCCCCCCCACCAACTAGTCTGAATTGAGAATTAGCATTAAAAAAAAAATCTGCCAGCTAAAAAACCAAAATCTCGTATGTTATCATTTCAAGTACATACTTCCAGTATTTGTTCTTTGGTGAGTTAATTTCAATGCTCAGTCTAAAGGAGAAGTCAGGTCCCCACCCTGGGACTCTGTAGTGCTGCTATGACATAAGGGCTTTGTCCTGACCTGTTTGTCTTCACCTCACTGGAGATTTACCTCAGTACCTGAAATCAATTTTCATCACCCCATAGCTTCCTGCACGTGGTCCTGAGCTCCTTCTCCCACAGGACTATGAGCTCCTAGGCTGAGCCTTGATGGTTCCATCACTGGTAGACTGGCTTCCAAACCCAGGGCTGGTAATAACCATCATCTCTGGGCATCACCGTCAAGCATGGTTAGTGGGCGTGGGGCCTGATGCTGTGGCAGATGCAGAAGAAAGTGCATTAAACAGCTCCCTAGAACTCCAGAAACATTAGTAGAAGATAGATCATACTGGCTTGGACAGACCTGAAGAACTACAGGAAATAAAAACAGATCAGCACAAGGAAGCAATCAGTAACACGCTGATGTGCACACAGAAAACATAATGCTTGGTGCAGGGAACTCTGGCTGCCCCACTAACTGTTCACAAACCATTGCTTGGGTGCTCCGCCTGCCTGGCTTAACAGGTTCCTCTGTCCTTTTCAGTGGCTCCCACAATAGGGATATTTATAAATGTGGAAAGACTCAACTCAGGGAGTGACCTGAGCACAGACTCAGAAGTAGGGCAGTGACAGTGTCTTCTGTACATATTTTGATGGGGTGGGTAGAGACCCCTCTGGAGTGTAAATTCTACAAATTAACAGGACAACATGTCTGCTCCTGTTCACTGAAGTTTCCACATCGTCTAGCATCCGCCTGGCACATGATGGCTGCTCAGTTCATATTTGCTGCAAAAGCGAACACAAACTCACATAAAAACATTTTAGTAAGGGGGCACCTGGGTGGCTCAGTCAGTTAAGCGGCCGACTTCGGCTCAGGTCATGATCTCACGGTCCGTGAGTTCGAGCCCCGCGTCGGGCTCTGTGCTGACCGCTCAGAGCCTGGAGCCTGTTTCGGATTCTGTGTCTCCCTCTCTCTCTGACCCTCCCCCATTCATGCTCTGTCTCTCTCTGTCTCAAAAATAAAAACGTTAAAAAAAAAAAAAAAAAAAAAAAAAAACATTTTAGTAAGTCATAAAGAGGAGTATCCGTATTTTATTCGACGTGTAACTCCAGCACTCATCACAGGGCCTGCCACAAAATAAGTCTTGGCAATTGTTTGTTGTGACTGGCTAAGTTTTCTTCCACAATTAACTTTTCAGGATTAGAACCTGGAGTCTCCCAGTGAAGGAGACTGCCCCCCACTATCAGCCTCCCTGCCTTGGCCAGGACTTTTGTAGCCACCATCCACAGTTCAGAGTCCCAAGTTTACAGTCCCGGGAATCAGCTTTACCCTTCTGGACCCCCACGTTTTCCTGTCCTCTCAATCATTAACAGCCACATTCTCAAATCATAGATTTGACTGGAGAAAACAAACTGCCCTCTGCTACAAGATGTCATGCAAGGTTGAGACTGCGCCTGGATAGGAATTAAAGATACAGCACGCAGCGAAGGCATCTAGCCATGCCCAAATCTACAGAGGTCATGTTTTTATACACACAGTTCCTGATGAGACACTCCGTTGTGACCCATTCAGAGGAAGAGGGATGGATAATTCCCTAGCCTGCCCCCATGGGGCCACAGTCCTCTCCCGCATCATTCAGAATTCCTGGGGCCTGGCTAAAACAGCACTCTCCCTCATTCAGAGGCTAGCTAACAAGTTACCAGTTGTTCATTTTCTCCCAAGTTCCTTCAAGAGGCAGGGCAGTGGTTATGATGTGCTCCTCCTTGCTGAACCACAGTTGGAATCTACGTGCATTTTGCCAGATTAATTATTAGGCTAGAAAAGGTGGTTAGTAGAAACAGGTCTACCCGTACTATATTTCAGACAGAATATGAGTTATATATGGGTTTTTATGAGCTAAGGGGACAGCTGAACACCATTTGTTTACATTTAACTCTTTATACAAATTTTTTTTAATGTTTATTTATTCTTGGAAGTGAGAGAGAGAGGGGCGCCTGGGTGGCTCAGTCGGTTAAGCGTCCGACTTCGGCTCAGGTCATGATCTCGCGGTCCGTGAGTTCGAGCCCCGCGTCGGGCTCTGTGCTGACCGCTCAGAGCCTGGAGCCCGTTTCAGATTCTGTGTCTCCCTCTCTCTCTGCCCCTCCCCTGTTCATACTCTGTCTCTCTCTGTCTCAAAAATAAAAAAATAAAACATTAAAAAAAAAAAAGGGGGGCGCCTGGGTGGCGCAGTCGGTTAAGCGTCCGACTTCAGCCAGGTCACGATCTCACGGTCCGTGAGTTCGAGCCCCGCGTCGGGCTCTGGGCTGATGGCTCAGAGCCTGGAGCCTGTTTCCGATTCTGTGTCTCCCTCTCTCTCTGCCCCTCCCCCGTTCATGCTCTGTCTCTCTCTGTCCCAAAAATAAATAAACATTGAAAAAAAATTAAAAAAAAAAAAGAAAGAAAAAAAAAAGAAAGTGAGAGAGAGAGAGAGAGAGAGAGAGAGGGCAGAAAGAGAGAGAGAGAGGGAAACAGAGTCTGAAGCAGGCTCCAGGCTCTGAGCTGTCAGCACAGAGTGCAACGCAGGGCTCAAACTCGTGAACCATGAGATCATGACCTGAGCCAAAGTTGGACGCTTAACCGACTGAGCCACCCAGGCGCCCCTGTTTACATTTAATTCTTTACCACGAGGAGGAAAAATGTGCTCCAGGGATAAATGTGATTTGGGGACACACATTCTAA
This sequence comes from Prionailurus viverrinus, assembly GCF_022837055.1. Classification (NCBI taxonomy): domain Eukaryota; kingdom Metazoa; phylum Chordata; class Mammalia; order Carnivora; family Felidae; genus Prionailurus; species Prionailurus viverrinus. Next base: position 42,667,432 of record NC_062567.1, on the reverse strand, counting down.
GGTACAGAATGACCCTGCCATTTCACATGCCTGCAGGGCCTGGAGCAAGCAGATGGACAGGGCACTGCAGTGATACGAAGGAGAGTCCACAAGCTGGCCCAAACCTAGTGCCTGACTCTTGGAGGTCTGTCTGCACAAGGCCCCATGCCCTGTTTGTAAACTCTCTTAGGTGGTTAAGACGCGGGTTGTTAATGGAGTTCCCCAGGCAGTGGGGCCACAATGCAGGACAAGATGAAAGCCGGGCATTCTGCTGCCAGGAGGAACATCTCTCAACCCTGGACACGAAACTGCCCTGAAGCTTCCCACCCTCCTTCCTCATTCAACTCCCTCTTCCACTAAAAGCAAAAGCAAAACAAACAAAACACCTCTCCTTTCTGAGATCGGCCAACTTCTCCATCGGCCTTGCGGCTGGGGTCCTGCCCCCACAGTCCCTTGCCCTCAGCTGTCTGGGCTCCAGGTCTGCCCTCCTTCCCATGACACACCGTGTGTCCCCGTTCTCCCCACGCTATCTCGTTTCTCTGAGGCTGCACCAGCAGCCTTGGTCACCCAAGGGCACGGCAGCACGTAGGCCATGTTCTCTCTCCCCGACTTTCAGGTCAAAGGCATCCGGCTGCACCCCCAGCAACAGTAGTGTCTGCAACGGAAGCCACGGGGTGGGTTCCCTTCCCACTCCTGGGACTCGGATCGGTGTTTTGTTTCTCCCCCCCCCCCCCCCCCCAGTTTATTCATTTGTTTGTGTTTTGAAGGGAATGAAGTATGCTCTCCTTATAAATATGCTCTGTTTTCCTCAAATGCCCTCCTTCTTCTCCTAAAACCTTATTTCTGAAAGTGCTACAAGCCAGAGCATGAGAAAAGTTGCTTTGGATACCAGCTCAGTGGGACTGAGCCTTGTCTAGTCTCCTTTCAAAGCGTTCAGGGTGATCAATTATCTCTTCGTTACAAGCCGAATGAAAATTTAAACCAGCAGATAGCAACAAAACCATGTCTATTTACATTTGAACTCAGACAACGCTAATGTTCTAGAACCAAAACTGCACAGTCAGGAAACGAAGCTCTAAAATTCTAGCTCACCGTCCTGTCCATGTTGATATAACTTCAAGAACATTTCCATTTTCAACTGAAACAGTCCCAACACTGTTGATTCTCAGGCAAAAAATCTTTATTAAAAAACTAAAAAAAAAAAAAAAAAAAAGATATATACTGCTCTTTTAACTTTTGCTGAGCTAAACAAAAATTCTTTTTATGTCAACAAAGTAAATTTAAGACCTAGAAATGACAAGGGCACCTGGGTGGCTCAGTAGGTTAAGCATCCAACTGCAGCTCAGGTCATAATCCCATCATCCGTGGGTTCCAGCCCCACATCGGGCTCTGTGATGACAGCTCAGAGCCTGGAGCCTGCTTCGGATTCTGTGTCTCCCTCTCTCTCTCTGCCCCTCCCCTGCTGTGCTCGCTCTCTCTCTCTCTCTCAAAAAAAATGAATACACATTTAAAAAAATTTTTTAAAAAGACCTAGAAATGACAAAGGAAATAAGATCAAGACTTTTCATACTTAAATCATGATCAGAAACCTTAAAACCAGTCTTAGAAGTGGCATTATGATATGGGCAATCTAAAGATCTTCCAACATTATGATCCTAAAATCTTTAGACTTTCATTGGTTAGAGATAGACCACAGAGAATTGCAAGAGAAGCTTAGCACTACCATTACTTTTCCTTTTTTATTTACATTTATTTATTTTGAGAGAGACTGTCTGTGCACGCGTGCGAGTATGAGCGGAGGAGGGCAGAGAGAGAGGGAGAGGGAGAGAATCCCAAGCAGGCTCTGTTGCTGTCAGTTCAGAGCCCAACTTGGGGCTCGATCCACAAGATCATGACCTGAGCCAAGATCAAGAATCAGATGCTTAACCGACTGAGCCACGCAGGCACCTTGGTTGTCCTTTATCATCTTGCAAAGTATAGTAAAGAAATGTTCTAACCAGGTGGTAGAAAGAAGCTGCTGGTTTGCTTTAGTCAATATCAAGTTCATAGTTGCCTTTTATACGAAATACGCAATCAGTTACTTCCTTGATGCACAGTGGGTTTAACTCCCCCACAACCCTAGGAATAAATTCCTTAGAAAAGAAACTTCCCTTTTGGGGAAAAGACTAGTCCCCTTTAAATGCATACAACAGAAACCATTACCCAAACCACCCATCACCAATCAGTCCGAGGTCTCAGCCACAAAGAGTCTCACTTCAGAGTGTACCTAAGCCCCGCCACGGGCACAGATGTGACCATGGAAAGCTGTCTTCTCTACTCTGACACCTTTGATCGTTGAGTCATAAGATTCCCCAGGGAAGAGGCTCATGAAATTACCAAATTACATAATTGTTCCCCTGAATTCACAAATGTTCTCTTGTGGTTTAAGATAAACGAGTGCTGATTCTCCGAATTAATAACCTTTTGTAACCAACACTCCAGAAAATGAACTCTTCTGCTGGCTATCCAGCCTCCAGATTTTGGTCGTTAAATTCAGAGATTAATCTTTAATAGAGAGGACTCCTACCTTCTACTTTTTTTTTTTTAATTTTTTTTTAAATTTTTTTTAATGTTTTTTATTTATTTTTGAGACAGAGAGAGACAGAGCATGAGCAGGGGAGGGGCAGAGAGAGAGGGAGACACAGAATCTGAAACAGGCTCCAGGCTCTGAGCTGTCAGCACAGAGCCTGATGCGGGGCTCGAACTCACGACTCGCGAGATCATGACCTGAGCCAAAGTCAGACACTTAACCGACTGAGCCACCCAGGCGCCCCTACCTTCTACTTTTTAGGTGTCTGAACGTTTGCATCCACACGATCACAACAGGATCATACCTTTGATGGGGATGGGGATGGCAGACTGTCCTCTATTTAACTGGCTACTATTTTTACCGCCAATGAATCACACCAGGGGCTTTCCATATAACTGGATGATTGACTATCATAACTGGTGAGAATCTAAGAATGTGGAAAGTAAGGACCTTCAAGACAGTACAAAAGCTGGGTCTGAACGCCAGGTTTCCCGACTCCAAGTCTCATTCTTGTTCCACTCCAATACGGTTCTTTGCTACCAACGCCTATTTAAACCTGGTATGAGTTCAGTTGAAATTCAAGAGCACATTGCACATCCTCTGAAGAGTCTTGGTTGACAGAGGAACCCAGGGGGTTAAACAGGACGTGTCATTGGTTGTATGAACAGAAACTTCATGACCAGAACTTTACAAGAAAGGGGAGCGTACATCCATATTCCTTCATTTCTGCTCCCCTATTTGTTGTTAAGAATCCACTTTCTCATGGGAACCTAAAGCCTGGAGCGTAAAGCTGTCACTGGCACCATGTTGATCTGTTACCATGGAGATCACTCTGGTAACATAAAACCCTGCTACCAGTCCAGACACACAAGTATCTCATTCTGACTCCCAGAGGGATTGCTCTGCACCCTACTCCCACCAGTTTAAAGTTCGTCTCTGCTAGGATTGACCTCTAAAGTTTGGAGATTGACTTTGAAATGTCATTAAAAATCTAAACACTCATTGACCAGGAAGGAGGTAAGGAAGCAGTATCTCAAGATTTTAGAGCCACGAAGTTCACATGTAGCGACTGCTCCCTATGTTACAGTTAGGGACTCTGTTACTACCTTATTTGACAAAGAACCAAAAGGACAACGTGGAGGGGGACACCTTTGGGACCACTACTACTTGCTACTTATTCATCACCTGCAATACACCGTTTACACAGTATCCAGCTCATTACTCAAATTGTGAAGTGTGAAAGCATTGGTTGGGGTCGATCCCTACAAAGCCTTGCCACATTTTCAGAAACTAGAGTTCCTATAGGTGGCGGGTCAAATCAGTCTCTAACGGCAGAGACAAACAGACTTGACGTCGCTCATCAGTTAAAGCACGTCAGTGTCACTCTGGGTCTCGTGCAAATCTGCTGGACCATCCAGGAGGCGCAGAGAAGTCGAAAAGGCTGTCTTTCTCCAGGGTGAAAGAGAGCTACATTTGTATGTGAAACGGCAGTGTCGGTCTAGAGGAAGGTCTATTTTAGTTTCCCCTAAATCTTAAGATTATTAGGAGGGCAGGTGGAGGGAGGAGGGGTCTTGGTCTATCGTTAGGTTGACAGTGGTGAGGCATGGCTTTCCCCACTAGGGATTCCTGGGCGTCATGCAAGGAAGGCCAGCACTAGGATGTTTGTGTTCCGGAGCCTCAGGATTCAGGCTGGGCCAGGATCACACAGAGACCTAGAGTTGTCCTGTAAGAGGGGCAGAGGCTACCCCAGCATCCAACAAGGAGGATGCGAACAAAGGAGGCGGAGCTTCCCTTCTCTGCACGCCCAGAGCATAAACTGGGCCACTGCCTCCGTCACCTGTGGTCTCCATGGTACAGTGCACAGGAAGCCGCTGTCAACCCCCAACATCCAAGGCCTGGGGGCGGCGGGGAGGGTCTTAGGGATCTCACGGCTCCGTGGGTTTTGCTCTTTTCCCCACATCTGCTTGCTTACGTGTAGTAGATCGTCCTCACCTGGGTCTGAGGAGCAGCGAGTATCAGGAAGGGGACAGAACTCAAGCTTACTCGTGGCCACTTCTCTTCTCAAAACTTTGAGCGGAAAGGATGTTGGATTTCATCTACCTGTCAGTCACCTGGCTCCCTTCGGCATCTCTTCAGTTCCTGCAGCTCCTCTGCTAATAGGATCTTCCTCCTCACGTACTCCTGCCTCGCAAAGCTGCCTGTGAGTGCCAGGGAAGAGGAATGGCCAGGGCGTCGCAGGCCGGCAGTGCCGCGAGCGCCCGCGTCTTCCTCCAATCCTCCCCTCGCCGCTTCTCACTTCCAAACAAAGCGAGTGATGAGGCCACCTCTTCCACGTCTCCCCCACTTCCCCACCAGAGGAGAGCAAGGCATGTGACAGTGTAGAGGTGGTCACAGCATTTCAACTTTCGGGTCTCCCGCTTCAAGCCCAAATGGGGAATATACTGAGTAACGAAGAAAAAGAATTTGTTTCGGAAGACCCCACCGGCTGCCGGAGGCCAATGAAAGACTGAAATCAGAGATTACCTTTCTCTCCGCAGGAGTGATGACCCCATTTCTCCCCTCACTATGAACTCAAAACAACACCCACCTAGTGTTTTCGCTACATACGCCAGAGAATAACTTAGTACTTTGAGTCTAATTAGGCGCAATCAAAATCCTCCCCCCCCCTTTTTTTTTTTTTTGCCCTCAGATTTTCTCCTGGATGATACCTGTGTTTTAAACAGAAGTGGATTTAAAACATATTTTAGACTTCATTGAAAAATAATTTTCTAATTTTTTTTTAATGTTTATTTATTTTGGGGACAGAGAGCATGAATGGGGGAGGGGCAGAGAGAGAGGGAGACACAGAATCCGAAGCAGGCTCCAGGCTCCGAGCCATCCGCCCAGAGCCCGACGCGGGGCTCGAACTCCGGGACCGCGAGATTGTGACCTGAGCTGAAGTCGGACGCTTAACCCACTGAGCCACCCAGGCGCCCCGAAAAATAATTTTCAATGGAAAAAAAAAATCCATCTTCTTTGGGGGGAGAAAAATGAGGTGAAGAGGAGAAGTTCCTGAGCTGTTTACACGATAGTCCAAGAAATGAAAAGTAATAAAGCTCTGGACTTAAACAAGAGGACATACCCTGGAAGTTCACTTGCACAGAGGAAAGTTAAGAAAACCGAACAGAAATCAAGAAAAACAACGATGACGACGACACATACTTTCTGTGGAGATGTAAAACATATCCTTGTGAGTGTTTTAGATATTTATCTCTTGCAATTACTGTTCTACTGGGCACAGTGGATTCTCAGTAAATACTGGTTTTGTTGAATGACTATCCAAATTTCTGCTTTCTAAGACTGAGTCCCTACCTTGCGCCTCTTTGTGTCCCTAGCACGGAGCACGGTGGTTCTTCAATCAATGCCTGTCGAGTAGAACAAGATTTGAATCCTCTTCACAACGAGCCCGGGGAAGCCACAAACAGCGCTTGCAAGGAATTTCACAAGGAAAAGGATGCAGTCTGGCACCAGGCACCTTCCTCACCTATCTGAAAAACGGACAGCAGATTTCTGTCCCGATGCATAAGGTGTGGCCAGAGCTGGCCAGTACGGGCTCTCTTCCAGACAGAGGTGAGAGGCAGGGTTATGTTTGCTCAGTTTATTACCCAGGTGTATTATTTTCCACAGGCTTCTCTGCCGTTACAAGAGTCTGCCACGACAAGACTATGAGGTTAGTGCTGTTTCCTTTCAGGGGCCTGAGACAGGTGTGACTTACTTCTAAGCACTGAGGTCAATTTAAAACAACTGACTACACAGAGGAGACGCAATGAAGGGGTAAAGAACGGAGGTTCTGGAACAGACAGAGCTGTGTTCATATTCTGGCTCAACCACCAACCAGTTCTGTGGCCGTGAGCAAATTACTTAACATTTCAAAGCCCTAGTTTCTGTATCTGTAAAGATAATATCGCCTACCTCTCAGACTTGTTGGGAGAAAAAAATTAATGAGACAATTTATTAGAACACTGGAACACACACCCAATAAATGACAGCTCTTTTTACGCAACGCTTGGCTTGTCACCATTTTGCAACTGTGATTTTATACGTGGTATCTAATTTTTCCAGTGCCTCAGTTTTCTCAAATCGAAACGGGTGCGGGAAAACACGCTTTGAGGCAAAGTCAGTAAGAGACCTTTACTCATACAAACTGAAATGAGAAGGAGAATAATGTGGCGGGCCTAAAAGTGACATACCCGCTCATGCTAACACCTGACGTCAGGACCAGTCAACATGGTGGCCTCTGTCCTAGAAGCCTATTTGGGCAAGGCATGTCCATCATGGGGATGGCTTCGATGAACAACCATTTGGAAACATGCTGGGAATCCCCTGGCGCAGTTGAGAGAAGGTAAACCAAAATCCCGAGACAAGTTATCTTAGGGAAAGCGCCATATTCAACCCACGAGCCTACTTATTTTTGAGTCAGCATTCACTCAGAAACACCCTAAACCGAATTGTTATAGCTGACCTATCTAGCAAGCACTAGTTTTTTCCTGTGTATATCAGATCTACTAATAAAAAATTATGATGCAAGTTTCTTCATCAGACAGGCTGTTATACAGTGAATAGTTCTTCCTTGCGCTTTAGAATAAATCCTATAAACAACGGCAAAAGGCAGAGACCTCTTAAAATCGATTACACAACGTCAGAATTGGACAGAACTTATTAAAGTCATAGAGTCTATTTCCCCCAATTTTAAAAACAAACAACGGAGACTCATCAAGGTTACATAGTTCGCCCCAAGCCACAGAGCTACTGAGTGACAGCCAGGGTTGAACCTTGGCCTCCTGACCCCAAGTCCAAGATTCTTCCTGCGGCTGCTTTAAACTTCGTACTTTGTCTGTTTCTCCCCACAGAGCCCAAGCATGCTGCACTCACAGAAAAATCTCTAATAAATACTTGCCAAGTTGATCTACAAATTCTCCAAGTTCGCTCTTTCAACCCAATCCTGCATTTCAATCCCAAAAGGTCCCAACCATGGCTAAGTAGCAGGTGCCATTTGGAAAAGTCTTTGGAGGAGTTTACAAAGTGTTTTTGAAGTCCCATTCTCATTTCCTCACAACAGTGTAGAAAAGGTTCTGCTGTACCCATTTCAGAGATAAGGAAACTGAGGCCAGAAGTGTAATGACTCGTCCAAGGTCTACACTGCTGGCCGCACACGGCTGGAGCTGGCATTTGAACTCAGACATCTGCTTCCAAAACCTGCACCGCTTCCCTTCATTGGCCTAAGACTAATGAATTCTGACCCGCAAACGATGCTGCCATCATTCTTCCTCCTGGTCTTTTCCACTGAAAAAAAGAGAGGTACTCCATAAGGCGTCTTCGCGTCAACTTAAAACACGTGGGCTGACCGAACCGTAGAAGATTGTTATGTTCAGGTACGAACATCCTCTGCCCCACCCGGACCCTTATTCCCTTCCACAAAGCAAAGACCTCAGACCCCAGCTCCCGAGACCAGAACAGCACTGACACGTACTGCGTACGAGGTTTTAAAGGCCAGCCCGAGGGAGATGGCTACATTTTTTCCTTACCCCGTCGCTAAAGCCATCTTCAATCATGGTTTGTGTCAGAGGGGGAAGGAAAGAGGTCGCTTCTGGGAGTCTTAGCAGCACGGGGGCTGTGACGTGACCTACAAGGCCTCCATGTAGGTCAGGGATGGGTGAAGCCACCGAGCGAGGCGGCCAGAGATGCTCCAAGCCTCCTTGCCGGCTGCTCCCGGGAGCGGTTAAAGATAGAGACGGCGGCAGCTAATGGCGGGGGTGGGAGGAAGGGAGAGGAACAGGGGCTGTGAAGGAAGGTGCGGGGGGGACGGATATAATCCAGCATACAGAAACCTGTCAGGATGGGATTTATTTTTGTTCTGTGAGGGAGTATAATAGGGCTTTGCCTGTACTCTCAATAGCTGTTTTGAAGTGAACCCGGCTGGTATGTCTTTAATTTGTCATTTCATTATGAAACTGTTTCCCTTCCAAGAAGCCTTCAAGTCAGGAAGCTCTGTCTGCCCACACAGGAAATTCCTTTGCTTCAACTTCCCCAAAAAGGAAATTTCCCTCAGAAGTGAGCCCAGCATATGCCTTTGAGCAGAGCTGTTTCAAGAAACTTTGGCAGCTGAGTCCCAAAAACACCCCTGGCTCTTCTGCTGCTGCTGGGATGTGGGGATAAACAGTTCGGTTCTTGCCCCCGGTGGGGGGGGGGGGGGAGGCGGTGGGGACCCCACTGAAGCGGGCCCTGGCTCACTCCCTTCCTCCCTCTTCTTCGTTCTCCGGTGCCCTCGCTCCCCCCACTCTGTCCTGTCCTGCATCACAGCAAGAGCTCTACCTCACCAAGAGGGATGAAGTACCTGCCACGTTCCCCAAGCACCCCGAGAAATGGGCCCATCTGGAGACTCACCCACAGAGCACACGCAAACACGCTCACAGATGGGCACCCCACGGTCATCCAACGGCGATGCAACACAACAGCACCTCTTCTTTCTCTTTCTTTCTTTCTTTCTTTCTTTCTTTCTTTCTTTCTTTTGTAACTTAACATTTTGTTAATTTTAATAGACTCTGAAAATCAGGACAACTTGGTTGATGTGGGGGGTGGGGAGGGGTCGTGGAGACAGGGTGTCTGATCTTACTCTAAACATTTTATTTCTGGGGCGCCTGGGTGGCTCAGTCGGTTGGGCGGCCGACTTTGGCTCAGGTCATGATCTCACGGTCCGTGAGTTCGAGCCCCGCGTCGGGCTCTGGGCTGACGGCTCAGAGCCTGGAGCCTGCTTCGGATTCTGTGTCTCCCTCTCTCTCTGACCCTCCCCCCCGTTCATGCTCTGTCTCTCTCTGTCTCAAAAATAAATAAACGTTAAAAAAAATTTTTTTAAAACATTTTATTTTTATGTTGCCCACAGCCTACCTTTTTTTTTTTTTTTTTTTTTTTTTTTTTTTTTTTTTCATAAATCTCACTCACCATCATCAGGGCTTACACAAAGAGGGCCCACAGCCGCCCTGACTAAACTGAGGCTCAAATTATTTTCCCACAAAAATCAACTGTGTGCCTACTATGTGCCAGGTACTGTTCTGGGTACCGGGGATAAAATAGTAAAACAAAAAACAAACAACAACAACAAAAAAAAAAAACCCGGAAAAAACCCCTGTCTTCATGGAGTTTAAATATTAAAAAAAAAAAAAAAAATCAGATCCAGTCATCAAGATGAAGCTGTATTATTAGGGCATAATCAAGATGAAGCTGTATTATTAGGGCATAATTTACCCACCTTGCCTGAAACCAGAATGGTGATTCTCTCACATATCTGACACCAAAACAGGAGGTTTACAACCACACTGGAGCAAAACACTCACTCTTATTCCCTCTCCGACCCACACACCGACTTGAGACCTGTCATAGAAAGACTACAGTATTTCAGATGAAGAAGGTACAAGGAAATAAGAGAGCCCGCCAGAGCTTCTGAAGCACGCATATTACCATATCCTCTTTTCTCAAGGGTGGTGGATTTTTTGGTACACAAACTTCCCCAGTGCAGATTTTAGGTAAAACATGGAGGGGGGAGAAATATCTGAAACCACAGCCTTGTAAAAACTAATCTCTCAGACATATTGTGAATGACTAAGTGGGTGAGTGCCCGGAGCAGCTGTGAAGCGAATAATAATATATAGTATTTTATGAAGCTTCTTAGCAGAGAGGCATTGGCAGGAAACTGCCAGACTCATAGTTAAGTTTTTAATTTTCCATTTCAAATCACTTCATTAAAAAAAAAAAATGTTGTCAAAGGGAAACAACACAGAGAGCTAGAGCACAAAAGGAGGGAGTGGTATTGAACTTCAAACTGTGAAGCAGGCGGTAGGACAAAGAGAGACGCAGACAGATGAGGAACTAAGACAGCCCTGGATTTTCACCCTGCAATTAGATTGCACTAGAATGGCAAAGCGATAGAATCTGATCTTATTACACTATTCATGTGCCAGGACTCTGTAAGGGATACTGTTTACCAGGAAACAGAGCGATATTTAAGGGACTAGTGAGAATCATAGAGCGCGTTGAAATCTGAATAGATTAACCCTGAGGTTTTGGGTTGTGGTAGATACGTTCCATGGAGTGGATTTATAATTTTATTTTAGTGAGTTATTCTATTTTTCTAAACTTTACGAGGTTTTAACCACATGGTTGAATCTCTTAGGGGGACCCAACATCATCTTTCGTGTTCGCAGAGGGAATGGTGTCGGGAATAGGCCTTTGGCTTGGAGTGGGAGGGGGAGTGTGGAGGGGAGCCTGAGGAATCTGCTTTGCCAACTACCAGCTCTGCGACTCTGGCCAAGTTCCTTAACCTCTTTAAACCTGCCTTTTCATCAGTGAAGTGGGGATAATAAAACTCAGCCCATAGGACTATCATGAGGATTAAATGATCTAATACTTGTGAAAAGTGCCTTCCACGAGTACTCAATAAACGGTGGTTATTACTCCGCACAGAGAGCTATGAAGGATCTTTCTCCCAAATTCCACACACCCACTCCTCAAATAAGCCACTCACCTCTGGCTGGCACCTTTAAATTCTCCGCAAGTCAAGATTTTCCTGACCGCTTCAACTTGAGACTTGGATTAACGTTAGGTCCCTCATAATACCAGCGTGGTCTTGGCATTGCGATCAAACATTCAGTCGCTTCAGAGGTAAAGACGGTTTGGTTAAGAACGACTGAAAGGCTTAAGGATTCAGATGCAAAATTCACTCCTCCTCTCAAGGCAATGAAGATGACTTCTACATTCTCCAGTCAACCGTGTGCCAGAGAAGATCGGACTTTGTCCAGTCAATACCAATGCTGGCAATGTCTTGAAACCAACGGCCAGGCATGGTAAATATCAGATTACTCATCTTCGTCTCAGAGGTCCAGCTTCACAATGTTGTGTCTGAATCAAGGGGCCTGGATTTTCCACCTAATTTTACGTCAGTCTTCTCCATGGAGAAGGCCAGGCAAAATTATGGAGTTTTTCCCGACTCTACTCCCTCCCTTGACTTCGTCCATGCTGGCCATCGGTCTTCTATTTTAAAAGATTCAAGAGATTTGATTAACTCGTTTTCATTAAGATATCAGGGACTTAAGGTATTAGCTATCTCTCTCCAAGGTACTAGCTGCTATCCTAACAATTTACCATTAAAAAGTAGAGCTAGGTAGAAATAATGCCCAATCCAAAAGGAATGTATCTTCACAATGGAACTTCAGACATCATGGTGGTTTATCGTGGGAGAGATTTAAGTTCAGGACGCTCTTACATCACCGTAACTGGGTGACCACATACCCTGCCGAAGCATAACACTGTCAACACTGGCCCTGTTCACAAACAACATACAAACCCTCTGTCCTAGCTCTAGAGTAGTGCTTTCTGGACAGTAAAAGTTCAGAAAACTCTCTGAATCTCAACACTCCTTTAGCAAGTGAGGAAGCACAAGATGGGAGACGGCTACACAGCTAAATGTACAATGCCAGTGCTACAAAACCCAGTTGTATTTCGTGAAGTTCTTTCCCTGGATCACTGTGAGTAACAGGAATCATCACAGAAGCTCTGTCAAGCAGCTATCTGGAGTTACAGCTATGAAACAGTATGAACCAAACACATACACACACACACACACACACACACACACACACACACTCATTTAGATTCATCTGAAGTGAAATTCTTCTTTGCCTAAGAATCGAAAGAAAAAAAAATTTTTCCTTTGACAAGGTCCAAACAAATTCTACATCTGTGTGGATTTTTGCGGGTCTCTGAAGTTCCCCTCAGCATGATCGGAGAATTAAAGAGTAGTTTAAAAGGACGTTATCAACATCCACAGCTCTCAGGTGAGGAATCTCTCTCTCAGGGAAGTTCTGCTTCTGTGTTTCGAAAAGACCTTTGAATAAAATCCCGGATGGGGCGCCTGGGTGGCGCAGTCGGTTAAGCGTCCGACTTCAGCCAGGTCACGATCTCGCGGTCCGTGAGTTCGAGCCCCACGTCGGGCTCTGGGCTGATGGCTCAGAGCCTGGAGACTGTTTCCGATTCTGTGTCTCCCTCTCTCTCTGCCCCTCCCCCGTTCATGCTCTGTCTCTCTCTGTCCCAAAAATAAATAAACGTTGAAACAAAAAAAATTAAAAAAAAAAAATCCCGGATATCTGTGTGAATATGCGATTGCTGGCCAAACTGTAAGGGCAGCGAGGGTGCCCCACAACACGCTGGACGCAGGGTGGTAAACAGGAAAAAGAGAACTATCTGTCTAGGGCGGGGATTTTGGGAGGCGGCTTCCCCACCACCTTGCACCAAGAAGTGAAAAGAGTAAGTGTGGGAGGCAGAACCATGAGAACGATGGTGTGGAAGAAATTAGAATGAAAAAGAAAGGAAAGTGTTTTCTCCCCCCACTTGGTTCACTTGTAGTAGGAAAATATGCCCAAGACAGAGGAACCTTCCAGCCCATCAGAATAACAGGTTTGTGAACTTGCAACTGCCGTTGGGCTACTTCCTCAAGCGAGGCCTAGGAGGGGGAAGAAGAAAGAGTAATTTTATTTCCTCAAGAGGGTTGGCAACAAGTCATCTGCTCACATTTGTTTCTCTACAATGAGTTCCTGGTGTTGGTGACCTGAGAGCTACTTGAGGAGGCAAAAGAACACCACGCATCAGCTTTGTTCGCGAATCACGGCTGCTCTGGGCAATTCTTTTCTCCCTAATCCTACGCCCTTTTTTCATGGCCTGGGGCAACAAGTAGATGATTTGAGTAACTAGTTCAGGGCCCCTATTTAGAAATAGTTTCTTGGGTGTGAGTTTTCATGCCCATGGGACGGTAGGAGTGTCACAGATTCTCTTTGCTGGCTGGGGCGGATGGAAATGTACTTTAAAGCTCAGCATCAAAGCCTCACTTTAGAAGCTGAAAGCCTTCATTCCCTTGCCAACTGTGCTTCCCCCCCCCCCTTATAATTAATTAATGCAGTATTAATTGTGCATGTGCTATGGGGCCGGCTGAAGGAGGATACGGTGGCCCTATCCATGCAGATAGATCAGCTGGCTTTGTAAAGCTGGAAACCCAGTGGACATCGACAGAGGGAGGAACATACACATTGTCATTTTCACAGGTTACAGGAAAGGCAACCATGCCTTGAGGTGCAGAGGGGATTCCCACAAGTCGCGCAGCTGGGGTCAAGGGGTAGTTACCAGAAGCCACACCTGTGCGTAATGCCCTGGGAAAAGAGCCAACTCACTGATACTTCTCGGGTCTACGAGAACTAGGAAGCAGGCCTGAGATCAGAGAGAAGGTTCTTGGGACCCACTGTAAGGTGTGAGTGGCTCCAACAGCCTTCAGAAAATCTGGAAGGCCGAGGAACTGCGCCCATACCTGATCTCAATCATCAGGGAAGCATCCAACAGCGTCAGGTGTTGAATTGCCATATTTCCTTGTGCGAGGGCGTCCTCACAAAACAATCACGGCGAAAGTAGAGGATAATCTCCTGTATCCTTGAAATACCACCATCCGAACCAAAATGTGATGTTGAGCACTGAGATCAAGTGAATGACCATGATGCTTAGCATTTATAGATGATGCTCCACTGCCCATATCCCTTCTTAGTTCTCTTCTGGAATTAGAACACATAAAATGTTTGAGCTGTGAAGGACCAGCAAAATCCTGCACTCAGGCTACTTTGCTTTTCATATGAGGAAGCTACCACACTGGCAGAGAGAACGGATTGTCTGGCATGACCCCACCAGCCAGCACGCCGGGGCCAACGCTCAGAGGATCAAGCCCAACAAGTGTGCTCCCTGCTCTCTATTACCCTGCAGCAGAATTTCCTGGAACATAGGCCATGTTGGTAAACTGAGGCACCAAAATGTCAGACAGTTTTTCTGAAGCATGTCAGACTAACATAAAGTATTAGAATGAATACTAGAAACATAGAATGAAATGCTTTCATTCGTGAACCCAATAATACAATCTCCGTTCCAGCACAGCATCTTTCTTGCTGTTTAATAGTCATCTGGGGTAGATCATCTCTTTTTCAAAGAAGGAACATTGTGGACAGCATGATTCTTTTAATTCAATTTTATTTCTAACACTCCAGAATCTATACAGGTACCTGCAAATACGCTACAAATAACAGTTTGCATAGAGGATTGAATTTGAAAATTTTTTCTTCCTCTATATTCACAAGGTAATTTAGTTTGTGTCACTCATTTACCCCTCTGGCCTTCCTTGTCTATCGTCTATAAAAATTTTGCTTAAATTAAAAAAAAAAAAAAGCCAGCAACCTGTTTGCTTGGATTTTCTCCTGCCAACCAACAGCCTCTAATCACGACTCCTATCAGTTCCTAATGAAGAAGCAACACAGCAAAGTGACAAAAAGCCTAAATTTGGGGATTCAATCTGGACTCAAATCATGGCTCCTTCACCTTCTCTCTGTGTGACCTCCGGCAAGTGATTTACCACTCTGAGCCTCAGATACAGACACAGATACAGACACAAACATAGTATCTACCTTCCAGTGTTAGAGATTATTCAGGATAATTTATGTAAAGGTCTTGGCACACAGAAAGTGCTCAATAAACAGCAGTGACGATGATTATTTATTCTGCATATTAGTGCAACAGAGATTTCTTTCGAGTGGCATGCTTTTTAAAAAAAATTTTTTTTTAATGTTTATTTATTTTTGAGAGAGAGACAGAGTGTGAGCAGGGGAGGGACAGAGAGAGAGGGAGACACAGAATCTGAAGCAGGCTCCAAGCTCTGAGCTGTCAGCACAGAGCCCGACACGGAGCTCGAACTCACGGACTGCGAGATCATGACCTGAGCCAAAGTCGGATGCTCAACTGACTGAGCCACCCAGGCCTCCCTAGGGTGGCATCTTGTATACAGTTGACCTCAGAATGGCTCCTAGGAAGCAGCACAGTTCTGGCAAAGTGGGCAAGTGGGGTATGACAACAAAAAAAGACACGCATTTGTCAAGATAAGCCACTCCTAGAAAACAAACAATAAGTAAATCCTAATACTGTTACTTCTAAAGTGGAGCTACACAGACTGCCTGATACGCCTGTAATTTTTCTTAAGACAGTACTATTCCATACCCTTCAAGACTCATCTAGGTCCCTTTTGGTTTTCCTCTTGATTGTTGCAAACCTTCACCATCCTCAGTGAACCGCTTTAGCTAATGCCCCCATCCCCAGAGTAGAGAATTCAGCCCCAGCGAATTGGTGAAATCAAGTATTCCCCGCACAGCCCTGCACCAGTTAGACTTTTCCTTTCAAGCATCTAATCGGCATCCACCACACATCCACAGCTCTTTCTCCAGTACCTATATCTGCAATCTGCATTTCTATTACTGAAATCTTGGAGCTCCATTTGAGGCTATTTCTATCCATGATCTAGAGGAAACAGAAATAGAGTCTAATTTCAAAGGAATGGAGTTTAATCCACCTACCCAAGACGGAAGCAGTAACGATCAGGGCAGGGTAACTAATTATTCTTGGGAATTTACAGTCAGCATGTGGCCAGAGACAGGGACAGTTTATATCTCTAAAATCCTACTCTACCTGCCTTCAGAAGGGACAAGAAGAAAGAACCCCCAGAAGACACATGGACGGTTCAGGCAACTGAACCAGAATCCTCCTACGGCAACAGGGAAATCAGTAACATCGAAGGTCCCCTGGTAACTTTCACCTCTGGAAAAACATAAAGATGAGGAGGTCAAAGCCACTCCTGTCAGAAGTTCCAAGCGTCTAAGCTACTGATAAGATTTAACTTAGGCATAAAGCAAAATGGGAGAAAATATCTTTTATTTGAGAATGGAGACTTTATCCTATTTGTATAGATTCAACCCAATCCGTGCTTTGTGATAATGGAGAGGACGTGAGGAGAAACCTAGGGAAGCTATTTCAAGCCAACACCACACTGAATCTTCATCATGCCGGTCAGCAATGATTGTGTAGCAACGGATGAAGTTGGCCATGGACCTTAATGGACAGGGGCCCTAATATGCCAAGAGAGAGACCACAGAGATACCAATGGTTGGAAAATCCCAGGGAAGACAGCTGAGAGGAGACAGAAGAAATGGGAATATCATTTAGTTCCCACTGTTCAAGTCTCTACTCAGAGAACTGACTGGTTCTCATCGGCTCTTAAGTTTAAATGGCTGTCTCACTTTGTCTGTCATACTCTTTCGATATGGGGCCTAGAACAGTGCTGGGCATCTCTGGGTTCACACAAATAGCCCACAGGACCAAGTAGGGACCACCAATCGCCAACGACTGCCAAACATCAACTTCGGAATTCCAAAGACAGAGAAAGCGCTCCCTTCCCCATTCCCCCCCCTCCCCCGGGATCACAGGCATTTTGTCAGAGCTTCTGCTGGAGGAACTGCCTTAAATGTACAAGGAGCACACGGCATGAAATGCAAAGTGAAAGAAAAGGTCAATAGACCTCTGGTTATATATTTTTTTTTTTTTAAAAAGACATCTATAAATAGCTGCATTTATTGAAGCTGCTTCCTTATCAGGAAGCATGGAGCTAGGAATTAACGTCTGCCTGCATCGGAAATTCTTTCAGACAGCGAGCCCAAAAAGGAAATTTCCCTTCCAAAGCATCCTGGCTGTTCGGTTGTGGGCTGTTTTTTCTCTTCAAGCTGTTTGAAAGAGCTAAGCAGGGCCCTGATACAGCCTCACGTGCTGCTGGAAAAGGAGAAAGCCTTTAAGCATTTGAATGTGAATGGTGAAGGCGCCCAAAGGAAGGCTTGGAGGGTGGGGGGCGGAGGACAAGATACAAAATGCTGGTGGCTGGCCATCTTTGTTGGGAGTCATTATCGCTTTGTCAGATTCTGACTGAGAATTAAATCTTCCCCGTGTCCTTGCCTCAACTCTGCTGGTGATGTCACAGCACGTCACAGGCAGCTGCGTGAGGGGAGGCCATTTTTGGAATACTGATAACGGCAAAGGACACGGGAGGACTTGCTGGGTTTTAGAAGAAGGGTAGGACAGGCCGCAGAAAGAGACCTGCAGATTTGGGCAAGGCCAGTGAAGAAAACCACTCCAGACAGACGTGCAGATAGGGTTTGGGTAGGAAAGTGCCTGAGAGCGGAACTGAGCTCCTGGAAATCGTAGAGACGTTAGAAAATAAAGCTGGTTTCCAGTGTGACTGATGGAAATCGGTCCCGATGCTATACAGACAGAACTCTAGGCCCTTTCTTTAGTGAAACAAACAAGGACATACATGCTTCTCTTTGCCCTTAAAAATGAGGAAGCCACCTCCTAAACAGGCTATTTACCAGCTTTGGGAACTGAAACAGAGTTCTTGTGAGTTACTGGCCACTGTTTGCCGGGCACCATGGTAGGTGCTCCCCGTGAGTTAGCTCTGATCCTTACAGGAAACTCTCATGAGTAGGTATCTTAGAAACTTGAGTTTTAGGCTAAATCATCTCTAACAGAGAGAGGGAGCCCTGGAATCCAAGCCCACTCAGTTCTTTCTTGACTTGAACCCACGTCCTTTCTGTTACCATGCCTTTTCCTTTGGAAACACCAAAAACGCAGTGAGACCTGTTTCCAGGAGGCCATTTCTGGTGAAATGCCAGGGAATGTGGGAATGTGGTTGGGCCCCACTCCTGGAGCTGGCCCTCTGAGGCCTTCATGGCCAGCTCTGTTGCAGACAGAAACTGAACGTCAACCTGAGCTCACAAGAGAGGGAGGAGGGAGGAACAGTAGAGATGGGTGGGCAAGACAGGAGTGAATTATTCACAGTAACAGCCTCTGGTTCCTGGTGGAAGCCAACGTGTTGAGGTTCAGTGCAAATTAACGGTCAAGTGCATTACCAGAGCCCAAGTGCTCCCAGTCCCCCGCACCCACGGCCCCCCAGACTCCAACAGTCAGAGGTGCCTGTATTTTCGTGTCCACAAGACTCTGCCATTCTGTGTTCTCCTAAGAAGCCTAACTGATGACTTCCAAGGTAGACATCACATTCGGCTCCTCACAGGCTTGTGTGAATCTGGACAATTCGGTGGACCTCCTGAACCACAGTCATCCCATCAATAAAACAGAATCCGTAACACCTACCTCAAGGGCTGGTACATGATTAAATGAGATAACATATACGAGCACGTGCTGTGGCTCATAACAATATAAAATACTAGCTACGATTCCATTTAATTCTCATTTTTGCGTCTTCTTAGGGAACAAAATTAACTTGCAAGCATATAAAATTGTGGGTTGCTCCAGCTAATTAGAAAAGAGAGGCAGTGCATCTCTTTTCACTATCCCGGTTCTAATATAGCCTTGCTCGCCATGTGACTGTCTTCAACTCAGTTACTCTGCTGAGAAGGCAAAATCACCAAGTGGGTGAGCAGCGAGGTAACGTTTCCAAAGGAAGGCATTAAATTAAATTATTAAACACACACAAGTAGGAGTAGTAATGTAAGAATTTTGAAAGATTCACAAGGAAAGGAAGTAGAGCCAAGGGACTATTTCTGGTGTTCCGATTCTAGAAAACTCTGAGCGGCTATTATGGCTATTTATTAACCCACAGCATCATAAACCGTAACCCTATTAAAAATGATGAATGAGTCCTCGGTTCCGACTTTTAAATACCAGTTCGCAGGGATTTTAGAAGGCCCACCTGGCCCTGCAAAATTTTGCAAAGTCTTTGGGCAAAGAGCATCATGTCAACCTGTGATCAGATGGGATTCTATCAACTAAATCCAAAATGATCATGTAAAAAGGAATTTAAAGGAAAGAAAAGACATGTAGTGACTTAAATTCTGCTGACAGATCTGAAGCATACTTTCCTGGAATCAGATGGGCAGCCCCCAGCATCACTGTTTGAGGCTGAGGGGTTCACAGGGTGGGCACCACCTCATGAGGCACCTCTGGCTGCCCCCTCAACACCCACACTCCCCCCAGGCACTTAGAGAAAGGCAGTCTCCGGGCAGACAAATGAGACAAAGTCTCGCCCTCACAACAGGAGGCCCCTAGTGAGAATGAGGCAACGGCCTTCACTGCTTAGAGAGTCAAGAGTGAGCTCCTCCAGCTACTCTGGGGGGCCTTCGATCTTTTTTGTGTTTTCAAGGAATCATAAGAGGCTTAGACTCCCTTTAAGGAGCAGAACTTTGTGTCTTTCACCCAACCTGTTACAATTGTTGTATTTCAGCTCTTCTACCCTCAAGCTTAAAAACTAAGTCAGTATCCTCTGTGGAAGGGGGGTGGGGTGGAGGGGGAAAGAAGCCCTTCTATCTTCTCAATAAACATCCTTGTGTTTGCTCTCCTAGTAGAACAGGGTGGTTCCAGGAACCTGTGTTGGCAGGTACCAGCCTGCACATGTGGGCAGTGAGGAGGCCAGACCAGGACAGCATGGGGCTGGCCCTTCTCCCCTTTGCTCACCTCCTTTCCTAGGCCCAGAGTACCCCACCTGGCCCTATCAGGCCCTCTTTAATCACCCCTTAACACTTTGCTCCATTTACCGTTTGTTTTTATCACAGGCCGGTAGAAGGCATTACTTTCTACTTCTCAATCGCTTGCTAATTTGTCACACGCCTTCCGTTTGGGCATATAGCTCTGCCTTTGCAGAACAAAATGGTGAGAAACCCTCAGTATGAGAATCTTAAACATTATCACCTCTACTTTCCCTCCAACCAGGAAAGGCTATATTTTGACTGCAGAATGGAAAGAGAAAAAGAAAGAGTTAAGAGAGAAGGTTTTTCTGCAGATCAATGAGGACAAATGGTGAAAAGAAGCTACTTTGACGCATACCAGTCTGGTGAGTATCTCTTTAAGACAAGCAGCTAAAAATGCTTTCAACCTAGCAATACCATAAATGTCCTGCTGCTGTCTTGGCTTCCAGATTCTTCCCCGTACTTTCCATGAGCATTCCATTGGGAATTGTCTGGAATCCCAGATTAAAACAGCAATAACCCAATTCCCTTGTTAGAATATTTATTTTCTTTTAGGTTTGGAAACCCAGCTGGGATGCATCTTCCAGTATACGGCACAGCCTCAACCATCCTGGGGGCTACATGAGAGCTTTCTCAAACAGCTCAATGGGCAGCCGAATCCTGGAACAGGAGAGTGGGGCAGGCGGCTCAGACTCATGTGGAAAGCCCCAGCTGAGGACAAACAACAAAAGCCTGGGAACCTCCATTTGCACAGGATTCATTCCAGATGTCGGAACCAACAGGGCTCATGCAGATTACCCAGAAGGTTTCTAGAGTCAGGCTGCCAGACAGAAGGCATTGCCCTGACCTGAATCCATATTCTATCATCTGATTATATCCTAAAGTCAGCAGTAATATGCTACAATCCTAGATATGATAATCCTAGATGTGATAATCTATGTGGGGATCCATCCATCCCTCCATCCACCCATCCGAGGGAGATAAGCAAACTATTCAACAATTCACTGACCGGTTAGAAGATTCCAGCCATAAACCATTCTGGCCACTGCAGCCACACGGGTGAATCCTGGCTAAGTGTCAAGCCCGAATTCATCCATCTATCCAAAAACTATGTATTGAACACACTTACATAGTGGCACAACAGGTAAGAGCCTGGCTCTGGGGTCAGACAGAACTGAGTTTGAATCCTGACTCTCTCTCTTACTAGTGTGACTTTGGCAGGTTAACGTAAGTTCTCTAATCCCTAAATTCCTTATGTCTGACATGGGTAGAAAAAGAAGATCTACCTTACAAGTGCTGCTGGGAGGAATTAAATAAAATAATTTACATAAAGGACTTCACACAGTGCCTGGTCCAGGGTTATCCTATGACAAATATTAGCTATTACAATTGTGTGCTAGGCACAGGGAGTGGCCCAGTCGTGGCCCGTGAGGAAACCGTCTACTCCAGAACAGCGTTGGCATGGAAGAGACAGTTCCAAGTGCGGAGAAAGAGTCCTTCAGTGAGATCATGATATGTTAAAGGTAAGAGGGCCAGGAAACCGTCTCTTGTCCCATCACCATCTTGTATGGCAGAACTGGGTATTATCGTGCCTGACTCACATTCCAACAGCTCGTTTTAACAGCAGAACTAGTTAAGAATTAAGATCCTCCGGTTCGGTGTGTGTCTTAGCTGGTTTTGCCATGGTTACTACTTGTGGGGAGAGAGTCCCGTGTGGTAAAAGAGCTTACAAGAGCAAAGGCATCCAGAGGTGAACCAAGAGTTGGGGCCTTCTTGGGGCAGATGTCTCAAAGCCAAGGGATGAAAAGCTATGGAAGACACTTCAGCCTGTTTGGGACAAGGGTTCACACATTTTTTTTTTCCCCTCTGTACTAGACGTGAAGCTCTCAAAGGGCAAGGAGTTTGGTCTGCTTCGTCGATTTCTGTATCCCTGGCATCCAGGAGAGTGTTTGGTGCAGCACGGTGTTGAATAAATAAACAAATGAGATTAGATGGTAAGAGTGTTCTGCAAGGCATGACCATGTTCGACGTGGAAGCGAATGTTCCCGAAGCGACTATACTACTGGCCACCGGACAGCTTCCGGAGGAAAAGATGTTATTCCCTGACTGTGGTTCCTTTTCCAGTCCTGTCTACTCTACTGGTGCCACAACATTCCAGTTTACCAGGGACAATGGTGCCCGCAGTCGTGACCCGGGCACCTCTACAGTCCCCATCTCATCTTGTGAAGAAGACGGTAGAGTGCAACTGTGCCCTTTACCTCCTTGCCCAAGCGAAGCTGGAATGTCCTGCCTGCGACTCGTAGCGACTTTGTAAATACCGTCGGACACGGCAAGCTGGAGGAGGGGACGGATTCTCACGGCCCTCAAGTCCTCGCCAGAAGCCCGGCAAGCGTCCTCACCGGAGGAGAAGGAATAAGCCAGCAATATTCCCCCAGGATTTCCCAGCAACACAGTCACCTGATTCCCTGAATTATCACAGGGAGGGGGAAGAGAAGCCTGCATCCTCTGTCTCCTTTTGTTCTCCACTTTCAGCAAGCAACCTTCTGGCTTCTGAGGAGAGACGGGATGAGAGGAGGCGAACATCCCGGGGAGCGTTACCATGCCAGAAAGAGATGGCAAGCACAACAGTGCGTGCCACCACGGAAGTCTGAGGAATCAGCTAGGGAAGGGCCAAGGTGACCCCCCGTGCTTCCTACAACCTGGACTTGAGCCCTCAGGGCAATATTCAAGCCAGGAAACCTGGCATTTTCTTGGACACTGTGATCGGGGTGGGAATCAGGTGACTCATTCTCCCCAGCTGCCCCATCACACTGTATCGTCTAGAGGCTGGGTGGCAGCACAGGAAAGGAAGACAAAAAGGAAATGACAGGTGTCGGCTGCTTTGGAGACTGGCCCCAACAGCACAAGTGTGTTGGTGCCGATCCTCTGCCAAGCTACAGATAGGGAGCTGGTAGAGGCAAGGGGCAGAGGTGACCTGAGAGAGAGAGAGGTGGAAGGACCACAAAGACTGCGGCCGTGGAGGCAATGCAGGCACAGGAGAAGCAGGAGAGGGGAGCAAAAGAAAGGACGGGAGTGAGAGGCCCTATCTGGGCAGTAAAACGAAGGAAAGAAAAGCAGCCAGCATGAAACAAAAAAAAAAAAAAGAAAAAAAAATGGCGGGGAGGCCCTCCCTGTAAAGAAAGGAAGAGCACACAGCCTAAAAGCAAAGCAGGGAGGGAGTCTGACTCAGAAACTGCCCAAAATTTAGGGCCTACGAAAATCCTACAGGAGTTACGGGTGAACTCAGGAAGAGAGGCAAACTTTCCAAAAACGTTCACTTTGCCTCTTAGGAGATGTAGTTGACCTTGCTACATGGTGCACACTTCCAGATTTGGGGGTAACGTGTCAACAAGGGACAGGAGTCTCAAGCTTTTTGAAGCCATCAATGCGGGGGGGGGGGGGGGGGGGAGAGGGGTAAAGGACCGCGAAGCAGCTTCCCACGGTGGACATCAGGAGGGCCACCCATCTCAGAGCTTGCCAATCTCCTGCCTGAAGCCCCGTCCCCGTGCGCGGGCAACCACTCCCCTCTCAGTCAGTCTGTCCTTCTGGCCCTGGGGCGGTCTGTCCTCCCTCCCAGCCCTGCGCGCATGCGCGCCAACACTCACGCAGGTGCGCGGGCAGGCGGATCGAGTCGTCCTCCATCCTGAGCGCTCGGGGCACTGGAACATGAAGCGGAGTCGAGGACGCGTAACTCGGCACCGGGCTCTCGGGAGGTGTATATGAAATTCGTTCCTGCTGTTAACAAGAAGGGCAGGAAGAGGGGAGGGGGAAGAAGACAATGAAAGCTTGGAACTGACTTAGGTGTGAAGACAGCGCGCAGGGTGGGGGGCAAAAGGGAGAGGGGGCATCTGAGCACTGGCCAACCAGGCTTCACATCATTCCCGCTCGCCCCCTTTCCAGACACTTCAGTTGTCTTCCAGATCCCCAGGATTTGGGGTTTGTAACAAGGTTGTGGAAAGGCTTAACACAGGGCTTCTCCTTTGGACTCAGGTCAATGGGTGTCCGTTTCCCCTCCCCTCTGTACTAGAGGTTTGTTCAAGTCAAGAGGGGAGACAAGGCAGAGGAAATGAAACCGTATGTCCAAGAGAATGGCTTTAAAGACTACTCTCAAAAATTACTTGTCCAAGTCACATAATTAATGTCATCCATACATTAAAACCACGTTTCCTCTTCTCTGGCAATATCCCCGGTTCCTAATGCAAATATGATTCTGTACTCAGATCCAATGAGAGGTGAGCTCAAAGTGATGGCTTGTAAACTCCAGATTTAGTTAATAAATCTACAAACAAGATTTTTCTATGGCCTACCTATCTCATTAGAAACCAAAAATATCCAATGATTTTTTCCTTCATAGCAGGGAACTATCTGCAACATTAACAGTATCTCCTTGTCCCTTCATTTTCCATCTTAGACACATGCTTCTTTCCTTCTGAAGTATTTCAGAGCTCATTCAAGAATTGTCTGCATTTAAGGAAAGTGCTGTTTAATTGAAGGTACTTAATTCAACTGACAACTGCAGACCCACTGTTTAAATTCAAACAGGCAGTGTTTGTTAGATCAATTAAAACAACTGGGTGGGATGAGAAGGATTATTACTAGCTTCAAATTAAAACACAGCAAATAATGACAAGGAACCAACTCTTATGTTCAGCTAGATGAGCAGTACAATTTGCATCTCAAATCTATATACCAACTACTTTGACTTAACGTCCATACATAAATAAACATAACTTCCATTCGTTTCTGTGGTTCAACTGGGCAAAGCAAAGTGGGACATACAAGGTCCAAAAATAAGTTGGGGGGAAAGATCAGGAAGATGCCATTATGAAAACAAGAATCAGGAGCAAAAGAAAAATTGCAGATGAAAATAAAGCAAAGGGGGTGTTTGTGTTTTGGAAAGACAGTTCTCTAACATTTTATACTTCATCAAATGTGCAAAAGGGAAGCAGGGGAGTCCCCCTGGCTGTATAACCAAATTAAAGCTTTTCTTCTGCTCAGAGCCTGGAAAGTTTGGTGGTTGTGGTAGGAAGTTTCAATTTTAAATGAATATATACATATTTCTGTAATTTCCGAATGGAATTGCTATACCTTCCCTGAGGCATCCTCTACCAGCAAAAAGGGCACTTGGAGTATTTCCGTTTAAACATACATCCTAAAGTTTCCTGGTGAATTTCTTAATTAAAGGCAGGCGTACCCACCCTAGATTTCATTTCTGTATCAATCATGATGTCCTGTGAAAGGTCACCCAGAGGCAAAACCTTCAACTTCACTTTTATTGAACTTTACCAACCATCACGCATATTTTGAGCAACTCTAGCTTAAGGATGAGTTATAACTTTTGGTGTTTAGTTTGGGGTTCCAGGGGTGAAAGAGTCAAAGACATAAACACACCTTTGGGAAACATACAATCTGTTTAGGGGGTTTTCAAAGAGAGATAGGCTTTTTAAACATTTTAAACGCAGTCTGTTTTTTCTAGTTTAACACACTTCAACCCTCAAAAAAAAAAAAAAAAACCAGTCCCAATATATGTCTAGATATCTTATCTGCCGTTACATTTATTCCCAGAAATAGCTTTGTTTTGTTAGGGTTTTTGCAGAAGTGAAACTGTTGATGAAGAAAACATTGTGCAGCCAAAGAGTTTTCAAATGGCATGGCACGAGTGCGAGAAAAAAAGGGAAGACGGCATTTCATAACACGATGACTATCTCTTAAAGCAAGGAGAAACTCACCAGATCCTGTAACTGGTCCCTGTGAGTGAGAGGCCACGTCATCCCAGCTCCTTCACCCCTCACCAAACCCATCAAAGTCAAAAAAGGGGAGAAAACCAGGCCTCAGAGCAGATTTTACTTGGTTTCTTGGGAAATCTAGCGCTAGCCTACTGATATGAGTCAAGCTAGGTATCACCTTTCAAGTGTATATATTCTGATTTGCTAAATTACCACCGTTGTACCTTCTCAAGAGGCAGTCCCCGGTGTGTGTGTGCATCTGAGTGGTTGCCTGTCCTTACTGCTATACTGAAAAGCCACACTTCAGTGTTTGCCCTGGGATTTTATAACACCCCCATGCCCAAACAATTCTAGACGGAGACAGCTTCTAGATTCTCATTCCAGACGACGGTTTCTACTCAGCAATATTGCAACACCCTAAGCTTGGGACGGGAAGCTCTTTTTAAAAGATTGAACGAAGATACCTGCCAGCAGCGGGAGAGAGGGTATTGACCAAGAGGGGGGTTGCAGCAAAACGCACTTCTAGGGCCTTGAGCATCTTGCTAGCAGCCATTATACACCTACCCTGACCCTGAGTTCAGCAGCCAGTAGAGCCCTGAAGGGACCCAAGAAAGGACATTGCCCAGTATGTGGGCTCCTTTCCTAACAGAATGAAACACACACCTGGAAATCTCACACTGCAGGCTTTATCTCTCTTTTTGTTAATTTCTAGGGCAATTCACATGGTTCACATTTTTTCATCTATTCCTATAACCATACACTTAACATCTACAAGGCATAACCAGCAGACTATCAGCAACTAGAAATAGGAAACAAACACCACTATCTCAGACAGAGACATCTAGACCGAGAGGCTTAAGGAGACTAACATCCAATTTCTCAAATAAAAGAAACCTCTTTTATCCTCACAACTGCTTCTGTGGTCCGACCCCAACAAAGAGAAGGGGAGTACACATGAAGAGCTCAGTCACCTCAAAAGCAAATTGTCAGTCGGGTGAAAACCAGAGGTGTTTTATTTTAACATTACAGAGGGGATAACGATTTTTCCCAAGAGGATTATAACCACTGCTCTAATTAAATTAAAATGCTACAGACAGTGATATTAATGCATTCAAGTGTTGTATGGGATAAAATGAATGCAACATTAATGCATTCATG
Organism: Prionailurus viverrinus; assembly: GCF_022837055.1. NCBI lineage: Eukaryota > Metazoa > Chordata > Mammalia > Carnivora > Felidae > Prionailurus > Prionailurus viverrinus. The sequence continues at coordinate 42,640,550 of NC_062567.1, read as the reverse complement.
TTGACGGAGGTCAACGATGTGACTGAAAAGGCCGTGATGTGGTTACATTATTGTTTAGATGCTAAAAAAAAATAAAGAAAACGTGCTGCTCTCAAATGTGCAGACACAACCTATCAAACCATCCTGCAGAAACAAAAGGAAAGCACTGCCATTTCTAAGACCAATTGTAAAACCTAAGGGGGGGCAGGGGGCAGCACAAAGCTCTGAAAAGAGAAAGAAGGCTAAAAATAGTTTTAGGCAAGGGATGAAATGTAAATTTCACCAACCATTATAGAAAGCTTTTCTTTTCTTCTTTTTCTTCTTTTTTTTTTTTTTCTTTTAATTTAAATGGAATATGGAGTAAGGTTGCTGGAAGCATTTAACTACCGAAACCAAAATGAGGTCTATTCCCTGTCCTCCTTCCTCCCCAAACCATGAAGGGCCAATGAAGGGTATCCATTGGATTCTGCTCATTTTTAAATCAAGTGCTTAGGGAACGTGTGACTATCACGTAAAATAAGCTTAAACATTTTATGCTCCGTAGAATGGTATTTCTCCTCCCCTCTCCCCTCCCCTAACCCTCCCCCCCCCCACCATGGCTGCATACTACAGAAAAGTCAAAAAAATGAATCTTCTTATTACCAGAAAAGTCTTCCCTTTTCAAAATTATTCAATGTAGAGCTTCTATAAATCACAGGGATCCCCCTGATGCATTTATACATTTGTTTTCACACCATTAGTTCTTTAAAGAGGCTGAAGGTTGACACACTTAGAGCCTGTTGCCAATTAAATATTAACTTTCTGGAAATAAAGATAAAGCGTTTCTGGAATTGAGAAGAATAGAAACAAAGTTTGGTTGTACTCGCAAAGAGATGGTTTACCGGTAATTTTACAGATTCCTCTAAGGCCGAGATGTCCCCGATTTAGGAAGTGTTTCCCCAAATAGCCCCCATCCCCATTATGAATGCCAGATTACCCCAAGGATGGTTTCTGAAGCCCGTGTCAGGTTCTCAGGAGGAAGAGTGTCATGGAAACAGAGTGGTGACCATTTCGCCGGGAAATGTGGTAAAAATTCTACAGCTGCCCTTTTCGCCCTGTTGCACTTTGATGTCCCTTCCCTGCACTCTAACTGGCAACTCAGACAATGGAAAACAACAGGCACCCGAGATACGGTGGGCACCTGGTAATATTCCCTATTTTGAGGGAAGGATCTCTTTTTCACCCTGCAGGTTTTTGGGAAAGCTGCCTGGGAAAGCTGATGCTTGTACCACAGTTTGTCTTCTAGAGACTGAAGGGAAGAAATGTCTCCAGTGGGAAGTTATTTACTGAGATTCACTAAACTGAAGTCTGAACACACAATTATTTAAGTACACTCTTCTGGCTGTGAAATGATTCAAGGCGGTGGCTATAGCTTACATTAAATAAGCTTTCATTAACAAGCGAGATCTATATACATCACCCCAAACCTGAACAAGACAGAAATTGGAGCTGCATAGTTTTTGAGGTTTTTGGTGCCGGGGGTACAAACAGACACGCACAAGAGCCCGAACGAACACCAATTCCTCTCGAATGCCAATTCCTTTCACTTGAAAAACTACACTGAAGGGGCGCCTGGGTGGCTCAGTGGGTTAAGTGTCCAACTTTGGCTCAGGTCATGATCTCGCAGTCCGTGAGTTTGAGCCTCGCATCGGGTTCTATGCTAACAGCTCAGAGCCTGGAGCCTGCTTTGGATTCTGTATCTCCCTCTCTCTCTCTGCCCCTCCCCTGCTCGCACTGTCTCTCTCATTCTCTCAAAAATAAATAAATATTTAAAAAAATAAAAAATATTAAAAATAAAAATAAATATAATATTTATAATATAAATATAAATATATAAATATAAAAATAAAATATTTAAAAATATATAAAAAATAAATAAATATTTAAAAATTTTATATAAATATAAAAATTATATAAATATAATATTTATAATAGTATAAATATAAAAATATAAATATAAAAATAAAATACTAAAAAATATTAAAAATAAATAAATATTTAAAAAAATTTTTAAGGGAAAAACTACACTGAATATTTTGTCCACCCCAAAATTCAGCCAGATCAACTTCAAGAACCTGGGAAAAGATGCAAACGCCAGTCTTCTTTTCTAGATATACACTGCACCAAGAGCCGCAGGCCATGACATTTTTGGCATTTCCCCAGAAAGAAGCAGTATACCTTAGGATCTGAGATATACCTTGGGATCTGAGGTATTCAAGCATCAACTCTGAAGTAGAAATCCAGCTCCATCAAATCCCAGCTGTGAAGTTGTGATGCTCTCTTTCCATCCCATCGAGGTTCCAGAAGACATCTGTACCAGCAGCCTGGGCGGGCCTTCCTCTTAGCGTCCAGCTCCTCTCCTGAGCACCCTCTGGGTGCCATTAGATTTGTACAGCCCAACTGGTCTTTGGCTTTTAACACACTTGCGGTAGTCTCAGAGGTGGGAGGGAAATGGGACTACTCTGTGCAAATTAGAATAGGTGGAACTATGCTTGGCCCCTCTCCTTTCTTGTCACCCAGATGCCCATTCAGCCCTTGGAAAGGCGTGAGGGAGCGTGCGCCCGACGAACCACACACATACTGACGGGGAGATCTTCTGGGAGCCTGGCTTTACTGGTCTAAGGAGGGCTCTTCCTTTGGACATTTGAGAAGAGGGGTTTGAGACCTGAAATACGCAGATTCCTGTGTATTTCCACCTGAAACAGCCCCTTTCCTCACCTTCCCGGCCTAAAATCAGAAGACAGCATCCATGTCTGTCAATCAGACACAATGTAGTCAAAACATTGTAAGCTTTCCTTTTACGCAGAACTGTGTTCTCGGTGGACAGCAAGATAAATAAAAAAGAAGTGTGAGCGATAGGCCCTGTAGTCTAATATTGCTGTAAAAGGTCATTAGGGTATTTTTCTCCCTATGGTTATTATGATATACTTCATCATCCCTCTAGGGTCCACTAAGAGCCAGCGCCTGTACTAGGCATTATGAATTCTGCCACCATAAGTCCTAGAATTTCCAAGATAGTCCCAACATTTAAAATTCAGTATCACTTTACAGAATAAATACTTAACACCCCTCAGAACATATGTGCCAATCTCAGCTGGAAGATATTCACTGCAACCATCAGGAAAGGGAGCTAGCATTCAGGGAACACTTGGAATGCGCTTCCCATGAAAGCTTCACTTTATTTCAGACTCACAATAACCCTGCAAGGAGGGCACGATCATCTCCATTCCACATGAGGAATCCGACCTGAAGATCGCAGAGGTTAAGCAAGCCGTTCAAGTTCCCAGCTCATGAGGAGAAATAAGATATTACATTTAAGGAGCACTGCCCATCAACGGAGGCTTCAGAATTTATGGGGAATCCCAAAAGATAAGTCCAAGCTTGTATAGAATCATTGCGGCTTTGGAATATTTCATTGCTTTGTGCCCTTGCTCCTCACAGAATTGTGTGGGGTTCCTGAAGGTCACTCAACAGAGTCACCTAAGCCAGGGTGCCAACTTTCTTAAGCCTAATGCTTATCTTATTGGGAGCACAGATGGAAGGCATAAACTCATTTAGCTGAGGAAGGGACTAAATACGATGTATGAGAGAAGTTCTCCTGGAACGACCTCGGAGTAGGGGCGGCCATTAGAATTCATCCAAGGACAGGTATTATTACCTGTGGGACACAATCAGCAAGGCCACCAGGGCATACGATCAATTACTTGTGCATACGATGACTTCATGTGGTATAGAAATCTCACCTGAGGTAATTTTTGAGTAAAAATATGTTACTTTTGGGGCACCTGGGTGGCTCAGTCAGTTAAGCGTCCAACTTCAGCTCAGGTCACGATCTCACAGCTCATGGGTTCAAGCCCCACATCAGGCTTTGTGTTGACAGCTCAGAGCCTTGAGCCTGCTTTGGATTTTTTGCCTCCCCCTCTCTCTGCCCCCGTCCAACTCTCTCTTTCCCTCTCTCTCTCTCAAAAATAAATCAACATTAAAAAATGTTTTAAAAGAATGTTACTTTTATCTCTAACATTTTGTTTAACAACAAGAAAAAAACATTTCCCTTACTCAATGGCTTTCCGTTCATCCAGGAGCAACAAATCTAAATGTACAGGTGAGACACCCAGGCGCAGTGAGGAGGAAAGGCCCTGTCAACATGTTATTCACGCCTGCAGTGAGAATATCTGTATACCGAGAAGGAGCAGAGTCTGCCTCCAGAAACCACAGTGGCCACAGTCCAATGAGGCTTCTCCAACGGCCTGAAGAGAGCAGACTCCATTCTCTCAAATGAGGCCTGGGTAAAGGCACTAAGGATATATGGAGCCTGTGGGGAAGAAAAGAGCTACACGATTCTCCTAGATGTCTTCAAATACAGGAAGGACTAGCGTAAGGAAGAGAGAAAGCCTCTCCCCAGCACCTCAGAGGGCCCAGCCGGCGGCATATACCCACGCACTAAAAATATGTATGTGGTCTACTGTTCTCCCTCAAGCCTGTTGAAGCTGAGGCTCCAAAGTCACTCTAAATGGGGTTCCTACACTGGGAAGGAACTCAAGTAGAACGTGAAGATGCCTTCTGACTCCAGGATCTTCGATCTTCTGGTAAGTCAGAGCTTGTTAATTACAGTGAGGGCAGAACGGATCCAAAGCAAGCCTGAACACTACAATCCCCTCCTCTCTCCATCGGAAATCCCTCACAGGGTTCAAGGCTTCTACCAAATATTATCAGGAAAAGCACTAATGTCTGGAACTAGGAGCAAGCCCATTAAAGACAAGCACCAGTGGTGGTTGGGGGGGGGGGCGGGGGGGGGGGCGGGAGACTCAGATTTATTGTTCTAATTTTAAAACATTTTAATTAAGATCCTCTCCAACCTGAGATGGTATGAATTTTTCTTCCCCCCCCCCCCCCCTGAATTTCTTAAGTATTTCTGATATGACTCGTAAGCAGAATCTCAAGCTGTGATTCCTTTTCATGCCAGGTTGTGGTTTCCAGGGAGGTCTATGCTTGAAGGGTACTCAGCTCACCTAGCTGGAACCCAGGGCTGATGCAGATGAGGTCATGAGCTTTTGACCTGGATGGGGAAATTAACGTGGGAGCTCCATGGCCCTGACTATACCCCGAATCCCTGTTTTGATGGAGATGACTGCTTTCGCTCTAAGCAGAGATTAGGTAAACTTGCCAACATACATCATCGCTCCTAGAAACCCCGTGACAGGGCATGTCCTACTGATAGTGGGTCGCTTCGGTGTAAGAAAGGGGGTGTGACTTTATTTATACACAGCCAGCAGGTATAAATAAAATCTCTGGGAAAAATAAAGTCTTCCTGTGGGATTTACCCCGAAACGCCCCTAAGCTTTTTGAACCACCTTTTGAAAGAGGGTCACTAAATCCTTTCTTCCTAACTAATTCTAATAGCAGAAGAACTAGGTGCTTAAATTCACAGCAGCTTATATCCTGGGCACAACAAAGTGGCCAAGTTCAGCTCTTGATTAGATGCTTTCTCCTCCATTAATGCCATTCCCCTTAATGATTTGGCTATTACAATTAGCCAGGATGCGGTGTCCCTGCCTGGGGCTAACGAGTAATGAACTGAGAGAGTTGCTATTTAGTTGTATCAAGGGCGCCATTAGAGAGAGCTTCTCAATTTCTCCCCCCAGAGGAGAGATACCTTCCAGGCATGTTCCACCTGCCATGTGACTGCTCTCCTTGAGTACTCACAGTGCCCCCCCCCCCCCCGGGGGTTGGGAGCTAAGTCCCCTGGGGTCATCGTGGGACCTTGAGACCTGGGCAGAGAAAGATCGAGGGTCAGGCTTCCGCAGAGCCCAGAGGCAGAAGCGGCAGAATAAATGGTTAATGCTCAGGTTGTTGCTTCAAACCGGTGCATTATCCATTTGTTCCTCCTCCCCTTCCACCTGCCGCTTCCTGCTTCATAAACCCTTCACCCCTCCCCCACGCAGCTTTCTTCTTTCTGTTACAGCATCACTCTGGGCTTTGCTCCTCTTCACCTCTTTCTTGAACGGCTGTATCCTGGAAGTCTTGTAAAAGGAAGACAGAGAGAGAAAGAGGAGCTATGGCTTGAACCCACAGCCCCAGCTGTTCGCTGGGGGTGGTTACAGAGGAGGCAATTCAGACCTCCTTTAAAACTAAAAAGGCTTTTTTTTTCTTTTTCTTTTTTTTTACCGGAAGAAATAGTAGGATCTAAAGATTGGATCCCAGAGGCAAGATTTACATTCTCCTTCAAATGAGACTAATCCAAAGAGAGATGCTAAATAAAACTGAATAACGTCTCTAGAAGGGCAGCCCCAAGGAAGTGCTTTGCAGGAAGCCCGGCAAGTTCCTAACTGGATCCAGTCCATTTTTGGTGAACCAGGAGACACCCCCACCCCACTGGGGCTCACTCTGTAAGGCGGAGGGCTGGGTTACAGCCACGACCATGGCCAAATTGAACAAATTCCCTTGCTCTACCTATATCAGATCACTCCTGGGCTGCCTCCGGCGGAGGAATACATAGCAAGAGAAAAAGCCCTGTAAACTGTATACCTAGGGTCATAAGCGCAAATTAGATCTGGAAAAGATTTGTATCTCTGGAAAATGTTTACTGCCAAAATAATTTCAGTAGACCCACATAAGAACGCCACACTTAAAAAGCAGTGCGAAAGAAAGAAGTCAGCCTCTCCACAGCGTTGCTGTCTGAGAAACTGGCATATACCGATACCCAACCTTTACTGTCACATAACATTATTTTAAAGATAAATGAGATGAAGCTTGTAAATTATTATGAGTTTCTTCAAACAAAGGCTCTCTGTAAACGCAAGGCTTTATTACGACATGGAATTTGAAAAGACCCAAATAAAGCACTACTTCTAGTGTGTGCTTTAAGAATTAAACCTGCCTTGGGGCGCCTGGGTGGCTCAGCCGGTTAAGCGTCCGACTTCCTCTCAGGTCACGATCTCGCGGTCCGTGGGTTCGAGCCCCGTGTCGGGCGCTGTGCTTACAGCTCGGAATCTGGAGGCTGCTTCGGATTCTGTGTCTCCCCCTCTCTCTGCCCCTCCCTGGCTCATGCTCTGTCTCTCCCTGTCTCTCAAAAATAAATAAACGTTAAAAAAAAATGTTTAAACATCTTCAAGAATTAAACCTGTCTTTATGTTGTGAAATGAGAAATTAACTTAAACCAAGACAAGACTGACATGACCTCACTATAGGACTGACTGACGAATCAGAGCAGAATTCATCTTCTTGCCCCGCCCAGCCTCTACACCTCTAAAAAGTAACATACGAACAACCTTGAACACCGATGACCAAGGTCACACACCTGAATTTCCTCTTTCAGACAAGCTTTTCCAGAAGTAATAACCATCGTGGCAACTATCTTCTACCTATACTACCTACGCTTATCAAAAACCTTAGAAATTCCCTGATTCTTAGACACAAAACTCCCGACAGGAACGCAGAAAAGGCATCTTCTCCTTCTCTGAGGCCACGGGTGGTAGAAAGAAGTTTTGTTTCTGACAACTGATTCCTGTGTGTGTGCACGATGACAACAGTGATTATCAGAATATGACACAGCTTGAAATAAGGAAACTCCTGTGCTACACCCTTGGAGCCCTGTTGTGAAGCCTAAGTAGCAATTTATTTTAGCAAGATCCATGCCTTCATTACAATTGTTAGTTCGCCCCAGTATTTGAAAAATAGGCTTGAATTTCCACATACTTCAGGGACTCGGGATCAGTTAACAGTTGAGGAAAGACACATTCTAAACCAGGTATTCTGAATCTTGGCTGCACAGGAGAACCATCTGGAGCAGCTCTAAGAAGAAAAAAAATTCCAGTATCCAAGTAAATCGGCCAGGTATCAGTAGCTTTAAAGCTCCGCCCATGTGATTCCAATAGTCCGGCTGAGACTCACTATCTTAAATCAAGACAGAAGTCAATACAGTAAATCAAGACACATGTTAACTGATCATCTGTCACAAGAGTTTTTTAGAAACCTTCTTAATCAATTTGCTAATTGTCCTTCCCTCCTGAGTAAATTGTTATTGTTCTGCCTTGACCCATACGATGGAGATGATCGGTGTAATACAGGAAGTTCCTGAATGATCCATACAATGGACATGATGGGTGTAATACAGGAGTTTCCTGAATGAGGACTACCTGACCTACATAGGAACCAGTGGCCCAGACAGGTGTGCCTGCAGGGGTTCCTCTTCTCTCCCCACTGCCCTTAGAGTTACCCCCTCCCCAAACCCACCAGCAGGAAGCCCTGCTTCACTCTCTGCAACTCCACATGGAACCTGCATTCTCAGCACTTTTTTAAGTATAACAGGAGCAAGACAAGGTGGATGAAGGAAAAGCAAGAGCGAACGAAAACCCATTCCACTTCTGGCCTGCCCTCCCTTCCTCCTCTCCCACCCAGAAGGGTCTGCCTTCATATGCTCAGGTCCTGGACCCCTTTCTTGCTCAGACTGAAACCGCATCAAGTAGCCTGGAGCCTGGACAGCTCTTCCCTCGGTGAGGGGCAGGATCCCCAACACGGTGCTCAGGGCTACATTTGTACCATTCTAAAGGGCTGAGTGGGCTTTACTTCCACCCCGCCCCCCAAAAGTAACCTTGCTTCCAGTGGGTAGGTCTTTACTTTTGCACACAAACTATCAACTTATTATAATTTGAAGAAACAGCTTGAACTCCAAGCAGCTGACTTCTTAATAAAATCTTAGAACCCTAAACTAGTAGAAATCTTGAGCTTGCTAAGGCCTTTTACCAAGATACCCTTCTATTACCAAAAGCCCTTCAATTACAGGCTGCTGTATCCTCTTAACACTCCTACGAGTCATGTCACCAGAACGAGCACAAAACCTACTCCACGGATGCAGGAATGGAGGCTGAAGGGCTAACGAGATCCTTGAATGGATCCCGCCACACCCCTGGCAGGTCCAGAGACCGAGGATGCCATCTTTCTCCAGAGTTACTTTTGCCTATAATGTTTTTTAAACGCTTGGTCATCATGATAAAGTCTGGGTATAAAGTGGCCCTTACGGGGAAGGGTAGCTTACTTAAGAATCTGGCGGAATTATTTATTCACTCCTTGATTTAAAAGAAGTCACTGGAAACTTCAGTTCTTCCTATGAAACAAAATTTTCAAGTTGCCAAGCATCTTGATGTCATTAGCATTTTATCTCTTCTTCCTTGTAAGCAAACTACAATTCTGAAACAGTGGGAGAAGCGTGGCAAGGATGTGACTTTGTCATCTGAAATTCACTCAGGTGTTGAAACTACTACAGCGGATAGTAATTCTCTTTGCATCTTTAGAAAGCGACTTGCAAACCAAGCTGTGAAAGCAGCCTACAGCATCGCCACCAGTCAGGCCTCACCACTGGTGTCAACAACGCCTCGAACACGAGCTGCCAACAACTGAAATCTATAAATAGGAAGATCTGGAAAGTTTAAACAAAGAAGTTGAAATAGGGACTCTGAAAACCACTGGGAGCTGGTAGGGTTCAAACAGGAGTTAGCAAAGGGCTAAATATTTCCTTTAATGCTATGGACTTCCCCTTTAGTTATATTTCTTTAGGTTCCTTGCCAGGAGCAAATCAAATCTCTGCTGACAATCACCATCAAGATTTCTGCCTGAAGAAAAGGAGCAGGGTCCGAACAGACACAAATGACAAAGCACTAATGTGCTTTGTTTTCATGACAATCAGTGGTTTCCAAGTGGGTGAAAATGCATTTGAAAATCATTCTAATTACCAGAAGCAAAGCTATCTTCTCAATTAACTCACTCTTAACCAAAACCTATTTTCCAACCCTCCCTTGTCATGAACCCATCCATCTAAAAAAGCAGAGTTTAACACAATAGGGAAAAACGAATCTCTAACTTTGGAAGTCTAGCAACTTTCCCTAAAAAAGTCCTCATGATACTTCCAAAGGACCCAATAAGACATTATCTAGACCAGCACTGTTCAGCAGAAATACAATGTGAGCTATGTGTGTAATTTAACGTTTTTCTAGCAGTCACATTTAAAAATTTTTTTTTCAACGTTTTTTATTTATTTTTGGGACAGAGAGAGACAGAGCATGAACGGGGGAGGGGCAGAGAGAGACGGAGACACAGAATCGGAAACAGGCTGCAGGCTCCGAGCCATCAGCCCAGAGCCTGACGCGGGGCTCGAACTCACGGACCGCGAGATCATGACCTGGCTGAAGTCGGCCGCTTAACCGACTGCACCACCCAGGCGCCCCTAGCAGTCACATTTTAAAAAGGGACATGTACAATTAATTTAAATAATATATTACATTTAACCCAATGTAGCCAAAATACTCTTTCAACATATAAATCAATAAAGTTATTGAGATACATTCTTTTTTTTCCATACTAGGTCTTTGGAACCTAGTTTATATTACAGTTCAAATAGACACCAAATTTTCACGGGAAATACTTGATCTGTATTTAGATTATACAAAATCTACAGTTGAAAAGGTCAATTCACATATCCAAGCTGTTCCGAACACACTTTAAAAGATTTTTAACAAAAGTCAAGTACATTTTAAAATTAAATAAATTCAGAATTCAGTTTCTCTGTTGCACTAGCCATTTCCAGGGCTCATTCGCCACATGTAGCTACGGGGAACCACACTGCGTATTGTAGGTTAGAGCCTGGGACAGTGAGCACCCCACAGGAATGAGGAGAGGTCACAAGGTGTGATGCTGTCCCACATGCTTTCAGAAACATCATCAAGTCTGGGTAGACAACGACTACACATGACCCATGTTCCTCTTCTTGCCTTTTTTTTTTTTTAATTTATTTTGAGAGAGAGAAAGAGTACACATGAGGGAGCAGGGGAGGGGCAGAGAGAGAGACAGAGACAGAGACAGAGAGATGGAGAATCCCAAGCAGGTTTCCATGCTCAGCACGGAGCTGAGTCAGGGCTCGATCTCATAACCATGAGATCGTGACTTGAGCCAAAATCAAGAGTTGATCACTTAACCATCTGAGCCACCGGGGCACCCCTCTCTTCTTGCACTTCTCCAATTACAATGGTCAGTCATTAGGGGCGCATGGGTGCCTCAGCCAGTTAAGCGGCTAATTCTTGGTTTGGGCTCAGGTCATGATCTCAAAGTTCTTGAGTTCAAGCTTCACATCGGGCTCTGCACTGACACAGCAGATTCTCTCTCTCCCTCTTTCTCTACCCCTCCTGTACTCTCTCTCTCTCTCTCAAAATAAATAAGACTTTAAAAAAAAAAAAAAGGAAAAACAAGGGTCAGTCCTTAGAGTCCTCTAAACTGGAAGCCATGTACAGAGAAGGACAGAGGGGACAGAGGTACTTCCTGTCCTGTACTCAGTGACGATGAGCCTCTCAGAACTCAGCAGAAAGAATATAGAGGAGTTCAGGCTCCACCAAGAGAAGTCTATTACTTTCTTCTTCTTATCAGTATCTATCTCCCTCGCTCGCTTGCTCGCTCACTCTTTTAACCTACCTAACAAACTTCCCTGGGAGCTTCAAAACAAGTTTGTTCAGGATGCCACTTTGCAGCTTCAGCTCTCCTCCCCAGCTCAGATCATCCCTGTGCCAGGCAACCTCTCCTCACGTGGATTTTCTTGAACTTGGCCACAACCTTTCTTAGGCGACACCTAGAAATAACCCACCTGCAGCCCCTAAGCTTTGGGGACTCTGCTTCATACTAATTATTTCTACCATCTGCCATTCCTGGACCATACAAGAGAGGTTTAAAGTTCTCAGAAGACCCTTTGCACTCATCAGAGGAAAGAGGTATCCAGTTAAGAGAAAACAGAATTGACGTAGAAAGTGGAAGTAAGGCCCTACACACAGTAAAAGGCACGATTCCAAGTTCCTTGAGAGCAAGTCTGGGTCCAACCTGTGCTCACCTGCCTGGCCTGACTCCATGCAGCAGGTAAAGCAGCTGCTGAAAAGGAACAGAGGCACTCTAGGCTGTGACCGATGCCCCACCGGAAGGACATCCTTGTATCCCCTCCCCCCACACACTCAATCTCTTACACTAACCTTCCCATTTCAATGCAACTTGCATGTGTCTTTCTACCAATTCTCGTCACCTGCGCGTGCCTTTCCGTCCTTCCAAGACTGAAGAACCACACAAGCATAAGCCTGAACGCTCAATATTCCCTCAACGCCAACTGATTCTTCCCGCAAAAACTACAAAAAGAAGGGAGGGCAATCTGGAGCCTCAGTTTCCTCAGCTATAAAATGGAGACAACTGTGCTGATGGATTGACGAGGTTTCCAGTAAGTCAACTGAGTCAGAATAGGAGAAAAAGGCCGCACAAACCATGTCGTGTTCTTGTCACGCAATGGTTTTCCACTACTTTCAGACCTAGGTTCAAAGACTAATGCTGCCTCCCCTGTCACAACTCTCACCAGAAGCTAAAAAAAAAAAAAAAAAAAATTCACAGGCCTTGTCTCACAGCATTATAACATTTTCTTTGTGCACGACAGATCACTGGGAAGAGAAGAACACGCAGTATTTTCCTTGGTTTAGGCTAGAAAAATAAATCAGCCCCATTTTCAGAGGCTTGAGTGTGTTACATCGAAATTGCAGGATGGGGCATCTGGGTGGCTCAGCTGGTTGAGCATCCGACTCTATAGACTTCGGCTCAGGTCACGACCCCAGGGTCGTGGGATCGAGCCTGTGTCAGGCTCTGCGCGAAGCATGGAGCCTGCTTGGGATCCTCTCTCTCTCCCTCTGCCCCTCTCCCCCACTCTCTTTCAAATTAAAAAAAAATAATAATCATACAAATTAAAAAAAAATTAAAAATAAATTGCAGGACAAATAGGGGTAAGATGAAAAGCTCCACGAGACCCTGAGCATCTTAACACCTAAATAAAACCCCAGCTCTTTCAAATCCACTGTCAATCACATTCTAGTTCAATAAAAATGTTAAGACACCTTCTTAAAGTTGACTGTAGGTTTTTAGCTCTATCCTCCCAACACAGGACTTTAAGCAGTTCCCTCCCTTCCATGGGCTCAACTGCCCATTCAGGGCCTCCTGTCCTGCGTCCACCTCTCCTCGCGTCTCAGGCCAAGTCTCTCCCATCTGCACGCACCTGCTCTCCTCAGCGGATCTGCCCTTGAGTCTGGATCTAGGTGCTGTCTTCACAGTTCCTCGTTTCCGAGTTGACGGTTTGCAGGTGAGGCCTACCTCACCTTCACCTGCTTCTCAGGCCCCCACGGAGCACACTGGAGCCCCAGACCCTTCCACTGAACCAGGAGGGAAGGCTGTCATTAGCAGAAAACTCTGAGTGAGCAGGGATCTCTCTATCCTGTTCCCCTCGCACCTAGAGCAGTGCCTGTTCGCTAGCACTAGGCACCTGTTGCTGGATGGATGGATGGATGAATGAATGAATGAATGAATGAACGAACTGAATGAGCCTCATTAGACAGTCCCACCAAGAGCATTTCTTGATGCCAACACAAACTCATCTTTTGTCTTGTGTTTTCCCCCTAGGGCCACCCAGCGACTCACTGACAAAGATTTTAAGTCCAACTATCCACATGACAATCTTGCTACAAGCTGCCTCATCTCCTCTTCTCCCCTCCAAGAGGCATGTTCACTGCCCAATTATCCAGTTATCTGACTTGGTTTTAGGCCTTATTCCAGGTGGTTCCAAGCTCCTGGAACACCTGACCTACTATGATCCCATCTCATCAGTTCTGCTGCCTCTTGAGGTAGATCCTTTATAATGTGATTAGACTTAGTCCAGTGATGCCTTCTTTCCCCAGAAATACTTTAGAAACACCTCTTTTAGGACTTTCAGAACCAGTTATAATGATTTAGTGCTCCTGTTTGTATCTGGCCAAAAACAGTTTGGCCTCATCGGACTTGAGGCCAAATAATTTCGGCTATTTCCGAAACGTAGATCCCGCCTCAAGGACCAAAGTTGTTCATTACTCTATCTATTTAATGTTTCTCTCTCAGATAGACTTAAAAAAGTGGCAGCAGACTACGTTTGTGTTGTTGACTGCACTACCCCAAGCACAGAGCCCGATGTGCTGCAGGGGTGAAACTAATGAGTGAGTGAATAAATGAATGATCTGAAGACCTTCCCAAAAGATTTTTCTTTGATTCAATGAACACATGCCTGACACTGCTGGGGGTTGAGAATATGGAGATGAATAAGAAAAAGAAAATTATTTTCTTTAAAGAGCTTAAAGTCTGGAAGAGAAAAAAACTTACGGAAAAGGGAAAAATCTTTATTGTCAACTCTTATGGAGCACGCACATATATTATTTCATTTAAGTGCCTCAGCAATCAAGTAAGTGTGAGATTTTGATCCCCATTTTAAAGACTAAAAAGTTGGAATTCGACAGTGTTACACAACTTGCATAATATTAATAAGTGACAAGCCGGTCTTTGAACCCAGAGCCTATGAACTAAGGACCTTTCTTCCATGACACCAAGCAATGGCTGTGCAATTCAAGCAAATGTTTTGGCTTTTAAGTGACTACTTCTGAAAGCCTGAAGGAGATGACATGTAAATGGCTATCTAAGTGCAGGTATGCATATTCCTTCTTTTGGCCTTATCCCTACTATTCTAGAAATCACGTTAGGTGACACAGCAACCCTGATTTCACTAAGAGGTAAGACCTCGAAAGACCAGCTCCCTTAGCTGTACTCTCACGGGCATCGGGAAACCACAGGCTCACTCAGTCGGAGCTCCAGGCCCCTGTTCTGTGCTGATGTTGGGGCAAAGGTACTTTCAGGAGAAGCTCCCACGGGAATGTTGGTGGACCCACAAACACCTAGGTGGGTAGAGTAAGCAGCAGATAAACACTGGTACACGTGGAACTGGAAGGAAAAAGAAGGCCTGGAGACAGGAACTAGTCTCTCGAAAAGGGGCCACATGCCATGAATTATGGAGACTTCTTGCTCATTCTTGATACTAAGTAGATGGAGAATGGAGACTTTCGAGTTTTATTTTAATGACATTTTAAAGAGACAGAAGTCTCATATTGTTATCACAAAAGACATTCAAATCTAGGGATCACATCTCTCTCCTTAGATCTCTTTCTTCAGTTCTAGAAATTTTTTTTTACCGATCTAGAGGTGTGGTGGCCAAGAGCTATGGTGTGGGAGCACCCACGGGTGTTTTCAGTCTTGGCTCTGGCACTTACTTCATGACTTTGTGCAACTTTGTGCCAGTTACTTAAACTCCACAAGCCTCAGTCGTTTCACCTACACCGGGGGTTGCGGGGGGGGGGGGGTACTAACAACACTGGCTCTCCCTCAAAGGCTGTGAGGATTGAAGGACATGATACACTAGAACTTAGCACGGGACCTCGCAGGCAAAAAGCTTAATAAGTAGCAACGAGAAGCGTGCATGTGCCAAAATTGTGGTAAATCTTAAGGACATACAGATACACACACATACAGATATGGTCATTTCTGAGATGGCTTGGTAGCTCCATCTGTGGTAGATTCAAGATATCACATAATTACACATAATTATCACCTAATCACATCAAGGGCTGCATGATAAAAGACACAATGCTCGAGCAAAACTGTTATCTGTTACAGGAGTTAAGTCACCTTCGAGTGCCTTTGCAAATTACCTATTTTTAAGCAAGGAAATAAAATGGGGCGGGGGGGAGGGGACAGGAAAGTGGAAAGACTCAATTCCCACAAAGATGCTGCAGTAGAAGCGGCCCCTTCCAGGTCTACGTGTCCTGGCATGATACCCGGATTCGGTAGATATTCCAGGAGAGCTCTTCCGAGGTAATTTCGCGAACACTATTAGCAATGCTTTGCTAAAAGGTAAACCAGGCATTTGATTCTTTGGATGAACGTGACTACAACTGAAACATCCGGGGGTCTGCTGAACAGAGGTTTCCCCACCACCTGCCGCCACGATCAGTTGTCAGCTCTACCGGCATTTGTGGATCAACTTTTCAATATTGTGGAGCATGGGAGTGGTGGTGTGGAAGGTGTCTGATAACGCGCACGTTTCACTTCTTACGTGTAGGTGACCTGTTCTTTGCCAACGACACCTTTTCCCCCCGCTGGTTCCGTAACCATTCAGGGGCAGCGTTGCCTAGGAAGAACTGTCAGGAGGAAAGCCTGGCACGATTATTCAGTTAGTACCCACACACTGTGTACTTACCCTCCCTTACCTGTAACACCTTTTTTGTAACCTCTGAAATCAACAGGGGGCAACGAACGAACACAAGGTGACACGTCAGGGGGTCTGGTACAGTGGGAAGGGCTAAGAGGGAAATAAACTACACTCGGTGCCTTCTATGTGCCAACACTAAGATAGGATACCTTTTGGCTTTACAGATGATGAAAGCCAGCCTCGTCAAACTTAAAGAATGTTCTTTCCCATGCCATACAACAAACGGTGCGAGAACTCGAACCAAGGTATGTTGGATTTAAAGCCATGATCCCTTTACATTCCCCGCCCCCCTAAAATGAGGAGTAAGGATCTTTGGCAAAAGGAGAGTGGCATTATGGACTCATGAAAGATGGTAAAAAAAAAAAAAAAATATATATATATATATATATATATATATATATATATATTCCAATATATATATATATTGGAAATATACATGAAATGTATACATGGAAATGTATACATGGAAATACATGAAAGATGGTAAATATATATATATATATATATATATATATATTCCAATATATATATATATTGGAAAGTTTTTGAAAGTCTTAGTGTTTCACAAGACGACTGCATACCTGGAGTTGGACAATTTAGGTACAAGCAAGCATATTCTGACATCCGGGGTAATGTATTTAGGCCCACTGCCAGGGTGTCCTAACAGCACAGGTTGTTCTAGGTCCTCTGGAGGCAGGAAAAGGAAAAGATGTCTGTGTATCAGGTGCACCTGGGGAACCATGGTGGCCACCCTCTCCCTCCGAGCACATTCAAATAACACAGCGTAAGACGGCAGAAAAAGACGAGGTGGGTAACGATGGGTGGAAATACCCTAAGTATGTCGAAAGACTCATGCTTAAAGAAAAAGGTCCTCCGTGTGAGTAGAGCTTATGAAAGGGACCGGAGTCCATTTTCTCGTTGACCTCTCTTCCTTCCTACTTCCTGCTTCTTTCCTCATAGTGTGTTTGAGCAGAAAAGGGCCCTAGAAATCGAGACCAGCGTCCTCATTTTTCAGATGAAACATCTGAGACCAAGAGAAGTATCTGAAATCACACTTCTTGTTTCAGAAATTAGGTAGCTATCAGTTCTCATTTTCGCTTTTCACCATATACTGTAGTAAGGAGCGAAAGGGCAGACCAAAAACACAAACAAAACACAACAAAACCAGAAAGAAAAAACCCCCAAGAAGCCAGAAATTTTACTTCGTATCACAAAGATACCCCTGCTCATCTTGAATTTCCCTAGTTCCATGACAATGTGCTTTGAATCTTCTTCAACTACCAAGAGGCACTAAAGGTTTCTACGACCTCATTCACACACTCTTGTCTGGGTCACTTCTGAGGCCAGGTTGAAGGGCAGGATTGTGGGGTGGCAGGATTTCTCTTCACTCAGGGTCACATGCATTGGTGGCCTCCTTGGATGACCAACCATCCTGGTTTCCCTGGGGTTGAAAGGGTTGCTGGGATGTGGGATTTCGGTGCTAAAACCAGAGAAGTCCCAGGGAAACCAGGACAAACTGGTCCCCCTACTGCCTACAGCAGGGCCACATTCTCAACTGAGCTAATGAACCTGGACAGGTAAAATGTATTTAGCTGGAAGGTTTAGCTGGGATGACACCGGCAAAACGGTCGCTAACATTTCAAGTTTTTGAGAAAAAGAAAGCAGAATGAAGATTAACGACTATAAAGAGCCTTCCGTTTGGGGAGGAAGGTATTCTCAAAGTCGGAAGTGTTAAGTCCATAAAAGAAACAATATGAGAATGCAGTGGGGCTTTTTCATACCTAACAAGTATGACTAAATCTCTGAACACTTCCTGTTCCGTCCCATGTTTTTCTGAAATTCACTTTTCCTTATCGGCCAAGAAGGTAGAAAAAAAAAAAAAAAGTTGTTCTCCCTTCTCTTCTTAAGAATAACGGTGGGGAATTTCAAAAACCTCCAAAAGCTTCTAAAGTTTAGCAAGCTCTTGCTTTCGTACAGAAATATTATGGAGAAACAAACAGCACGCATCTTCTCCCCCTGTAAGCATCCTCCGTTCTTGCTACATGGAATTTGAGGTGAGCAGAAAACCACCTGATTAGAACAGATAAATTCTCACACTCAAGTAGCACCCGTTCATTCAGCCGTCTAGCGATACTTTCAATCAAAAATTGGTTTGTTGCTCAACACTGTGCCAGGTGCTGAGAATACAACACTGAACGGGGAGGATGTATTTTCACTTTACGTAGCACAGTATCCTAAAGATCAAACACTCCTTTTTGGACTTATTCCTGACTCTCCTGGTTGCGGTGGAAGATGACAGCCGCCCTAAACATAAAACTTCACGCTGAAATCATGTCTCCCAGGCAGCACTCCCCATTCTCTTAAGAGCAGTGCCCACAGAGGGCCATCTCACTTTCGCCTTTTCTGGGTCACCAAACACACTGGAGGCGCTCAGCCTAGAGAAGGCAGACAGGCTGTGAGCCAAGGAGGGAAGCATGTCCATGGGCTCCCCTACTCACAAGAACGGCTTAAAGCTGCCTGTACGCATATTTGGGAAAGGCAAATTCTCCCACCTTCTCTGATGTTCTAGACGCATGACATGCACAAGATAAAGTCATTTTCTAGGGAAGGGGAAAGGGCAGCCCCCACCCCCCGCCCCCGAGAGGCCAGGGGCTGGGTTGGGGGGGGGGGAAGGGTTTCTCTCCTTCCACGTGGGTCCACTCTAATGGCTGACTTGCACCTTGCCAAGCAAAAGGAGGAAATCAAATCAAGCGCACAAGTTCACCCACAAGTTCTGCAGAGGAGACAGCGGTCACTGCCATTATCTGCACCTTCTGCACCTGTTCGATGAGTCTGAAGGCTTGAGAAAACAGGGTCGTGGGAGGGCAGGGCCGGGACAGCTGTCCCCTCCCCTCCCCAGTCACATGGCCAGTTCAGGCAACACTGCTACCTCTCCCACGCGTCCACAGTCATTGAACTCTGCCAGCCCCCTGGCTGCAACGGACCGTTCAGTCTTTGGTGAGATCTCTGGGACCTGCCTACGTGCAGGCCTCCTGGGAGATCTCTGGGCCTTAGTGACTTGTGCCTTTGTGCACACACAATTGGTTTCTTTGAGCTTGGCAATCCCAGACCAGGAGCCTTACTGGACTTCCTCTATTTATACAAGACTCATCAAGCCGGTTAGGCTGCTTTTCTGCCACCTTTCTTTCCAGATGCCTCTAAAATGCCAAGCTACCAGGAAGCAAGTGAGGGATAGGGTTTTCTCACCACCATCCTCAAAGACCTACAAAGGCACGCATAGGCCATAGGCTTCGCCGAAGGCCTGCCGCCGTGCTCTTAGATGGTGGAGTGTGTTTTTAAGGATTGCAAGGGAACAGTTGTCAAAAGTAAGGTCAAAGTCAAATGCACTGTGTTTCCATCATTTCTGCTGGCCTCTTTCCAGAGAAAGTAAAAATGCACCCCTAAAGCTGGCAGCAAGTCCTGTGGTTGCATCAATAATAATTTTCACTTGCACAGAAAAATCCCCCGGTAGCACATAAATGTTCATGAACTCCCCTCTTGTATTTTTGCAGAGCCAGAAAAAGTGGTAGAGAAATTAACTGCCCCTGTGAATCAGCAAAAAACCAAGGGATGGCATCCACGACAGCTAGCCTTCCTGCTTTAACCCACACATCTGGCACACCACTGGGAAAATGGTTATTTGTTCACTACAAGGAAGATGACCTTCAACTTCAAGCATGTGAAGTAAAAAAAAAAAAAAATTAAAAAAAAAAGTCTTAAAAGACACCAGTTATTTCGTAGAGAGGAGAATCAATAAATTACTAGGCTAGGGCACAGTTCTTTCCAGAGGTCAAGATGATATCTAACCAAGGTCAAGACCATATGAACCAAGAGTTCAAAGACCACTATCTTCTCCACGGTATTTATATTGAGATGGCCTCAAGATTAAGGAAGAAATCGTCAAATTGCCAGCAGTCACACCAAACAGGACAGGGAAACTGGCTCTTCCTTTCACATCTATCTCTTTCTGCATTCATAGTGCAGCAGGCGACCCAGGGAGCAACCGTCTCAGATCCCAGGACAGACCACTTGGTAGGCATGAACCACACCTATTTCTCTACAGCCTGACCTTCACCTGTTCCCAGATGGCTGCCTAATGGCTGGAAGGACCTTCAGAAAGGTTCTTCAGTTAAAGGTACAAAGCCTTTGAACAGGTCTCTGATTCAGGGGCGCCTGGGTGGCTCAGTTGGTTGAGTGTCCGACTTCAGCTCAGGCATGATTTCACGGTTTGTGGGGTCAAGCCCCGCATCAGGTTCTGTGCTGACAGCTGGGAGCCTGGAGGCTGCTTCGGATTCTGTGTCTCCCTCTCTCTCTGCCCCTCCCCCATTCATGCTTTGTGTGTGTCTCTCTCTCTTTCTCTCTCTCTCTCTCTCTCTCAAAAATAAATAAGCTTACCACCCACAGGAGTATACTCATGAGTATACCCAGAAGATCAGATAAAATCCTGAAAACATGGGCAAAGTCCAACCGACAGCTGCCCCTTCTAGGCCATGAACTGGCACACCTAGCCGTTTGGCAACTGTTCTTTCCTTCAGCAGATCTTACCTGCTTAAGCAGGAAACAGTGATAAGGCTAAAACTAGTTCATGCTCACTGCTATGGTTTCTCACGCTTGAGCAGAACTCAGTTTAGAAACAGAACCTAAACAAAAAATTTAAAAAAGAAAAAAGAGGGGCGCCTGGGCGGCTTAGCCGGTTAAGTGTCCGACTTTGGCTCAGGTCATGATCTCACGGTTCGTGAGTTCGAGCCCCACGTCAGGCTCTGGGCTGACAGCTGGGAGCCCGGAGCCTGCTCCGGATTCTGTGTCTCCCTCTCTCTCTGCCCCTCTCCCGCTCATGATCTGTCTCTCAAAATTCAATAAACATTAAAAAAAATTTTTTTTGAAAAAGAAAAATGAAAAAGAAAATTAAAAAAATAAAAAGAGAACCTTAAACTGTTGCAGATCAGTTCAGCTGGAATGTCATCGAGCCATCAAAAAAAAGAGAGAATGTCCAAGTGTCTTGTAAACTATAAAACCCGATATACAATGCTACTTATTATTATATCAGTATTAAATAGCTAAAAGTAGAATATGAAATTGTAACAAAACATTGATAAAAACCATCCGGTAGCTATGGGAGCACATAGGGCTAAAGACTGAAGAAGTCAGGTGCAGGAGTTCAATTTTAAAAAAATCTTTTAAAGTGGTTTAAACATTTAATTAACAATAAATAAGTTTAAATGATTTCCTGTAATTATAAATGTCTATGACGCAATTTGACAGTAAAACTAGTGTCATAAATCTTAACTCTGAAGGGGATCTCCAAATAGCCTCAAGGCCAGCCCCGTGGCTTCTATCACCATAGAGTAAATAGGATCTAATTTTTAAGGTGTAGACTATTCTCTCATGAGGCATACCAGTCCTTACTGGTGTATAATTCACCCCTAATTTACTCCACTGTGAGGAATGAATATACAGCTTGAAAGAAGAAAGGACAGGCAACAGAAGCCTTTTTTTAATGTTTATTTTATTTTGGAGGGGGGGAGAGAGAGAGAGAGAGAGCACAAGCTGGGGGAGGGGCAGAGAGAGAGGGAGACAAAGAATTCGAAGCAGGCTCCAGCCTCCGAGCTGTCAGCACAGAGCCCGACACGGAGCTTGAACCCATGAATCGTGAGATCATGACCTGAGCCAAAGTCGGACACTTAACCGACTGAGCCACCCAGACGCCCCACAAAGTCTTTCTAGAAGTCCCATGACCAAGTCCTATAACTGGAACCAGAGCCACTTTCCTGGCCAGGGTCAGCTCCTGGGGAGCCATCAGGGGGCCCTTGGTGGTAGCACCCCGTGCTCACCTGTGACCACCAAGCCCCAGGCTTCTTCCCCGAGCCTGTGATGCAGTCTATACAGCACATGGGCTAGAACACTTCCTTCACTTTTCATAATGATGCGAAAATCGGCTTCAGTTCCCTCACACTTTTAATCAAGCCTCTTAACCAGAAAACCAGCTCCAAGTATGCTTGAGGCTGTATTTTCTTAGCTCTTCCTATTTCTTATTCTGAGGCCTTCTTTAGCATTATTATCATCCCTCTCAAGTGACTTCATGAATGACAAGGATGAAAGAGAAGAACAAAGGGGATGTAAAATGACTGAAGGGAACGCGACCACCACCGTGGAATGGGAAGCTCCCAGGTACACTGCCCTGATGAGGTACAGGGCCCTAAAAGATGGTTTTTCATGTGGGGCCCTTGTCACAAAAGCTACTTCTGTGCAACTGGCTGGTGCACGCGAACAAACAGCCCTGTAACCCATGGGACGTGGGCCTGTCTGTGCTACGTAAGGTTTCTTCTGTGCTGCTCTCTGTTGGGAGAGTCAGGTAAACTCCAGACTCAACACTTGTCATCCAGGGTGGGGTGTGTGAGTGTGTGTGTGCGTGTGTGTGTGTGTGTGTGTGTGCATCTACCTCCTCAGAGCTACAAGGCACGGCCTCTGCCTATTGGTATCTTTCTCGCTCTGCCCACGCATACGTTTACTTACCCTCCACCATATAGATATATCTCTTCCCCAACCACGACTTCAAATCTTGGCACGGACACTTACTAGCTATTTTGCACAAGTGACCCAGCCCCTAAATCCCCGTTTCCTCGTCTGTAAACTGGAGATAAAGACACCTATCTTGAAAGGCTGTACAGATTAAATGAAGTCGTGTGTGTGTGTGTGTGTGTGTGTGTGTGTGTGTGTGTCTAAGCCTCCTTCCGCTGTATGATGCAGTATTTGGCACGCAGGAGGTATTTTCCTTCCTCTCTCTAGCCTAAGTACTCATGCACTTAATCTTGAACTGATTTGTATTTTTTAATTATTTTGGGTATATCTGATCTCCCCATCTTGGTTGTGGAGAATCACATCATGTTAATTTTTCCTATCTACTGTATTAGCTGTGCACATAGTGAGTACCCAGTGTGACAACTGTAGTCTAGGATATTGAGGAAGGGGGTCATTTCCCCCACCTCCCATGATATCTGGTAATGTTTCCTGAGGAAACTATTGCAAGTTCTGGATATAGCTGATCTCCCCTCTGTCCCCTGGACTCCTCACACTCCCTCTTCCAGACATATCCCTCTGCCATTTGGAATGCCCTGAAGAACTTTGAAAAGCCAAGTTATCCATTCATTTGGTCGCTCTTTAATGTTTATTTATTTTGAGAGCGAGGGAGAGAGCGAGTGCACATGAGTGGAGGAGGGGCAAAGAGAAAGGGAAAGAGGGAAACCCGAGCAGGCTTTGTGCTGTTGTCTCACGAAATGTGAAATCAAGAGTGGGATGCTTCAATGACTGAGCCCCCCAGGCGCCCTCATCACTTCTTGAGTACATTTCTCTTGAGAGCACTTCTTGAGTCCCTAAAAATTCCCTGAGTACCTACTATGTGCCAGTGACAGGCACTGTGAATCCATACTTGGACACAGAAATGGTTAAGACATGATTCTTGCCCATCCTTGAGGCGACTGGAAGGAGTCAGACGGCAACACGGCAAACACTCAAAATAATCCAGCATTCCAGAGGCTAAGACAAGAGGAAGCTGTAATTCAGCTTACGAACACTGCTCTGAAATTTTAAAAATGTATATTGCCTTTGAGATAGACCTTCAATGGACTGAACTTTGCTGAAATTGTAGGCAAACGGGAAACCCCATCCCGGTCGGTCACAAAACAGGGCAGCACTTTTTGAGGCAAATGTCATTCCAAACAGAATCTCCGGATTGCCAAGTCTTTGTCAGTACCCTTCCTCATGTGAAGCCGTGTACGATGCAAAACAAAAGAATCTTCCTGCAACTAAAATTTGGAATTCTGACCAATCCATTCACACTCCTATTCACAGCATAGCATGTAAGTATTTAGCACGAGACTAGGTGTTGAATGGGGAAAAGAAAAAAAAAAAAAAAGGAAAGAAAAGAAGAAAAAGAGGAAGAAGAAATGTAAGCCTTAAAAGTTCCCTGTGGATTCCTGGCAGGGAATGGATCCTGGAGGAAAGATGTGCCCTGACCCAGGGTGAACCTGATAGGGAAAATGGTCAGAGAAGGGGGCGATGGCCAGTTAGTTCACGACAGAAGCAATATATAGTCATAGAACTCCACTCTTCCCAAATGGGAAGCTGGAGGACCCAGGGGACGGAGGATAAGACTTATCTGTGTGGATACTGGGGGAGCTCTACCCAAAACCTTGGTGTCATATAATGAGACGGGTCTCCCCTATACAGGTTCAATGCTAATGCTGAGTACCCAGCCAAAAGCCATTTGGGAAGCCTGCGAAGGTCTCATGCATGGACCATGCAGCCCAGCCAGAGAAGCCCCATATCGACATATATATCTACTACCAATACCTTAATAAACTGTCTCAAAATTTCTCCAAGTTAACACTTTTTCCTACTTCTCGAAAGCCTGTCATTCTTTCTCAGTTCCCTCTCCCCGAACTCTTTGTTCTTGTCACTAACTCAATCTTCCACTGATACGCAGCGTGGAAACAGACGCTTCCTGAGGCCTTATCCACGTTTGCATTCTTCTCCCCACCCTTGCGAGTCGCTAGCCGGGCATCTGGCACACAGTAGGCCCTCAAGCAATGTTTCTGTAATACCCAGTCATGGGGCAAGCAAAGAGAAACAATGAAAACACAGACCCTTGAAATGTCACGGGGTTTACAGACTCTCCCCTTAGTAAAAATTCTCCTGGTGCTGACTGGCACAGATCCACTCCGCAAGACTGGCTCCAAACACTAAAGATCCAGGAACATGCTTTGCATGCAAAGAAACTTCCTTCCAACCCCTCAGAACATACTCCCTCCCTAGGGGCCGCCTGCTAACACGGCTGTACACAGAAATCCTAAACCTGGCCATGAGCCCTGGCCACATCAACTGTGCAAAACTAGCCCCTATCAGGACCTGCTGGAGGGAAATCTGAGCTGCAAGCGTAACCAGAGACTCAAGGCGGCTGACCTGCTTGCGATCTGGAGGCAGCATGGGTTAGTTGCGGGTTCAAACCAACCGTAACTGGGCAACACTTGACGACCAACTTCCCTACAAGACGGGGGTCAGGCGAGCGGACACCGGCATCCCTTAGGTGGCAGGCTGGGCTGGGAGGGAGATATTGCAGACAGCACCAATTTCCTGGGTCAGGGAGCACGGGGTGGCTTCGGATGGCCTGGTGTCTGTCAGACCTAGGAGCCCAAACGGGGTCCCAGGTTCTTCCTGGGGTGGCGGGGGGGGGTGTCTTGTTTTTAAAATGTGGACAAGTCGTCCAGGTAGCAGCCAGTGAAATAAAAGCTTTGTAGACAGATGGGGACACCACCTTGTCTTGGTGGGTGTGAGCCAGAGGGAGTAAGAACAGAGGCTAAACTCATGAATGTGTTAGAAACCAGGACAGGATGAACAACCAGAAGGGAACCCTGGTGGATAAATCCGGTTTGATTTGCAAGGATGACCAGTTTCGTGCAATAAATGTTCAGCAAACTCCTACCGTATGGCTGTTACCACACTGGGAGGCCAAGATGAAGAAGGCCTTCATACTCCTGAAGGTCACACTTTACGACAACAATAACAAAAAGATGTGTACTTTCTTTGTTATTTAGAATTATATTAATTTTGTTACAAGATTGTTTATGAAGAGCAGGACAGGATGGGAGGGAGGTAGGAAGGGAAGAGTAGAAGAAAAATGAAATGAGAAGTAAGGCAGGAAGCAAAAAAGGAGAGAAAGACGGTTGTGGGTATTGAATGTGACAATCCTTGCCAAGTGCTTAGTCTCTGGGATATAGTAAGTGCTCAACAAACATCAGACTCTATTCACTGTCATAGAGGGCCTATCACTGAGTCACACGAGTCTATACTGAACACACAGCAGACACTATTCTAAGGGCTTCTCATGCAGTAATTCATTTAATGCTCACAACCCTATAAGATACTAGTATTTCCATTTGATAAGTGAGACCATTTGGGTACCAAGAGGTTATGTCAGCTTTAACTAGCCAGTCACACAACTATCAGGTGAGAGATCTGGGATTCAAATCCAGGTAGTCTGATTTTAGAGCTCACCTTCTTTTTTGTTTGTTTGTGTATTTATTTTGAGAGAGGGAGAGAGAGTGGGGGAAGAGCAGAGAGAAAGGGAGAGAGAGAAACCCAAGCAGGCTCTGCACTGTCAGCAGAGAGCCCGATGAGGGGCTCGAACCCACAAACAGTGAGGTCATGATCTGAGCCAAAGTCAAGACTCAGATGCTTAACCGACTGAGCCACCCAGGTGCCCCTCAGAGCTCACCTTCTTATCCATTACACTTGTGGTTCCCAAGGCACTGTCCTTAGACCTGGGAACTTCCAGATTTGCAAATTCTTGGTCCCTACCCAGTCCTAAATCGAAGACTCCAGGGGAAGGACCCAGCAAACCGTTTTTAAAAGCCCTCTTGATAATTCTGATGAACAGTGTGAGCACCACAGAATTCATTAACAGTACAGCGATTCGCCAGATAGTGGCTACATTAAAACGGATTATAAAATACCTCTCCCTCGTGGGGAGCAGCCTTGCCTGGCATTGGGCAAAGGTGAAAATACTTGAATCATCCAGTCTGTCAGTTTAGGGAGTGGCCTAGAACTGGCGCTTGAGAGCAATCACCATTCCCTTTATTTTCAGAGAAGTCAATTTGGCTTCTCTGACTCTTGTCTAGACCCTGACAGAAGAAGGCTAGAAGCGGTTAAGAAATCCTTAGATATTCTTCTAGTGGTTTCACTCCTTCATAGCATCCCGACATCAGTCAGCAGACTAAATAGGCCACAGGGTCCCAAAATACCCATCACTAGACAAAAAAGAAAGTTGAAAGGGAGGGCGCCTGGGTGGCTCAGTCGGTTAAGAGTCCAACTTTGGCTCAGGTCGTGGTCTCACAGCTTGTGGGTTCGAGCCCCGCGTTGAGCTCTGTGCTGACAGCTCAGAGCCTGGAGCCTGCTTCGGATTCCGTGTCTCCCCCTCTCTCTGCCCCTCCCTTGCTTGGGCTCTGTTCATTCTCTCTCTCTCAAAAATAAACATTTAAAACATTTAAAAAAAAGAAGAAGAAGAAGAAAGAAAACTGAAAAGGAAAGCTTTGCTGCAAGTGTTAATTCGGCTCCTGACAATGCATAGCAAGTAGTCTGTTTTTTCTGCGAGGTTAACTCAATTATTCAAGCTGGTTATCCAGTTTGTGACTTCACTCAGCTCACCTCTTGGCCATTTCACTGTTCATTAGCACCTCTA
This sequence comes from Prionailurus viverrinus, assembly GCF_022837055.1. Classification (NCBI taxonomy): domain Eukaryota; kingdom Metazoa; phylum Chordata; class Mammalia; order Carnivora; family Felidae; genus Prionailurus; species Prionailurus viverrinus. The sequence continues at coordinate 42,613,134 of NC_062567.1, read as the reverse complement.
CTGAGGATAAGCAGGGGAGAATAAAAGGTGAGGAAACTCAAACCAGTCAATTTTTCTCCTTGTTAACAGCTCTGGTAAGGACTTGGTGGGAGAAAAATTGTTATTGGCTAAAACGAGACACTGGGATTATCTATGGGCTTCAATTTTCCCTGTTCTCCCAGCCCCTAATTATCAGACACAGTCAGGCCAGGCTAACTTTGTAGCATCAGCCCAGTCTGCAAGGGAACAGAAGCATTACGTTCAAATTCTGGAATTTCTACAGGGGCAACCTATGGTATCTTCTTACCTTGAATGAAACCTCTTACAGATGCCAAGATCACAGGCAATTTTGATCACAGGTGAAAAGGCTGAGATCCATCACCTCTCTATGGATCCCATCTTAATTTTGATAATCGACTTTTCCCACCATCACAACTGCCCGTGACATCTTTACTCTCATAAGAAAAGCAAGAACTCTAAAATGAGCTAGGTGCCTACTGCACAGTTTGGGGTGCTAAAGCATCTGCCAGATACCTTACAAACATCATCTTGTGGAATTCTAAAACAACCCGGCAAGCAATTTTTATCCTGATTTTATGGAGACATGGGTTTAGAGGAGTTAAGTCCCAGAATTCTTAAGCACTAGAGCTAAGATTTGAACACAGGGCTGACTTCCCCCACGCCTCACCCCCAAACCTATGCTCATGACACCCCCCCACTCAGTAAGATTTCTTACTTCCACCTAGAACTCTCTTCGTGACCACGCTCTCAAGGCTCATTTAGGGGATGGCTGTGCTACTTGCTCTTTCTGTCTTTTAAAGAGTGAAGCCGTAGGGGCGCCTGGGTGGCTCAGTCGGTTGAGCGTCCAACTTTGGCTCAGGTCATGAGATCGAGCCCACCATCGGGCTCGCTGCTGACAGCGCGGACCTCACTTTGGATCCCCTGTCTCCCTCTCTGCTTCCCTCTCTCCAGAATTAAAAACAAACAAACCAACAAACGTTAAGGAGTAAGGCCGTACCTCAACATGCTTAGAAGTCCCTCATGACATCTTCACATATGTACTTTCCCCCCCTTCTATCGCCACTAATACAAATAATCACCAGCGTCCACCCCTTTGCCAAATCTGTACAAATGGCCACTACTTGCTCATCACTTCTGATTAGTGGGAGACCAGACACGTCCTGCATGGCTGAAGCCCAAGGCCTTGGTGGGAGAGGAGGTTGTAAAAGACGCCCTCACTTCCCGGATGAGTCAGGGCCAGCCAGGGTGCCAGGGTGCCCGGGCAGCAGAAGCCCATGCTTCTGGATGCCACCACACGACCGCTTTCCATTTCAGGGAAGGAAGAAGCCAAAAGGTCCAGTGTGAAGGCAGAAGGAAGAAAGGGGGAAGAGAATCTGTTATGATTCCTTTCCTGTTCCCTCTTCCGTCCCTTTCTTTCTCCAGCCCCACCCTCACTGGAGTTTAATGTCTGAACTTGCCTTTCTCCTCCCCGAGACTCTGCCCTCGCGCCCCAAAGAAGCCGTGGCACCTGGAACTTCTCCCTGTGGGGAACACCGAGGCCATCCCTGGGCTGCTCAGAGATAAAGCCGTCGTTATTCAGTGTCCTGTGAAATTACAGACGGGCCTGCTTTCTTATTTGTCAGCCAGTCCTCCCTTGCCATCCCTGGTGAGTGAAAGGCCGGCGTGACCTAATCTCAGTGCAGGAAACACTACAGAAGCCTGTGCCTCAGGGAAGAAAAGCCTCTTCACTCCCCTACCCACAGGACTGATGTCTCTATCACACGGCAGACCTCAAAGATCAGTATACGTTAGGGGCCAAAAGTCTGCTGGCATTTTTAAGACGAGTCACATGGCCCAAAGAGATTATAAAATAATTTGGAGGCAAACGCGATATTCCTTGGCCAAAGAACATCAACATGATGTTGGACACCAAGGCAGCGCCTCCTAGGTTGAGATGCAGGCCTCCTGCCTGGAGCAAATGTACCCCAGACTCTGGGAAAGTGGTTCCCCACAGCCCGGGCTTCTGTGTCATGGGCAGGGCGGCAGCTTGGCTGGTCCTTGGGTAACTTCTCCATCCTTCATGGAATCTGGTCTGCTTCTACCTCCGGAGATGCCAGAGAAACTGACTGCCCAAGGGACTACCCTGACCGTCCAAGGTGAAGCGCGAAACAAATACATTCAGCACAACCTCAACAACTTCAGGAAAGAGAGAGACCCTGCGCCATTCCCGTCTGAAGGGCTGTGAATCACAGCTCAGGGATTCGCCAGAGGCCCTCGCCGAGACCGGGCCTCTCAGGCAGCCTTACAACCAACTCTTGCTTATTCCAAAATGCAATCCTGAGGTCAGGCTGGCTTCGCGCGTGTGGGACCCGTGCAGTGGCACAGGGGCCTCGTGCTCGGTTGAGCTCGCCTGTCCTTGTTCCAATGCTCTCCCGCGGCCGTCCTGAAATTCTTCACCATTTCTGACCACGGGGCCTTGTGTCTCCATCCTGCACTGGGCCCCACACATGATGCAGTAGGTCCTGCCAAGCACTTTAAATCCGGTCAAAGAGTCACTCCAATAAGTCTGGGAAGCTGGGCCAACAGAAGCAAGGTGTGGTCAAGCCCCGTGTGAGGCTTTGGGCTGGCAAGGGTGAGGCATGGAAGGATGGCCGCTCCCCAGAGAGGAGGGCGCTGGCCAGGCGACAGGGGGCACAGGGTGCCCGGAGCGGGGCAATACCACCAATGCGATGGCGGCATCAGAAACAGCTGCTCAGATACATACACCAAGCACTGCTCACTTTGGAGCACTATTTTTGGGAGACTCCCCACATTTATCTCAAATCTTTGATTATGGGCCTCATTTTCTCTCTCTGATTTATACATAGTCTGACTTTTTCCCACTGTTTCCCAAGCTTGTTTGAAAAGTTGGCATTCTATTTGTTTGTTCTTTTCTTTTCAGCTTAAGGGAAATTTGCATGAGATGAGTGCTTTTGAGATGGAGAGAGCTCCACTTCCAGGCTGTTAACTCTCTGCGGAAAGTCCAGGCCCCAGCTACAGAAGGGGCTGCCACAGGAAGTAATACCAGATCAGACACGACGGATCAGGACGATGGGGTGGGGGTGGGGGGGGCGGTGATATTAGGGCCATTCCTGGTCTGGAGTCTGTCCGGGTGCAAACTTCCCAATGATTATCAACAACAACAAAACTACAGAACTGCCTCAAACTATCCCCTCTAAGAAGTGGTCTGGGGAAGGTTTTCCCCAGTGATTCGAGAGGAGCCAGCAGACAAGAGACACTGTTTCTCTGAATGCCTCAGTAGCTGTCTTGTGCTCACCCGCAGGCATGTGAGGTTGAGCCTTTTGTTAATGTTCTCAGACAAGACAGCCAGAGATGGACGGACACCCCTTACTCTCCGGCACGCGCGCACACGCGCGCACAGCATTACGGTGCTATACTATGGGGAAAGGCAGCTGTGTTCCCTACAAAAGGACAGTGATTCCCTTTGGTATAAGTAACTAGTCCACGGCCCCCTGCTTGTTAGTTCAGTCTGTCCTAATCCCCATGCACAGCCTCCCCTCCAGAACCATGAAATCAGCAGGAAGCAGGTATGCTTTATGGGCTCTGGGTCACACAGCACCGCCCGCGCATCCTAATCGGCGATGAAATAAGGGAACCAAAGCCATTGCCATCAGAGCGCTGAAAGTGTGGCCCCTCTGGCTCCAGGTTTATTACTCTCTCTTGGGAAGGCAGGGCTGGTTGCCTGCTTCTTGGCAAATGGAAGAAAATGGAGCTGAGCAGACCCTGCTGCATTTGGGGTGCAAGAATGACATTAGCACCCACGGTGCCGGAAGGGCAATGCGGGGCAAAAGACAGGTTTTCCCTGAGGCTCGGGGGAAGCCATCCACCTGTGTGCACTGAAGGCCGGAAGGACCTGCTTGGATGAGTGCCCACTGCTCACCACACTGGGCCTTCCGCTCCCAGAATCAAAATCCACCTCATTATTTAGATCTAGGAGATGAGAATCTGCACCTACTCACAAGCCTGGGATAAGTGGCTGGGCAGCTTATGGACTGTGCACAACTGCGCGGAGGCCACTGACGTGTTCTTAAAACCAGATGACATGAGCACATGTAGCTGAATACACAGATCTGGGGGAAAACACAGGCAAAACCGACACAGCAGCTCAACAGCTATTTCACTCACTGCATAGAAGAAGAATCACAGAATTTTAGAGCTGGAGGAGTGATCAGTGGCCTCCCTGACTAGGTTCCTCCTTTTCTTTCACAGACAGAGAAATGGAGGGGTCTAAGGTTCTCAACTGCTGCTCTGAATAAGGAGTCTTCTGAGCTACTGCAGTGCTTTCCTGGAGAAAAGGACGAAAGAGAGTCTGAAACCAGTTCTGCTCTCCCCACGTTCCCCAGTTTCAGCCAGAATTCAACCAACTTGCACCAAATACTAGTGCGAATGCGTAGACACTGAAGCAGTCTGAATGGATCCTACTCATTTAGGTCACAGGGCAGGGGTGGGAGTGTGCATAAATCAGTCCCAGTTCACCAGGTCACAGCCCTGATTCTCCACCTAAGTGGGTCCAAATGGTCTTAAACAGATGGGTAATGTACAAGACGCTGCTTTCTTCAGCTTTTCAGTGTGAGACCCAGAGCGCTGAGCAAATTCCCTTTTACCAAGATCATATGCTTGATACAGCTAGGTCAAAGGTCACCACTCTTCCCTGGCTCTTCTAGTTATGCGAAGAAAAAACTGCTGAATATTTATTCCTTGTTATTAGAAACCTAATAAAGAAAGCTGATAGAAATGCTCCGATTTGGGTTAGGTTTCTTCTAGCTCCACTCACAATCTAGATTTTTTTTTTTTTTTTAAGGAACTCAAAGCCTTTACTTCTAAAGGTCATATTGTGTGACTGTGACCAAAGTCTCAGAGAAAATTCGGCTGCCATAAATCCCCAATTTATGACAGTCATAGAAAACAAAATTGTTCAAAAATAAGGCAAGCAATGCCTGACCTTCCTTTGTAAGGTCTGCCCATTGTCAGCAGTGGAAGAAAGGGCTGATTCGTGAGACAGCCAGTCACAGCCGCGAGGATCACAGCTTACATGGGACAGACCTGTGTTCGCAGCCCACAATGGCACTGTTTATTAGCTGTGTGACCTTGGGTGAGTTACTTACTCCGTGAGTCTTGGTTTTTTTCATCCTTAAAATGAAAGTAGCTACATAAGATAGGTCAGAGAAAGACAAATACCGTAGGATCGCACATCTACATGAATCTAAAAACAAAACAAAATAAAAAAAACCACAAACTCACAGAGAGCAGATTGGTGGTTGCCAGAGGCGGGAGGTAGAGGGGTGAGGTGGGGGGATGGGGAAGGGTCAAAAGGCACAAATGTCCAGTCATAGAAGAAGTGAGTCCTGGCGATGTAATGTGCCACACGGCGACTACAGTTAACAATGCTGTACTGTATATTTGAATTAAAAAGAATTTTTTAATGTTTATTTTTGAGAGAGAGACAGAGAGTGCAAGATGGGGAGGGGCAGAGAGAGAGAGAGAGGGAGGGAGGCAGACACAGAATCTGAAGCAGGCTCCAGGCTCCAAGCTGTCAGCACGGAGCCCGACATGGGGCTCGAACGCATGAACCCCGAGATCGTGACCTGAGCCCAAGTTGGACGCTTAACCGACTGAGCCACCCACGCGCCCCTGTATTGCATATTTGAATGTTGCTAAGAGACTACATCTTCAAAGTTCTCTTCACTAGAAAAAAAAGTTCATGACTCTGGGTGGTGATGGATGTTAACTGAACTCACTGTGATACCCACTGCCCAGTGTATACATATAGCAAATCACTACATCGTACGCCTAAAACGAATCCGACGTCACCTGTCACCTGTATCTCAATTTTTTTAATTTTAAAAATTAAAAAAAAATGGAAACAACATCCCCTGCTTCTCAGGATTGTCGTGAGGAAACAGCTGGCCGTACCCCACCGCCCTCACCGCCTCCTACCCGCCTTCCCTGTGCTCCTGGGCACGCCTCACTTACCCCATGTGCCAGCCACGCGTGTGCCCCTGGCTTCTCCACCAGGAAGCCCACTCCGACCCTGACCCTGAGATAAGCACCCACGCCTCACCTTGCACAGCACTCTGCCTGCATGTCTTCCGGCACCAATCACACTTTGCCTCAAGTTAGAATCACTCACGTCCACGACCGTCTCTACTGCTGGACCATAAGTGTCTCTCTTCTATCTTTGGTGCCTCGCCTCTTGAGCCACGTTAAGCCACGCGTGTAGCGGGCAGTCCATAAAGTCTTACTAAATTATGACTTAACTGGCAAATTGGTTTCAGCGGGCTCCTAATGAAATCTATGCTTACAGGGAAGAAGTCAGCCCTGGTAGTTAGGCGATTCATTATCACAGTATCTTTGATTAGTCAGCTATCACCTTGGAAAGCACCATAGCTGGAGGCAAGCCCGCGGGACGCTGGACTTGAAGCAGGAGCAGGCAGCAAGTTATACCCGGGCCCCGGGGAATGTGGGCAGGGCAAAGCTGTTTTCCCCTCGGTCTTGCCTTCTCTTTCTTTCTCTGTCCTCTTTCCCTCGTCACCTCCTTTCTCTCATCTCCAACATTAATTCCTCGTTCACTCAGTAAATACTCAGTGAGCGCTTACTCGACGCTACACGCTCTTCTGGCACCAAGGATGTAACGCAACAGTGCCCCAAGGTGACATTCTAGTGCAGCCTATCCCCAACGTCAGTGGCACCTGGCTCATCTGGAGATCGTGCCCAACAGTCGAATCGGACTCAGTGGGCCCGGCGGGGGGGGGGGGGGGGGGGGGGGGGGGGGGGCAGACACCTGTATTTCCACTAAGCTCCCCGGGTGATGTGGGCGCTACCCGTCCACATTCTCGTAGTAAAGTTCTAGACGAGAGCACTGCTTCTCAATCCTGGATGCACACAGGAATCACCTGGAAAGTTTTACAGAATGCTGATGCCTGGGTCTCCCCACCCCCCACCCCCGCCACCCCCCGCACCAACAGTTTCTAATTTAATCATTCTGGAGTGCAACGTGGCATTAGGATTTTTAAAGGCTCCCATGGCAATTATAATGAATGTCCAAGGTTGAGAACCACTGTTCTAGTGGGAGGTGTGGGTGGAAAAGAAATATGTACTTCAGATGAACACTATAAAGAAAAATAAGTAAGTGCAATGGAGCGAAAGAGTATGTTGTTGTATAGAAGGTAATCAGGGAAGGCCCTACTGAAGAGGTGACATTTGAGCAGATACCGGAAAGATGTTCAGAATAAGCCATGCAGTTATCTGGGGGAAGAGCTCTATATAGACAAAACAGCACATGTAAAGGCCCTGAGGTAGGAGTGTGCTTAGAGTGTCTGAGAAATAGCAAAAGAGACTAAGACACAAGAACATTCCCTAAGAGACTTTATCAAAACAATGGTTTACCATCATAGCAAAACAGTTCATCTGATCTTCATGGGAAGGCTAGGCACCCAAAGCCTGAAGGAGTTCAAAACGAGCAATGCTTTCAACTTAAAATACACTCTACTTCGAGGACACATCTGGAAGCAAGGGAAATGTACATGATTATATTAAATCATTTAATCATCATAAGAATTGTACCAGATAAATACCATTATCCTCATTTCAGAAATCAGTGACCAAAGGCTCAGAGAGGTATATCCCCTTGCCCGTGACCATAAAAGGGCGAGATTAACTCCAGTCAGAGTGACTTCAAGATCTGTCATTCTCTTTCCATTACACATTAATCACCCACTGGATTGTTCCCCTTACTCTCACTTCACACGGGTCTCCCATCTCAGAGTCGGGGGGGAGAAGGAGAGCACGTGTCAGAAGAAGGAAGAAACGGGTAAGAGGAAGGGAAGGAAACAAAATTCAGGAGGTGAAGAAGGCAGACAGAGGGAAAAGAGAAGCACTGAAAGACAGCTGCCTCCCCATACATGCCTCCGGCTCCCGACCACTCAGAGCTGACCCTCATAAAAGCCTTGCGAGATCGTGCGGGGGTTCATTTTACGTGTCAACGTGGCTGGGCCGTGGAACCCAGGTATTTGGTCATGTGCCAGACTAGATGATGCTGTGAAGGCAATTTTTTTTGAAAAGATGAACATTTAAATCAGTGGACTTGGAGTAAAGCAGATTGTCCTCTGTAATGGGGGTAGGTCTCGTGCAATCGATCAGTTGGAAGGCCTGAAGAGGAAACAGACTGAGGTCTTCCCCGAGGAAGAGAAAATTCTACTCCAGACTGCCTTTGGCCTTGAGCTGTAACATCAGCTCTCCCCTGGGTCTCTAGCCTGCCTGCCTGCCCTCCAGATTTGGGGCTTGCCAGCCTCCACAACTGAGTGTGCCAATTCCTTACAATAAACCTGTTTGCGCGCACACACACACACACACACACACACACACACACGCCCGACTGGTTCTAGTTCTCCAGAGAACCCCGACTGGTACAGACGGGCACCACCAGGAATATCGTCCCCACCCATGGTGAGGTGATGTATCCCTGAGAGGTCACGTTTCTAGGAAGGGATGGGACTAGACTGGCTTCTGAGTCCTTTAGTCCACACAGGGCCTCTATAGAACTGGCCTATCACCCTAAGTCTCCGACTAGGTTAAGGCTGAAAATCTGACCACACAAGGAATGTTTCTAACAGCACTACTATCCCTTAAAAAGGACTGGATGGATGAAGGAGGGAACAGCACAAAGGCTAACGAAAGGAATGTGTTTCGCTTCACCAACAGTCAGTGAGACCCCTATTTTCCCGGCCTCTGGGACCGCTCAAAAGGACCCGTATGTACCAGGCTTCCAACCTCCACCTGAGGATTAAACAAAATGCTTTGTTTTTCTGAGGCTTCCTTGATGGGCTGGAAAATAATGATGGGAAATTAACACAACCACAGATGCCACGCTAAAATTCCAGGACTAAAAAACACCGAAAAAAGGCTGGAGTTTGCTGGAGCCTTGACAAAACAGGAGACAGAAAGCGGAAAAAAATAGAGAAAAGTGATTCAGTAATGCAGTTCCACCCACGGGGGAAGGTTGGGAAATACCACACAATTCTTCCTCAAAAAAAAAAAAAATGTTGATCAAAATACTTACTGGTTCAAAAATAAGGGTGTTGAAGAAAGCAAGGAAATGACGTACAAATCACAGCTTCGGAGGAGTACTCCTCCACATTTTATTCGTTTTTGAGTAATTAACAAGGTGCCCCTGAAACGACCCAGAAACCATTGTTCCCTTGCTTGACCAACATTTTGAAAATGCTTTTGGGAGAGACGTTTGGAGAGCCAAGGGAAGAGCATGGATCTCCCACAGAAAACAAAGGCAGACACAAACGTTCCTTCAAAAGGAATCTGGGACCAGACACCATCTCTGTATACCAGTGTGCGTGTGAGAGTACCAGAGAGGGGGGACCCAGGACACATGAAGAAAAAGGAAGGGAGGCCTTTTAAAAAAGCAAGTTTCTAGGCGCCGCGCCTGGGTGGCTGGCTCAGTGGGTGAAGCGCCCGACTTCGGCTCGGGTCACGATCTCGCGGTCCGGGAGTTCGAGCCCCGCGTCGGGCTCTGGGTTGACGGCTCGGAGCCAGGAACCTGCTTTGGATTCTGTGTCCCCTTCTCTCTGCCCCTCCCCCACTCATGCTCTGTGTCTCTTTCTCTCTCTCTCTCCCAAAAATATACAAACATTAAAAAAAAAAAAAAACTTTCTACACTTAAATGGAATAACTTCTGCCCCCTCCACGGTTGCGAGACGTGAGCCTCGCAGGGACGGACAGTCCTAGGAATGTTGGTGTGCGTTGCTGTGCGGAGAGGGTCTCCAGGCACCGCCATTACCCAAAAAAAGGAACTGTCTCCATGAAAAGACAATGATTCTTATTCCCTGGGAATCCACTTTGGAAACTGAGGTGTGTAGTCCCATTCCACTTCGTAACCAGACGGGAAAAGGAGTTAAAAAACACTGAAGAAACCAGAATAACAGGCAGAGCCAGTGTTGAAATCCTGGAGAAACAGGACACAAGAGAGACCAGGGAGGCCAGAGTAAAGCCAGGCTGGGTTCTCTGGGGAAACCCAGATCGCTGCAAGAATGACGGCCAAAGACCTTTCGTGCTATTTGCACAACTCGATCAGTCAGCACTGGTTATTCTGCAGAGGGCTAGGAGTACTTAACAACATCTGCCATGGTCCTGGATTGGCGAAGAAGAACCAAAGAGCTGTGTGCCCGGCGGAGGACTCTGACTCCCCAAGCCAAGGCATCCTCGCCTGAGGAGTCGCTTTGCCTCGATGGGCTACACTGTAGTCTCCAGGATCTATTTAAACACAACGCAGGCAGTGGCCTCCTCCTGGGTGTGACCTAAGGGGAGGCTCGTGACCCAGCTCACCACCAACTGTCACGTCCTAAGGGCCCCCTTTAGAACTTTTCCTTGGCGCTCAGGCACTGGGACGGCCAGACTTCTGTCAAAGAACCAGAGCTTTCCAGGAAGGGCGATACATTCCTACCAATGACCTCATTGGCTTGGATCAGGTCCTCAAATGCCCTAGCTATCAACTAGCAGAGCGTGGGGCCCCAAGGCAAGGGTGTATTTTTTTTAATGTTTTTTTTGTGTTCATTTATTTTTGAGAGAGAAAGAGAGAGCCCGAGTGCGAGTGGAAGAGGGGCAGAGAGAGAGGGAGACACAGAATCTGAAGCAGGCTCCAGGCTCTGAGCCGTCAGCATAGAGCCCGACGTGGGGCTTGAACTCGTGAACTGTGAGATCACGACCTGAGTCAAAGTCAGATGCCCAACTGACTAAGCCACCCAGGTGCCCCAAGGGTGTATTTTAATAATAGCTGTTTCTTATATTTGCAGAATACTTTCCAGTTCATAATATGTTTAAAAGGTGTTAGGAGCAGAGGCTCTTGGGGTCACATTGGATTCAAATCACATTTCTATAACCTACTTGCCGTCTTCTCGCTGCAAAGTCATCATGATGACAGAAGCCACCACCTGGGCTCCTTGTTACGAGGATAAACATGGAATAAACAGGTAAAGTACCTCAGTTGGGTCTGGAACATGGCAGCACATAATAAATTACGGGTGGACGATGCCCCCCAGCCTCGGGGCAGAAATGTCTTTCCCGGTAACAAGGAGAGCTAGGTTCCGGACAGAAGATGCGGGAACATACACAGATCTGCTTGTGCACGTGTTGTTGAGGAGGGATGGGTGTACTGCAGGGGAGCGTTGGTAGGAGAGGGTATCTGAGTGACTAACGAAAGCAACGGGACTTTGGAAGGGGACAGAATACTACACCAAGGAGAAAAGAGTGCTCCAAAAAGACAGAGCTGGCTTTGCTTCTATAGAAAAATCAAGATTTCCCTTCCATGGCCTGGGCCAGAATTGGCCAAAGGCTTTCCTAGCATGTGACTAACATACTGCTGATCTCCTGACAAAAGAATACTCCACAAATCAATTCTGTCATGCTACCCACATGGCACGCGGAGAACTGTGATATGCTGTAGTAGTCAGGGTTTTCCAGAGAAACACAGCCAACGTGAGTACAAAATCTGCAGGGTGGGCTGGTGGACTGGTGAGCTGGTGGGCTGGTGGCCTGGGAACCCAGGCAAGAGCCAATGTCCTCTGCATCCTTCCTTCTTGCCCTGTCAGGGCAAGGCAGGGGGTAGGAGTATGGGATGGGGGGGTGTCAGTCTTTTGTTCTATTCAGGCCTTCAACTGATTGGATAAGACCCACCCCCACCACGAAGGGCAACGTGCTTTATTCACAGTCTCCCAGTTTTAATACGAATCTCATCCACAAACACCTTCAGAGAAACATCCCAAATCACATTTGATCACACATCTGAGCACCGGTGGCCCAGCCAAGCATGGACAGGTATCCCCCCCGCCCCCACTTTTCAAAACTTTACGCTGCTTCACTTTTATAAAAGACCCGTGTTAGTACCTGTTTTCACGAACCAAACGAAACCTGAAGAGGATTTTCCGTTTTGAAAAAAGGAGAAACGTGAAAATAGCATTCAGTGTTTGTTTTGCAGCAAGCCGTTATAGAGGCAAAGCACCCCGAGCAATGACAGGGGCCCCCGCCAAGCTCCTTCCCTGGGAACCACGCTCAGCATCACGGCATTAAGCTGCCAAGGCTTTGAACTGTGTCTATGAGCATCTGTGCTTTATCTCAACTTACTGTGGGGGTCTGTTTGCAAGATGTGTCTGTGTCCTAAGACTCCAGAAAAGCCCAAGGGACGTTATTTTTGGGGGGGTTGGGAATAAGTCAAAACTTCTTTCGTGTAAATTAGTGGTAATTACCCCTTCCCTGTAACACCATTTCAGCTTAAGGCAGTTTTCGTAGGAACGCTCTACTTTTGGATAGTGGAGGAGCCTGCACGTAAAACTGACCATCACATATGCCCCAGGTGTTCTGCTTTCAGAGATCCTGTATCACAGAAACTTCTGAGATCTCCAAAGACAACATGAGCTGTCCAGAGGCTTTCAAAAAGAAAAACAAAAGCAAGGGAATAAGCCTCACGGAATTTAAGACAGGCGCTAACTCGGGTGGGAAGGTGTCGGGGGAGTGGCAGCGGTGCTGGTAATGTTCTCGTTCCTTAGATGGTGGTTCTGAGGTTTTCATTTTATTGTTAGGCTTTGTAACCCACATATCTTTATACACATACACACACACACACACACACACACACACACACACATCAGGTGTTACACATAAAACAAAAGGGAGAGGGGCTCCTGGGTGGCTCAGTCGGTTGAGCGTCCGACTTCGACTCAGGTCATGATCTCACGGTTTGTGAGTTCGAGCCCCGCGTCGGGGTCCGTGCTGACAGCTCAGAGCCTGGAGCCTGCTTCAGATTCTGTCTCCCTCCCTCTCTCTCTGCTCCTCCGCCACTTGTACTCTGTCTCTCTCTCTCAAAAATAAATGAACGTTAAAAAAAAAATTCTAAAAAAAATAACAATGAAATAAAATAAAAGGGAGAAAAAGCAAGCTTTCCGTCCATGTAGTGAGAGTACCACCTCAAGACGGCCTCCCCTGATCACTCCTGAATATAGATCTCTCCTTCTCGGAGCACATTGTCTTCGCTATCCGGGAGCTGATGCTGCTAGAGAACTCTTCGCACACTGAGGTGTACCCTTCTCAAGTGGATTCTAAGTCCCTCACATTCTGGGAAAGTGAAACAAGGCAGGGGCACAGGTACAACGTGCCCAGAGCAAAACAATGGCCATCCCGCTTGGGAGGGAGCTGTCAATGGCCCCCCGGTTGATAAGGGTTAACACAGAAAGGCTTGTAGAGGGGATGCACACCAGAGAGATGAAAATCTTGATCACCTGTGATGTCCAGACTGTGAGCCGCCAGTGGGAGCACCTTCCAGGGATGTGGCACCTCGGCCCCACGTCTCCTTAAGAAAACACAGCAGGGCCCCACGGCACTTCTAACGAATTGCCAACCTGTCAGTAAGCTTCCTGACCAGTCATGTCAATAGCTAGGAAAACACCAGGACTGCCCAAAATGGTCCCCAGTGAGGAACGCTTTACTTGCCTTCAAATCCCTCATCAATTCTGATCATTTTTCTTTTTTTTATACATTTTCTTTTGAGGTTTATGTATTTATTTTTGAGAGACAGAGAGAGCAAGTGGGAGAGGGGCAGAGAGAGAGAGGGAGAGAGAGAAGCCCAAGCGGGCTCCTCACTGCCAGCGTGGAGCCAGATGTGGGGCTCGAACTCACGAACCCTGAGCCGAAACCAAGAGTCAAGACGCTTAACCGACTGAGCCACCCAAGCGACCCCCCCCCCCCCCATGCTGGACTAGAACAGGGCTGCAGTAATTCTAATCTCAGCCTTCTTTCCTTCTATGTTATAGTTTATAATAGTCTATATTATAGTTTATAAAGTGACTCTTGAATAGGAGCCCTTTAGGGGCAGCTGGGTGGCTCCTTTGGTTGGGCAACTCCCCGCCCTCATCAGGACGCCTCAACCCTAAACTTGAGATGCTCCCATTTGTCCCATGCGCCCCAGCGCCGATGTATTCCAATTTCAGGTAAATGAGTGCTCACACTGGAAACAAAGGTTAACCTGGAGAGTAAGCATAGCTTTGGATGTACGCTCACCACAGAACTGAGAATAACAGAATAATGGATGGAAAAACTTCTCTGCTCACCAAACTTCAGGGAACAAGGCTGGGAGAATCATAAATAGAAGTACTGGAAGAAGAATGGATAGACTTCAAACAGCCTAGAAAGGGTTCCTATTTTTTTTTAATGTTTATTTATACTTAAGAGAGACAGAGAGACAGAGAGACAGAGTGTGAGTGGGGGAGGGGCAGAGAGAGACACACACAGAATCTGAAGCAGGCTCCAGGCTGCGAGCTGCCAGCACAGACGCAAGGCTCGAACCCACGAACCACGGGATCATGACCTGAGCCGAAGTCGGACACCCAGCCAAACTGAGCCACCCAGGCACCCCTAAAGGGCTCCTATTAAAGAGTCACTTTATAAACTGTAATATAGAAGGAAAGAGGGCTGAGATTAGAATTACCGTAGCCGTGTTCTAGTCCAGCCTCATCAATAACAGGTGAATGCGGGCCTGTAAAGTGACACGACCAGCTCAGTGACATTTCAGGTCACAGGCGGGCCACTGGCAGAAGCAGAATCAGGTCTCCCCCTTCCACGACCAGTGCTGCTATTTCCACCAGGCATTCTAGGACAGACCACTTTAGCCACCTGCCACATACACGACTTGGAATTTGTAGAAACTGGCACCAAATCAAAGAAAGGCCCAGATTAGAATACATAAATCTACACGAAGGAGGTTGGACGACAGTGACGGTGGGGGGAAATAACTCTGTCTTGACATTCGGAGGAGAAAAATCATCACGGGCCAACCCACACTGAGAAGAACATTTCACGGGCCCACGACCCAAGAGCTACACAATTGGGCTCCAACAATTCCAAACTTTCTCCCGTTTAGAAGCAAACTGCTCCTTCCGGGTAACAGCATTCTCGACAGCAGCCCGCTCTTTGGCATTAGACGGAACAAGTGACAACATGAGACGGATCAATGGAGATACAGTGCCCAACTAGAATACAGCGTTTGTGTCCAGCTCACGTGGAGAAATCGTGCGATCCAGACAGGGTGTGGTTCTCACAAGGCTGCTCCGGGCTCTGGGCTGAGGAGACCATCTCTGATAAAGAAAAAAGAAAAGGTCGCCAGCCACATTAATCCTGGTGACGGCGAACGAGCCCACACCTCAGGATTTCCCTCTGTTCGAGACTACCCACTTGAGAAGCAGGGACTGAGAACTTTTTTCCTCACCCGCACGTTTCTTTTTCGTCTTGAGCCTCCTTTACAGGACCGCTCACCTTCCAGAATCTGAAATGCAGCACTTTTGTTTACTTTCGTATGAGTTCCCTGAGGTTTGATTGTTGATGTCTGCGCAAGTCAGCGATTAGCATTCTGACTTCAATTCCTTCTTCAGAGTCGGCCAAGGAGCCCGAGAAATTGGCTACAACCGCTCCCTGGGAACAATAGGCCCTTTCTCCAAAATACAGGTTTGTCTTCCTTTCCAAACACCCAAGAGTTGGTCCTCTGGCCGAAAGGTCTACCTGACAGTACAAAATGTTCACTGTGGAGCAGAGGGCTCCCCAAACAAGAGAAACCAACTTGCAGGTCCTGCGTCCAACAAAGTCAAGACTTTACCCCTGATTCCATTTATAGAACTCAAAAGGTAAATTGTATGCCCCATCAGAAAGCAAACAGATACAGCCATGGAAGCAATCATCCTGGAGCCAGGCCCTGAGGAACAACTGCCCTACAAGAAAGCGGGCCTTACAGGGACTCTCTCCACCTGTCAATTTAAGAATTCCTTGGTGCTCAGTTCACTTAAGGCTTAGTTGCTTATTGGGGCGCCTGGGTGGCTCAGTCAGTTAAGTGTCCAACTTAGGCTCAGGTCATGATCTCATGGTTCGTGAGTTCAAGGCCCACGTCGGGCTCTGTGCTGACTGCTCGGACCCTGGAGCCTGCTTTGCATTCTGTGTCTCCCTCTCTCTCTGCTCCTCTCCCACTCATGCTCTGTCTGCCTGTCTCTCTCTCTCTCTCTCTCTCTCTCTCTCTCTCTCTCTCTCAAAAATAAACATTAAACATTTTTTTTTTAAAGAACAAAAAAATCACACACACACAAAAAGAGTCGCTGATCTGTCCTACTCTCAAAACACAGTCCAGCTGGCCCTACGGTCTCCCCAACACTTAAACTTGGGGTCACTGGGATTCTCAGAGCCTCTCTCAGTGAGGCCTAGAAAGTATGGAGGGCTCCCCACCACAGAGGGTCAGAGAATACTGATTCACTATTTCCCTGAGGGAAAATTTATTTATTGACTATTATTTTTTAAATGTTTATTTATTCTTGAAAGAGAGACAGAGCGTGAGCAGGAGAGAGGCAGGGAGAGAAGGAGACACAGAACCCGAAGCAGGCTCCAGGCTCTGAGCTGTCAGCACAGAGCCTGACGTGGGGCTCGAACTCACGGACCGCGAGATCGTGACCTGAGCCACCCAAGGGCCCCTCACTGAAGAAAAATTTAAAAAGCCAAAGTGCACTCCATCGGTCTGTCTACTCTTTGATTTTTCGTCAGGGCTGCTTCACCAGAGACGATGTGCGCGTGCACTCGCGCTGGCTTTCACGGTGAGAAGACAGAGAGTTCGGTCCCTGCTCTGCCCTTTTTACTAAATACTTTGTGCATCAGTTTCTCTGCACAGACACGGGAACAGTAAGAACGCACCCTGCTTTTCTCACACGGTTATTATCAGGATGGAACGAGATAACAAAAGCAAATATTTTAAGAGCTGCTTTATAAAATGAAAGGCACTGGTATTTTGAGTCCTTTCTCCAACACGGACGCGGGGTCTGAGGACATCGAGAGCTCAGACAAAGGCACATCAGCAGAAGGCACATTTGCTTCTTATCATCCCTGTCCCAAAGAGGTCCTCCAAAGATGTGTAAAACCCTGGAAGCTGAGGGGGCGGGGCTCCCATCGCGACAGTACATCTCTCACAATGATTCTGGACAAGTCCATAGGTTCGGGCTCTCGCTTTCATTTCTCTGTTTCCTCTGTTATTAAAAGCAGTTCAGGGGCGCCTGGGTGGCGCAGTCGGTTAAGCGTCCGACTTCAGCTCAGGTCACGATCTCGCGGTCCTGGAGTTCGAGCCCCGCGTCAGGCTCTGGGCTGATGGCTCAGAGCCTGGAGCCTGTTTCCGATTCTGTGACTCCCTCTCTCTCTGCCCCTCCCCCGTTCATGCTCTGTCTCTCTCTGTCCCAAAAATAAATAAACGTTGAAAAAAAAAAAAATTAAAAAAAAAAAAAAAGCAGTTCAACACCAGCAAGTAGACTGATTTCCAGCCTCCCTTCTCTTGGGGAAGCATACAGAGATGGCCAGAGACCTTGGGTAGGCTGACGAGGGTTAGAGTTGTCTTTACTGCCCTCCCGTCTTCCCCTTGGAACACTCTTCAAGTTATGAGGGAACCCTGTGGTTCAAAAAACTCTCCCTGAAAAGCGCCGTCAGCATGGGGCAGTCTGGAACGTGGAATTGTTTGGATTTGGGGAGGACTGACTGTTTGGAAAGAGGGGATTTTCTTTCTAAACTTTATTTTGTTTTACCCTTTTGTTAATAGGCTCGTGTTTTAGGTTAATCATCCTCAGGTCTGGACTTCATGTCCTTAAGTGAGGCTACAAGAGACCAGACCAGACTAAATCAAGATTTTGTGTGTGTGTGTGTGTGCGTGGCTATTCAGGCCAAGGAGAACTGCATGGTCCAAAGCACAGAGGCAGCTCACTGCAAAATCATCCCATTATCCCAATGCAGATCATCTAATCTAAAGCTGCTCGAAAAACATTTGAGGGCCAGGGCAGAAAGGATAACTAAAGGACTCAGATGCTTGAAACATATACACCCCACCACCACCACCACCACTAAAACCTCCAAATGATTTACACCCCAGGGAAACTTGGTTTTTTAGAGAGCCTTTGGCTATTTTAGAAAACATTAACAAACTTCACCCGGTGGCAAGTCAGCGTGAACTGCTTCCCAGAGCTAGTGTGTCTGGGCACCAGCCCATGCAGCCTCCTGTTTTTTATAGGACACTCTACGTCCACCATTTTTCACATGTTCTTACTTAAGGTACCAACAACAACAACAGGAAAAAAAAAAAAAAAAGAAAGAAAGAAAAGCCCTGTGAATTCACTCCCCTTCCTCTTCTCCTGCTCTCTGCCTCTCTCTTCCTTCCCTGTTTAACCCCCAGGCTAGTATCCCTTTGAGGCAGTCAACATCCACTGCCTGGGCTTTGTAGCACTTTTCTCTCCCCACCCCACTCTTGAATGATGGTTCTTTCATTAAACCATTCTCTCTCGAGTACCTACTGTGTGTCAACACTGCGCTTGATGCCAGAAATATAATAAAGAACTGGACAGGCACAGTCCCTGTTCTCGTGGTGCCTACC
The DNA here is from genome assembly GCF_022837055.1 of Prionailurus viverrinus. Lineage (NCBI taxonomy): Eukaryota > Metazoa > Chordata > Mammalia > Carnivora > Felidae > Prionailurus > Prionailurus viverrinus. The sequence continues at coordinate 42,594,659 of NC_062567.1, read as the reverse complement.
TTGTGATGGCAAGACAGACAAAATAAACAGACAGAGTGTCTGTAAGTTGCAATAACTGCTAAGAAAGGAACGAGCAAGAGTCAGATAAAAACTACAGGAAGAAGACCTGAAAATACTTTGGAGGGACCAAGACAGCTTTTCTTTTTTTATTTTCAAAACCTTGGAAATATACATATATTTTAGGTGTTGACTCTTATACTCACAGGGCAATTACCTATCTCTTGCTAAAGTTTCCTTCTAATCTTAAAATGAAAAGGAATTACGTAATTGACATCATTCAGTCCAGATTCCTCCAGGAAGGTGTCCTGCCCAGCCCTCCCAACCGCCAGGAAGGAAACTCATCTCCCAGTGGGTAGTTACAAGGCACTCTGCTAGGCTCCGAGGATCATTTGAAATATCTTCCACAACTTCACATGCATTTCCTTCCACTCAGTTCTCATGGGAAATTGAAAAAAAAAACCCACAAAAAACAAACAAAAAAAACCCCTGATCAACTGTGCAATGAAAACCTGGACAGTAGATTAAAGCCCCGTAAGGGTAGAGTGTGTGTGTGTGTGTGTGTGTGTGTGTGTGTGTGTGTGTGTGTTTTGATGTTTATTTATATATTTTGAAAGAGAGAGAAAACACAAGCAGGGAAGGGGCAGAGAGAGAGAGGGAGAAAGCACAGGCAGGAAAGGGGCAGAGAGTGGGGGCGGGGGGGGGGGGGGAGAGAGAAAGAGAGAGAATATCCCAAGCAGGCTCCACGCTCAGCAGGGAACCCCATGGGATCATGACCTGAGCTGAAATCAAGAGTCAGACACCCAATCAACTCTGCCCCAAAAGTGTGTTTTAACTTCTTCCAAAAGTGTGTTTTAAACTTCTTGGTATCATTCACACTGGCTTGCCCACAAATAGTCTACTGGGTTTTTTTTTTTAATATTAAGATGACAAAGTTAGCCATTCTAATCCCCAAATTTCTCTAACCTTTTCTTTTAAAACCTATGTTCTACCGTTTCAATTATTTTTATCACACTTCCCTTCATCTGTATTTATACACACTCTTATAAAGAGTGACTAAAACAGGAAAAAATACTCTAATAAGGAACTGACTAATGCAAAGGTTAGCAAAAGGGTTATTTTCCTTGAAACTCATATTATTTTTAGTATATTTCAGCACTTTTTCCCAGTCAGCTTTTAGTCAACTAATGACTCCTGGGTATTTTCTTTCAATACTTGTACTCAAGCAGTGTTTTCCCTTTCTGTATCTGAAAGCCTGGGGCCCTCCTTACATGATCACTTTTTTTTTTTGATGTTTATTTATTTTTGAGAGAGACAGAGACAGAATGCGAGTGGGTTGGGGCAGAGAGAGAGAGGGAGGCACAGAATCGGAAGCAGGCTGCAGGCTCCGAGCTGTCAGCACAGGGCCTGACACAGGGCTCGAACTCACAAGCTGTGAGATCATGACCTGAGCTGAAGTCGGACGCTCAACCGACTGAGCCACCCAGGCGCCCCAACATGATCACTTTTTAAGAATACTAATTATAGGGGTGCCTGGGTGGCTCAGTCGGTTGAGCATCCAACTTCAGCTCAGGTCATGATCTCGCCATCTGTGAGTTCGAGCCCCGCGTCGGGCTCTGTGCTGATGGCTCAGAGCCTGGAGCCTGTTTCAGATTCTGTGTCTCCCTCTCTCTCTGACCCTCCCCCCGTTTATGCTCTGTCTCTCTCTGTCTCCAAAATAAATAAACGTTAAAAAAAATTCAAAAAAAAGAATACTAACTATATTCATTTTTTCTGTTTCCCAGAGCAATTTCTGATATTTTACATAAATGTAAATGAATCTACACTGCATACAGGTAGGGGCCACGTCTTTTCCTGGTGAACTTCCTTCCTATCAAAACGCTTCGTGAAGAGCCAAGTTCTTTATGGACCATGACACAGGCTTTGATGGCCATGCTGATGATGGCTTTTGAGGCCAATTCTGCTTTGTTCTTCAAAGTGTAAGTTTATACTCTTTATGAAAGCTTTATTTGAATTCTGCTGCTACCAAGAGACCATGGGCAGAGCCCCTGATACATAGCAGGTGTTCCTGTGTTGCACTGACATGAATTGCCTCAGTTTTGCTACACAGCTCCCCCAAAGGAAGTCAGGGCGTGCCCTTGGAAATTTCATCTCGGGAAAAGGCTCCGGATAGGTCTGGCAGAAAAATCCACCTCTGGCTACAGAAACTAAAAACACTGAAACTTTTGAGTCTTAACAGACAATGGATGGCATCACAAATAATGAAATTCTGAAATATGCTCCAACGTGAATGAGCCTTCAAACGTAGGCTAAGTGAAATAAGCCAATCACAAAAAGGCAAATACCATATGACTCCATTTATGTGACGCACCCACAAGAGTCAAATTCACAGAGACAGAAAGGAAAATGGCGGTTACCAGAGACTGGAAGGAAGGGTGAACAGAGGTTAGTGTTTAATGGGTTATGGAGTTTCACCTGGGGAAGATAAAAAAGTTCTAGACGTGGATGGTGGACACAGTTGCACGATAATGTGAGTGAGCTTAGTGATAATAAATTGTACACATAAAAATGGTTAAAATGGTCACTTTGATGTTATTCTGCCATAATTTCTAAGTGGGGGGAAAAAAGACAATGGATGAGGGAAAAGAAATTGAGGACAAACAGAACAAAAACATAGGAACATGAGGATACTGACAGGGTAGATCTGAATTTGTTCACCAACTCTCAGATTCCTGGAATGAGGGGATCTTCCTCAAAAACTCAAAATGAGGGGCGCCTGGGTGGCGCAGTCGGTTAAGCGTCCGACTTCAGCCAGGTCACGATCTCGCGGTCCGGGAGTTCGAGCCCCGCGTCAGGCTCTGGGCTGATGGCTCAGAGCCTGGAACCTGTTTCCGATTCTGTGTCTCCCTCTCTCTCTGCCCCTCCCCCATTCATGCTCTGTCTCTCTCTGTCCCAAAAATAAATAAACGTTGGAAAAAAAAAAAAAGAAAAAAACTCAAAATGGAAGTTTAACGGTTATAAGTCCTGCCTTCCACAACCATACTGAGAACCTCCAATGTCCCAGGTCTCATCCTAGGTTGGAAGGAAATTAAAGTTGATTATAAGTAGTCTAAAGAATCCTAGGGAGAATGAGACATATACTCAAATAACTACAGCACTGGACAGATCTGAATTGAAGCATATAAAAAATGTAATATAGGAGGAAGGACAACTTTAAGTTCAAGAAAGGTGTCCAGGGGGCGCCTGGGTGGCGCAGTCGGTTAAGCGTCCGACTTCAGCCAGGTCACGATCTTGCGGTCCGGGAGTTCGAGCCCCACGTCGGGCTCTGGGCTGATGGCTCAGAGCCTGGAGCCTGTTTCCGATTCTGTGTCTCCCTCTCTCTCTGCCCCTCCCCCGTTCATGCTCTGTCTCTCTCTGTCCCAAAAATAAATAAACGTTGAAAAAAAATTTAAAAAAAAAAAAGAAAGGTGTCCAGGATGAGTTCAGGGAAGACAAATTCATAAGCACTTGATGAAAGAAGTTAGATACACGACCTTGACCTACTTGAACCTCTGCATCCCTTCTAGCAAATGAAGGGGGCCTCAGTAGGTCCTAAGGTCCTTCCAGCTGGAGGACTCTGCCATTCTATATAACATGTGGGATGGCCACCATATTTTTGGATATTTGCCTGGATCTCACCCAGCACAGCATTTTTCCATCCTCTTGACCTCTATCTGCTGCTCCTCATGAAAAAATTCGATAATGAATGAGCCTTCTCTGTATTCTACTTTTCCTCTGTATTTATAAAGTATCTTGCAATATAACTCTCCAGGCTTCCAGAAATATAGAAGAAACACACACAACTAGACGACTTATTCTAAAATGTCAGTTTCTTAAGTTTATTTCTTTATTTTGAGAGAGAGAAAGAGAGCAGGGGTGGGGGGAAGGTGTCAGAGAGAAGGAGAGACAGAATCCCAAGCAGGCTCTGCACTGTCAGTACACAGCCTGATGTGAGGCCTAATCTCACAAAACATGAGATCACAATCCAAGCTGAAACCAAAAGTCAGAGGCTTAACTGATGGAGCCACCCAGGCACCCCTCTAAAATTTCAGTTTCTAATACTCCAATCAAATTTTGCACATCTCTCAACAAGATCCATATCTACATAAATGATTTACAGAATGGAAACAGAGACCTATTCGGTCTTTTCCAGATTCCTGAGGTTTTGTGGAATAATGAAGTGCATAATGCTTACTTGAAAATGAACATTTTAAATAAATTAAAATGAGCAGGCTGTATTGTACCAACCTTGAGGTTTCATTTCTTGGACATACGTGCAGCAAAAGTCTTATTAATACATACAGATCCCACTAGGTTCTGGGTTCCTTCAATTTGTCCCATAGGTCTTCGGAAAAAAAATAAGAAAGCTTGGCTGAAGTAGGAAAGAAAGAACACTGCCCTCCCATTTTAGCGCTGCACTTTTAAAGGAGCAATCTATTACAATGACCCTTTGCAATATGCAGGGAGTTAAGTATCTGCCAAAAGCAAGCAGGAATTCCAAACATGGGTAGCAGTACATTCTAATGGAAAAGATTTTCAGAGTAGGATGGTAATGGCTTCTGGAATCTGCCTGCCTGTTTTCAGACCTGGGCGCTTTCTGTCTGCAAACCTTGGTCCAATTATATAACCTCTCCAACCCTCAACTGCCCTACCTATGAAATAGTTTAGTAATACTAATACCTAACTCAGAGCCGTGTCAGAGAGCTGAATGAGCATACAGTGCCATAAAGCCCTTTGCACATGATCTGGTATGTAGGAAATATTTAGGAAATGTTAGTTTTTGTTACTAATCAACTTGTACTCTTATTCTAGAGCAACCAGTGGCCGCTTGCAACCTTAGATACTATACTTAGCTTCTGGGGGCGGGGAGGGGGAGGGGGAGGGTGGGGGAGTGGGACGGAGCAGGGTTTATATTTCTCATCCCTGTGACTTATTTATTTTATAATTGGAAGTTTGTATCCTTCCAGTACAAGGGTACCCTTGTACCCTTCACCAAATAGCTGATCCCCCCCCCCCATACCACCTCTGGCAAGAAGCTGGCCACCACCAGCTTCTTCTCTGCATTTTTGAGTCTGTTTCTGTTTTCTTTGCTTATTCATTTGTTTTCTTTTCTTAGGTTCCACATATAAGTGAAGTCACATGGCATTTTTCTTTCTCTGACTTATCGCACTTAGCATAATACCCTCGAGGTCCATCCGTGTTGTCACAAACGATGAGATCTCATTCTTCTTGACAGCTGAGTAATATGCCATTATATATACACACCACATCTTTTTTATCTAATCATCTATCCATGGACCCTTAGGTTGCTTCCACATCTTGGCTACTGTATGTAACGCAGGAATGAAAAGAGGGGTACATGTATCTTTTTGACCCAGTGGGTTTTTTTTTGTTTGTTTGTTTTCTCTGAGTAAAAATACCCAGTAGTGGAATTACTGGATCATATGGTATTTCCATTTAAAATTTTTCATTTAGCTTTTTTAAAGCTTCTTGGTTCTCCCTCCTTCTATCTCACCTTACAAGGATAATAGGGAAAAAACTGAGGTCACACCTAAAAAGAAATCTGAGCTACAGGAAAATATTAAACTCCTTTGCTAGTCTTGAAGGAGCAAGCCACCATGGGTGGGGTGGCATTTCATGGTAAAGAGCTGATGGCCACCTCTGGCCAATAGCTAACAAGTAACTGAAATCCTCTGCCCACAGCTGCAAAGTACTAATTTGCCCACAAAAGTAGATTCTTCCGCAGTCGAGCCTCAGATGAGACCACAGCCCTGGCTAACACATTAATTGCAGCCTTGTGAGACCCTAAGTGAATGCCCCAATTAGCTGTGTCTGGATTCCTGACCCCCAGAAACTGTAAGATAGTAAATGTGTGCTGATTTGTTACACAGCAATAGAAGGCTAGTATTAATGTGAAGGTCGGGAATGCAGGCAGAAATACACGGTACAAAATACACATACATACTAATACACACACACACACACACACACACACACACACATATAAGGATTCCTAGGATTTAATATCAGTGCTATAGTGATTTAGCCCTACTGGAGCACTATGGCAGGAAAGGACAGTAAATCAAGGACAGTAAATGGTAACAATCTTCTCCACACTAATGGGGTATGAGAAAAAAAAATTATAGCTCTCTGTGGCATTTCATCAAACAAGTAACAACCAAAGGTTTTGTTTTCAATTTATTTTCAAATTAGGTAAGTCAGCCTTTCTGGAAACCAAATTGGGCAAGAGATTTTGTCAAGGTCCAAATTCTCTTGCCAAATTGCATTACCTTATGGGCGTGATTGGAAACCTCCTGGGACTTAGTTATGGGAAGGTTTCACAAATCAGATACCCAGACTGGACAGCTAACACGCAACTTAGTTCACATTAAATAAACTGACCCAAACCAGGAGATCAGTAAAGCCTTTTGTTAAGATGTGGGTTCTGAGCTCATTTTCTATTTAAATACTATAATTTTCCAGTCCTTTTCACAAACAGACACTATATGTCAGTTAGCCACTTGTCCCGTGCTCCTATGGTAACACCCTCTTCCACTTTAGCAGTATCTCTACTTAAACCTCTGCCTTTAAACTCTTCATCAGTCTAGGGCCTTCTTAAACATTTACCACAGAATCAGGAAATCTAAAAAGTAAGGAGCTTCCTTGGAGATCTTCTAGTCCCAGTCTCTAATTTCACCACAAAAACCGTGAGGCCCATGGAATTCAAATGGCTGGCTCAAGTTTAAAAGCATATTTTTACAACCTTTAAATTGTTTCTTGAGAACAGAGAGGAGGAGTATGTTTCCCTCTAAACCTTCTCTTTCGCCTTTTCCAGCATCTGTCTGTTCAGACGCCTGCCGTCTCTATAAGCACCCCCTTTACCAGGGAAGCATTTCTGTCAAGTATCAACTTTGAATGGAGGGGATCTCAACCGCCATGGTTCATACATGAACCGCCACGTATCCGACAGGCCGGGGTGACATTCGTCACCCACCAAGCTTCTGCCACTGCCGTCAATCCCCAGGAAACTTCAGCCCAGTCACGGCCACAAAATAAATCATCGGCCCCACTGCTTAAGCAATGAGCTAAGGCTAGATACAATCGTCCTAGTCCACGAAGATTCACCACCTACAGCTCAGAGAAAAAGACAGGAAGGAAAACTATTCGCCTAGATTTAACAACTATTTACGCAGATATCGCCTACAATTTCTCTATAATGTATGTGTCTATTTAACAAACGCTGCATATCCATCACATGTCAGCCGCATTGCTACCAGGAATATAAAGATGATGTGAGAAACAGTCTCTGCCCTCAGGGAATTTACAGTCTAGTGTAAGGAAGTCAAATATTTAACAATAATTATAGTAACCGAGAACGTTTATTGAGCATTTACTATGTGCAAGGCTGGTTCCAAGTGCTTTAGAGGGATGAACTCCTCCCGTTCTCACCGCAGTGATGAGGCAGGCTCTATTCTTTTGGTTACCGAAACACAGTTGACAGACGGTTTCAGGTGTACAACAGAGTGATTCGACATCTCTACCTTATGCTGTGCTCCCCACAAGTGTAACTCCCATCTGTCACCATACAACTGCTGTTACAATATCACTGCCTGTATTCCCTGTGCTGTGCCTTTTCATCCCCAGACTTATCCATTCCATAACTGGACGCCTATAGGTAGGCTCTATTTCTCATCCCTATTTTTACTCACAAGATACGTAAGGCGCACAAAGGTTGGGTTGCTTGCCCAAACAAAGGTCCATTCGCTGTTCTGAGAAATATTTGCTTACTGCATTCTAGGCACTGCTCCGGGGGCTGGGGATATATAGCAGCGAACAAGAGACAGAAGTCTCCAGTCCTATGGGGTTTATACATACTCGTGGAAGTGGAAATACATTTAAGCAAAACACAACTACAATCGATGTCAGAGCGTGACAAGCACCTGACAGAAAAACAAAGCAGTGGGGTGCCCGGGTGGCTCGGTCAGTTAAGTGTTCGACTCTTGATGATCTCATGGTGATGGGATCGAGCCCCAAAGCAGGCTCTTCTCTGGGCAGGTGTGGAGCCTGCTTAAGAAATTCTCTTTCTCCCTCTCCCTCTGCCCCTCCTCCACTTATGTGCACTCTCTTTCTCTCTCTCAAAAAAAAAAAAAATGCAGTGAAGGGAACATTGGGTAGTTGCTATTTTAGAAGGGTAGCCTGGGAAGGCCTCTGATAAGGTGCCTCTCTCAGCAGAGATCCGAGGCGAGCACCAGAGCGAGGATTCACTCTCCACCACAACGCAGCGCGAAAGGACCCAGATGAGCGAAGCCTTGCCTTGCCTTCGATCAACCTCCTTCAAAAAAAAAACCCTTTATATTCTCTCCTGATTGTCAGTGTGTTCTCGCTGGAGAAAATCAGTTTAAACTCGGGTTTTCACAGCAACTTCGGCTCTCGCAGAGGTTTGAGGGTCATCAGCTAAACACATCGGAGGTGTTCTCCAAGCCTGACGACACAGAACAGAAGAGAGACCTGGCAAGAGCCCCGGACGAGGATTCCAGAGACCCGGGTTCTGGTCCTCGCTCTGCCTTGAGCCAAAGCATGCCTTGGCTGACCTGCTACCTCCCCCTCCCCAGGCCTCACCGCTGTAACGAGGGAGGGAGATTAGGCAACAGGAACCACAAAGCCCTCGCTAACATTCCACGAGGGGACGATCAGGAAGAACAAAGAGGTCACAGGTAACAAGGGAAGAGCCAACTGACCACAAGAAGGGCCGCCGCACATGGGAGCCTGCAAAGCTGAACCCACGTCCGGGTCAGAGGGCGGGCGGAGCGGCAGGCCTTTGGGACGCCCCCTGGGTCATCCAGTGCAGGAGGAAGCATGAGGAAGAGGAAGTGCCACCAGGCCCCAAACGCCGTCTCCCTGGCCACCAGGTGAGGACACAAAGCCCCAGAAAGCATGCAGACGTGAGCCCCAGAAGCTGTGCAGGCTCTGACCCCACATCTTAGGGGACCTCGCACATGAAACCTAGTCAAGTTGAGAGAAGACCATCCTGCTGACAGTACGAGTCCTTCTCTTTCCAGCCTGCACCATCGGTCTTCTCTGCACCTCATGCCTTTGAAGAGTGAAACTGGACTTGACCGCACTACGACGACTCACTTCGACCGGGGAGCCCGGAACGCAGGGAAGGGAGAGAGCACCACACGGCAGTGCCTGCCAGAGAGGGTCCCAGTGTCTAATGAAAGGATTCCAACTGCTTCAAAGCAATGGCCTTTGTGGGGACTGTTCCCGGCCCTCTCCTCATTGATCCCCTCTCCAACTGTCTCCATACCGTTCAATCCTTGTCCCTATCCTCCCACCTCACTATTTAACTCTCAAAGTGCTATCATTAACGTAAGGCGGAGAAATCTCTATTTCAGTCCCTTAGACTCTGTTCATATCACGATAGCTTTTTTAAGAGTCCTGTGAACCTGAGCTAGACTTGCTAACGTCATGCAAAGGAAGGACGACGTCCCTTTGGTTCACGGTAGATCAGTGTGGCGTATGGATTTCGCTATGGAAACGCCAGAAAATCGAGTGCTTCAAATAGGCCTGTCTTTAGTATCTTTTGACAGGCTGCAGCGAAATTCGGTATACAGAAGTTACAGGTGATGCACATCAGGGGACACATGCCGTCTTTGCAGGACCGTGTCCCCACGTGATTTTCTTAACCACCTGGCAAACTAAGGGAAGAGACGCACAGTGAGACACTGACACGTAATGAATGTTGAGCTGAGTTCTCTCCTCGCTCCTTGAGGAGAAGGAAAATAGTACTTCCCTGGGAAAGGAAGAGAACATCCTATTTCATACACCAGCAGGGATACATCTTCTAAAGGGAGAGACGGGACAAACACACACGAAAGTTGATGTGGATAGATGATTCCGACTTTGCAGAGGTAAATATGCGAAAGCGGAGGGAAAGCGGAGGGAAGCAAACACAGAGACAATAACCAGGTGGAAAAAGAGTTTTCATTGGGAATATTCCTAGGGAAGGAGATTTTTTTTAAAGCACTGCTTTGAAAGTGAGAGAGAGCCACGTTTAGGCAGAGAGGTGCCCACACTGTATTCGATCTTCCTATTTAATTTAACCTCTGCACCGAATGATATTAAAAACCTATTAAACCTCACAAAAGACAGCTCATTTGGTTTCACGATGGCCACCTGACTGTCACAGCCTAAAGGCTGAACTGACTCTTTTTTTTTTTTTACAAAAGCAACACATGGGGTGCCTGGCTGGCTCAGTTGGTTAAGCGTCCGACTTCGGCTCATGATCTCGCGGTCCGTGAGTTTGAGCCCCACAACGTGCTCTGTGCTGACAGCTGGAGCCTGGAGCCTGCTTTGGATTCTGTGTCTCCCTCTCTCTCTGCCCCTCCCCTGCTCACGCTCCGTCTCTCTCTCTCTTCCTCAAAAGTGAATAAACATTAAAAAACAACAATAATAATAAAGCAACACATGAATCCAAAATTCAAATAACTCCAGAGAAAGCTGCTATAAATTTTTCATTTTTTTAAGTTTATTTATTTATTTATTCTGAGGTCGGGGGTGCGGGGGAGGAGCAGAGTGAGAAATGGAGAGAAAGAATCCCAAGCAGGCTCTGCACTGTCAGCACTGAGCCTGACGTGGAGCTCAATGCCACAAACCATGAGATCGTGACCTGAGCTGAAATCAAAAGTCAGATGCTCAACTCAGTGAACCACCTAGGCACCCCTACAAAATATTTAAAAAAATTTTTTTTCAACATTTATTTATTTTTGGGACAGAGAGAGACAGAGCATGAACGGGGGAGGGGCAGAGAGAGAGGGAGATACAGAATCGGAAGCAGGCTCCAGGCTCTGAGCCATCAGCCCAGAGCCCGACGCGGGGCTCGAACTCACGGACCGCGAGATCGTGACCTGGCTGAAGTCGGACGCTTAACCGACTGCGCCACCCAGGCGCCCCCTACAAAATATTTTAAATGCATTACAGCTCACATAACCCTCATAATAACCCAGTGTGGGAGCTAAGAATCAGTGGCCCATTTCTCAGCTGCGGAAACTGAGCCTCAGTGGTAAAATAATATGCCCAAAGTCACACAGCTAAAAAGCAGCACAGGGTGAGCTCAAACACAGGCAGATCTACCCAGCTTTAAAGGCTGCGTTCTTAACCCACACCATGCTAGGTAGGTAAAAGATTACAAAGAGATCAGATCTCCACCAAGGCGAACCTGAAATAAAGACTTTCCAAAAGTCACCCCAAACGTAACACTATATTACTTTCCCGTGGCATAATAAAATGTGTTTCTCTACCACCATCCACTCCAATAAAAATTTTATTTGGTAAGATCCATCCAATCTTCCCAAGTGCATGTGCCGGTGCGTGCAGTGGCTGTATAATCTCTCTTGTTAGAAGGAGAATTGGTCACAGAGGACTAGCTGTTTTCTCTGAGAAGAAAGCTGCCTGCTGTCCACCAGCCCCCTCTGGTCCCCTTCCCTGAAATCATCACTCCCTCTGCGAGCCATGGAGTCTCTGGAAACAGATGGCCAGGGATGGGTGTGGGTGAGGCCGTCATCCCTATAACCCTCCTCCCCCCCAACAGTGCTCCATCACTAGAAAACAAATATATGAAAGCAGCTAGGCGCAGAGATAAGACAGAGAGAGAGAGAGAGAGAGACAGCAAGGGTACACAGAGGCTAAAAGCCACCAGAAGGAGAAGGCAAATTTTCCCCACCATATAATTTTTGCTACCCCTACAATGGAGCTATCTTGGTCTAGTCCCTGGAGAGAAAAACACTACTCCAGCAAACAGACTGTTCCCAAATCCTACCTTAGGTGAACTCTACTGTCTATCTAACAAGGACCAGAGGTAATTAGGATCTTCCCCCTACTCTGGGCACATGGTCAGGTGGCCTTCTCAGCCAAATGGATGTGTCATGAAGGGGAAGGGTGAGGATGTCACTAAGTACCACAGACCCAGATGCCTAGTAGTAGGAGCAAGTGAAAATGGCTTTGGTCTATATACAATCCTCAAAAATGAAGAGACTCACAAAATCACAAGCACATCTGACCTCTCATCTGCCTACACATAACTGCATACAACGCATGTTCTAGTCCAAACCAACTGGACTCAGTTTCAGGGCCTGAGTGTGCCATGCTTTCCCATACTTCTCGGTTCCCTGAAACAGCCCACCCTCTCCACCTTCCTGATCTACTCATTTGCCAAAGATCAGATCCAACACCCAGAAGTGTTGTCTCCCGGGGACAGGTAAGTACCCTGTCTCCATGACCTTGGTGGTATAGCATTATAATTCTCCCCACTCCATGGAAAGTTCTTTCAGGGCAAGAACTCTGCCTTGTTAAGATGGCGTCCGCCTAGTTTGCAGGTGGCACTAAAAAAACGCAGAAAAATTGACCCAATTAGGCACGTGGAAACACAAAGACGACTGGTCTCATGAGAATATGGTTTGACCTTCAAAGAGTTTTAAGTTAGGTAAAATCAACAAGCACTGTATTAAAACCATGTATTAAAGAAAGTGTTTGCTGTGCGACCAGAATTGTTGCAAGCACTGGGTGGGACAGGGAGAATGATGGAAGACACAAAGTGAAACTCGGTTGGCGTCTTGTCTCATACAAGGTTTACACGCTAACGTTCCTCCAGCTCAGCGTACTACGGCTAGGTGTCTAAAAAAATGGAAGGCCTCTACAGAGAGTAATCTCTCACACATAGACAGCCGATTACATGTTCAGGAATATTTATAGCAAACATGTCCACAGCAGCCAAAGTCCTAGCACCAACCTGAATGCCCATCAATGGGAGAGTGAGAAGAATAAACTGAGTATAATCCCACAATGGAACGTTATATAGGAGACAAGGCAAATGATCTACAGCGGCATACAGCAATACAGATGGATAGAAGCAGTGAAAACTATTAAGTAAAAAAGATGACACACAGTCTGATGCCCTTTTTATAAATGGTGAAAAGTAAAATTAAATATACATCTGTACAGATACATACTTTTTGTGTGTATCCGCTTTATCCTTTAATGTCGTCCGTTTTAGGACCACACACAGGCGAAAGCAAGCATGAGGAAAGAACAGGAGAGGAAGGGTGCGTGCAGGGTTCAGATGATGGTTACCTTGGGGAGGAGAAGGAAGAAGGGGCAAATGGGAAGAGGAGCATCGTCTGGTCATATGGAGGGTATTTTCAAGGTCCCAGCTTTGGTTTCAGGGGATGGGTTTAGGTCGCTCATGAGACCGCTTTAAATAGGTGAAAATATGAAATGATGTGCCATGAAGTAAGGATTATGATGAATCTACTTCTTTGCCTCTAAAGACCAATACCAACACAACAAAAAAATCAATTTATAGGAATATGAGAAAGTGGGGCCTGAATCTATGCAAAACGAACAGGTGTCCTGGAAGGAAAGTGAGGAGGGCAAAGGGAAGACAGCTCCTGCCACATCCCGCCACTAATTGATTTCCACCAGCCGGCCTGTATCTGGATCACCAACTGAAAGGAGGTAAGACGTATGGATGCACACGTCCCCGGGTCAATCCACGGAGCCCTCCTTTTCCTCTTGGCATTTGCTGGAGGAGCCCGAGCTCCAGAGAATACCAGATAACCCTTCATTTACCTAAGCGCCACAAAGCACCGGGGGGCCAGCATTAGTTTCATCATGGAGTGTTCTGACCCTTCTCAAAGTGCATCATAAATTCATGCTTGTGACACTGAGGGACGTGGAGCTTCCGGCAAGAACATCGCTGTGTTTGCGCATGAAAATCAATCAGTTCTATCTTCTTCCAGAAGTTACACTAAGCAGACAAAGCTCTCTGCGGATGGTTTGGACTGCATGCCCTGGAGAAAGTGTGCAGCAGATGTCTGAGAAACAGACAAAAGGGGGAGGGAGGGAAGAGTCTCCCAGTGGGAGACAAATGATTCTGGAGAGAACATGCCCTAGGGGGAAATGTGGTCAGCAAGGACACTGAAACACATGTAGTATCTACCAAAAAACATGGCAAAGGACTACCAAATCTTCAAACACCTTTAAACCAAGCCCCTAACCTGGAATTTCAGTAGATGGCCATTTATCTTTTGTTTTATAAAAAGCTAGGTAGTGAAACGCTGGAACCAGAAAGGCAAATTTTCTTTGCTTACCTAAGCCTGCCCGTTAACATAACTGTGGACATTTTTATGCCAGTCCAACTGCAAACACTCAAGTTTTCTTCCTGGAGAAGACCAGAGAAGAGCTAGCCATGGTTTCAAAATAAAACAAAGTTGGGGCACCTGGGTGGCTCGGTCGGTTAAGCATCCGACTTCGGCTCAGGTCATGATTTCGTGGTCCATGAGTTCGAGCCCCGCATCGGGCTCTGGGCTGACAGCTCAGAGCCTGGAGCCTGCTTCAGATTCTGTGTCTCCCTCTCTCTGTGCCCCTCCCCTACTCATGCTCGCTCTCTCTCTCTCTCTCTCAAAAATAAATAAAAATATTAAAAAATAAATAAAATAAAATAAAACAAAGTTAAAAGTACTGTGCTATGTCTTTAAATATTCAAGCCCTGAGAGTTAAGGTTTGAGCCTCTCCTTACCTCAGCAGGATCTCCTCATTTCAAGATGCGGGGGGGGGAGGCCTTCCTATACTTATTTTGGCTTTTGCAGGGATCCTTTAAGTGCAGAAAACTGCATGATGGTTCTCCCTCCCTCTCCAGACACAGGCACGTTCACTCTACATCCATACTTTAGAAAGTTCTTCCACAACTCCGGCAAACACCCCACATTTTCCTGCCTGGCTGAGTCCTGGGCCTCCTTCCCAGTAAATAATCTCGGTGAGATCCTGCCAAAACATTTCTTAATCACATATTTTCTTTGTCTAAAGAGAGTTATAGATGTAGTAAGTAACCTTGGTTCCCAGGCCTTCCCGCATTTTCAGGAGCCCCGTGTCATTTAATGTTAAGCTTCGTTTGCTTCTTTGAGCTCCCACCACTTACACTTTATTTTGGAGCCTGTATTTAAATCCTAGATTAATCAGCATGGAGTAGAAAATTGTGGTTACTCCCCCTGACCCTGCTGTCTAAATATATGCAGTCTTGACCAGGTGATCACAAAGGATTCTCCTAATGAGCCCCTAGAGACGCAGAGCCGGGCCTGAAGGGCTTTACCAAGGAAGGCAGGTCACACACAGCACACAGGTCTTGGCGGGGCCTGCGGGGAAGCCTTGTGGGACTGTGTGCTCATACTGCCTGGTGACTGAGGCTCTGTAGTTATTGATCCCTCCAGGCCAACGGGGAAAGGACTAATGGAAAACCAAAGGAGTCACGGGACAGCCACAAGAATGAAGCGGAAATGATTAGAAAGCCCAAACTCGAACCGTAGGGGTTGCCCAGCAACGCAGCCGACGATCCCCTGGGAGACCCATCCTCCCAGGGTACTTGGGTGATCATGTTACTTTCTTGGTAAGTCCATTTATTGGTTCTCCCGACTCCTTTCCTCATCAAGTTCAAAGGCTTTTCACCCATACTGAAGGGCTTTTGTTTATTTTTTTTTTTAATTTTTTTTTCAACGTTTTTATTTATTTTTGGGACAGAGAGAGACAGAGCATGAACGGGGGAGGGGCAGAGAGAGAGGGAGACACAGAATCGGAAACAGGCTCCAGGCTCCGAGCCATCAGCCCAGAGCCTGACGCGGGGCTCGAACTCAGGGACCGCGAGATCGTGATCTGGCTGAAGTCGGACGCTTAACCGACTGCGCCACCCAGGCGCCCCCTGAAGGGCTTTTAAATATGTCCCTGAAACCTTACCTGTCACTCTTTCTCTCTATACACTGGCTGCTTCTATGACGTGGGCTGCTTCCCTTGACCAAAAGATCCCCCCCTTGACGCAGGTTTCCCCGGCCCCCCTGGTACGGATAAGACTGGGCCCTTGGAGTCTGGTGACCCAGAATTCAACGGGGGCCCTACCACTTCTCGGCATGTGATCCTGAGCGCTTACGTCACATGGCTGACAGGAAGATTAAATGACTACAAACCGTAAAATACTTGCACAGTACCTAGTACTCAACAGAGGGTGGCTGCGGTCATTCTTACCGTTATTCAAGTTTGCAATGAACTTTCTCCCTCCTTTAAACCCCTTTAGGGGCACCTGGGTGGCTGAGTCGGTTCAGTATCCAACTCTTGATTTCGGCTCAGGTCGTGATCTCACGGTTCGTGGGATCGAGCCCCACATCCAGGCTCTGCACTGGCGGTGCAGGACCTTTCTGGGGTTCTCGCTCTCTCTCTTTCTGCCCCTACCCCGCTTGCTCTCTCTCTTTCTCTCGAAACAAATAAACATTTAACAACACTGAAATAAATAAGCGCCTTTAGCACACATGTGCATTTGGCATTGTTTACATGCTGCTTTTACATTCTATTTATCTTCTTATCCGTATGTCTTATCTCAGTTAGGCCACAAGTCCCTTAAAGGTAAAGAGTACAGTTCATGTGCTTTTCTTTCCCTACAACGCTTGGAGGTGCCTTAAATGCAGGAACACAGTAAATGCTTGAAGACTTTCTTGTAAAAAAAAAAAAAAAAAATTGTGAATCAACAAACATCTCCACTGTGAACTAAGTGAAACGTCTACCGATGTTTAGTCTGACTGTGGCTGGCTGTGTTTGAAGAAAGGCTGACAAACTCTTCGTACGTCTATGTAAAGACTGTTTCCTTCAAAATCTTCTTTTAAGGGTGGAGAAGAATGCTGGAATCATCCACTTTTGTTCAATCATCTGAACGTAATACCTCGTTCTTTGTCACAGAGATGATTAAGACAAGAAGGTACTCTAATTTGCTATTGCATTTAAATCAAATTTAAGGGGCGCCTGGGTGGCGCAGTCGGTTAAGCGTCCGACTTCAGCCAGGTCACGATCTCGCGGTCCCTGAGTTCGAGCCCCGCGTCAGGCTCTGGGCTGATGGCTCGGAGCCTGGAGCCTGTTTCCGATTCTGTGTCTCCCTCTCTCTCTGCCCCTCCCCCGTTCATGCTCTGTCTCTCTCTGTCCCAAAAATAAACAAACGTTGAAAAAAAAAATTTTAAATCAAATTTAATAGAGATCACCTTCTCTAGGCATTACTTCCCTCCCCCCTGTTACCTACATATATATTCACATGTACATGAAAATACAAATGTGTGTGGGTACTGGTGGTTTCCATACCTTGATTTTCCACTTCCTGGTTCTAACCCAGAGAAGGAGAAGTATTAAAGAGTCACAAGAAAACAACAACAACAACAACAACAACAAAGAAGAAGTTGTCGCTTTTATTTTGCTGAGAAATAATCAGGAAGTGTCCAAAATCTCAAAAGGGAACCTGCCCTACAGAAATTAGGGCTCCATTATTACAGACAGATAAGAGCCTGGTGCCCTGAGGAGTTTATATATTTCAAGGGGTCTTTCAGTAGCCTGAATTTGCAGTTTCACTTTTTCTGGAACGTTCAGGGGCAATTAAGCATAGCTGATAAACAACTCAGCCAAAACTTATCACAAAGTTCAGTATCAGTGTATTTTGGATGGCTCCTCCTATTTACCCTGCCGAAAAGTTAGATACCAAAAAGTTACAAATTACAAATGACTGTAACTCAAGTCAGCATTGACAATGAAAAGAATTTGCTCGGAGAAAAGGACACACCCCTCAGGCCCACCGAAATCACAATCTCCTTCCCCCCATCGCCACCTACCCCAGGAACCCCCGACCCCAGGAACCTGTTCCTGGGTCCTTCTCTTCATCAGGTCTCCCACGACACCTCCCCACGACATCCCTGACCACCCTGCCTGGAACAGCCCACGCCTGGCCTGGGTCCTTCTGTCCTATCGCCCACTGTGTTTGCTTCGGAGCACTTAACACAACTGTCTGGTTCTTATCTTACTTTTTTTGCCTGTCTCCTCACACTAGGATTTTGGCGCACGGGGATTAAAACCTTATAGGCCTTACTTTTACAGGCCGTATCCTCAAGGCCTAACACACGAGGTATCATATTTGAACTCTAGATACTAATTAAATAACATGAAGGAGTGTTAGCTTTGTCAGATGTAATAATGACATTTTATTTCTTTTTTAAACCTATGAAAGGCACATACTTGAGTATTTATGGATGAAATCATGTGAGGGATTTATACTTCAAAATACCAGGGTGGAAAAGGGGTGAAGAGTGCATTAGGATATAGATAGAGCGAGATTAGTCATGTATCAGTAATTGTTAAAGCCGAGCGGTGAGTGTATGCAGTTCATCCTAGTCTTCTCTACTTTGTAATATGTGTGCAAATTCCTCCAATAAATTCTTCAACCTAAATGGAACAGTGAAACAGGTAACAGTCCATGTATTTCGATGAATAGGTGTTTGATCTTGGGGTGAAGAAATCCTAAGTAAAATATCAACGGAAAAACAAAACCCTCGCAGAATTATTTTTAAAGCTAAATAAAATGAGAGGCTCATTTAGTTTATCAAATTAGCCAGGATTCACAGCAGGCCACAGATGAGAGTCCATCCGATGCACCAATTTACCCGCCACGAAGAAAACACAGTTGGGGGCGCCTGGGTGGCTCGGTCGGTTGAACGGCCGACTTCGGCTCAGGTCACGATCTCACAGCACGAAGGCTCATGAGTTCGAGCCCCACGTTGGGCTCTGTGCTGACAGCTCAGAGCCTGGAGCCTGCTTTGGATTCTGTGTCTCCCTCTCTCTCTCTGCCCTCCCCTGCTCACGCCCTCTCTCTCTCTCTCTCAAAAAATAAAATAAACATTAAAAAAATTTTTAGAAAAAACAGGTTTGTCATTTATACTTATTCTGTACTTATTAAAACTTTTAGATATATACATAATGTTTACATTCATCTTGTGCAAATATTAAAAGGAAAACTGGGGCTCCTGGGTGGCTCCGTCGGTTAAGCGTCTGGCTTCGGCTAGGGTCATGATCTCACAGTTTGGGAGTTCGAGCCCCACATCAGGCTCTGTGCTCGAGCCTGG
This sequence comes from Prionailurus viverrinus, assembly GCF_022837055.1. Taxonomy (NCBI): domain Eukaryota; kingdom Metazoa; phylum Chordata; class Mammalia; order Carnivora; family Felidae; genus Prionailurus; species Prionailurus viverrinus. Next base: position 42,575,652 of record NC_062567.1, on the reverse strand, counting down.
AACCTGCTTTGAATTCTCTCTGCCCCTCCCCTGCTTGCACTCTGTCTCTCTTGTTCTCTCTCAAAATTAAATAAACATTTAAAAAAAATTTTTTTTAAGAATTTAAAAGGAAAGTAAGTAAAATGATTTGGTTACGGTGTTTCCAGAACCTTGTACCTGCAGGCCCAATTCCCTTGAGTCACCTTGACAATATCTGTGCCAAAGGACCATCTTTGTCGTCTATGCATGTGTCAGTACGCATCTGTGGAATTAACTAGCAATTAATTTTACAACACAGCGTTTAGGAAGGTCAGGCTTTCATCTATATACACGTGTCCACACAGTAATTAAAGAAAAGCCTCTTTCATAAGAAGAGCTCAGCAAGGAAGTTTGGGAGGCAACTCTACAAACTACATACTATTGCATGGAATCCCGCAAGAAATTTGGTAACGTAATAAAAAAAGGCAATTGTTTAGGGAATTTTTCTTTGGGCAGTCTGCTTCTGAGCCTACATCCTGATGACATTTCCAGGAAAACCAATGTTAAACTCAGGCTCACGGTTTGTCTTCAGTTCCTTCAGACATGGGAGTTACAGACATTAAGACTTAAAAAGCAGTCTTAGTGGTGCCTGGGTGGCTCAGTCGGTTAAGCGTCTGACTCCAGCTCCGGTCATGGTCTCATGGCTCATGAGTTCGAGCCCCGTGTCGGGCTCTGTGCTGACAGCTCAGGGCCTGGAGCTTGCTTTGGATTCTGTCTCTCTCTCTCTCTCTCTCTCTCTCTCTCTCTGCCCCTCCCCTGCTCATTCTCTCTCTCTCTCTCTCTCAAAAATAAATAAACATTAAAAAAATTTTTTTAAAGAAAAAGTAGTCTTAAAGCTGATGCCCCCTTTCCTCTTTCCAGTCCTATTTGCCCGAACCTACAGATAAATTAGAAAGTAATACAGTCTAGTGGTAGACTAGTGCCCATTATGGCTAAAAATGCAGCAATACAGGAATAAGGAAATTTCTCGGGAAGGAATGAGTAGATTCATTTATTTGAGTTCTTTTTACATTTTTATTTTACCTTAGCTGCCCTATAATTTAAATATCTTCTCTATAATAGAGGCATCAGTATAAAAAGTGTAGGCAAATCTTGGTGTTACCTGTGAAACGTGAAATTAAAATAGTCTTGTAGAAATTCCCACAAATTTCATGAGTTTTTGTTCTTCAAGGGTTTGCTGAATCTAACCAAGGCACCATTTTAAAATGAAAACCATTAGCCTCGACAATCAAAGTGTAAACAAAATACACCGGAACGACGGTCTGAAGCCTTTAGCCAGTGGTGAAAATGAGCATCATATCATCGACAGCATCTTCCATTCCTAACCAGTCTTACCACGTGATTTTCTACATCACAGGACATTGTGGTTTCGGATATGTGAAAACAAAAAATACCCAAAGCCCACCAGAAAGGGGCATTAAACCTGCAAAAAAGTATTAATAGATAACTTGAGCTACATAAATGACTGTCTAAGGCCACAGGACCCAAAGTTTTAGCACATGATAGCAAAAGAGAAGAGGTGGGATATGTGGCTACTCAATATACGAGCCAAACAAAACGTGTCCTGAAAGACGAAGAAACCCAATGGACTTGACGTGCTCCCACCGCTACGGAACACAGACACACGTGGCTTACAGCTGCTACAGCATGACAAAGATCGTCCTTATCCTCTCCCCAGGTGGGCAAGGATGCTGCCACATTAGAAAGAAATTAAGTCTAGACTCAGTGGGATGCGGAGAAGAGGGGCTGGCCTAGCAGGCTTCCAGAGAAGAGCTCAGCTTCACCCCCGTGCCGTCACGAAGCGTGGACCAGACCCAGAGGACCCTCGGGTCTCCTAACTACCTAGGTATGGTATTCAAGACTTTGAAAAGCAGAAGGCAAGGATCATCATGGAAGAGCATCACCTTCTCAAATAACAGTCCCGAAATGAAAGGTCTGAATTCACTAGAAGGAACGAGCCACTCTCCGCATCCTTCCAGGCGAGGGAGCCAGGCTAGAAAAGATGGGCAGTTGCTTTACGGCCAGGTCCTGACAGGTAGCACGGCCAACGAAGAGACCGCAGGAGTCTTCTAATTCGAGCCAGGAGGAGAAGCAGATCATCAACACCATAGGGGAAATCAGTTTCCAGGCAGATCACTTTGCTGCCCGGAGGCAAAATAACGACAGTCCATCATCTTAACACACACTCTGCTATCTGTTCTTCCCCTCATATGAGGCTTCAATGGAGGGAGTCTAATCCCCGGGTTGCAAGAAAATCAATGTGTTCAGGCTGAGTCAAATTATATGAGAGATGCTCCCCTGACACAGTACCTGTCCTAGCTGGACACGTAATAAGGATCTTTTTGCATGAGGTCAGCTAGAACACCATCACTAAAGGGCAAAGGGGTTCACAACCAAAAATAAGAAAGGAAATAAATACTCTGCCATCGAAAGTAGTTTTGAAGTAAGAAAAATGTATACCTTGATGATATTAAGTAATATACACAGGTCAACTCTGCAAGTTGGCTTCTAGCTTATCGTGAGACCTGCAATCAAACAACAGTAGGGTTTTTATTTCTAGCAGCTCCCATCGGAGGGAGCAGCCTGTTTCCCTTTGTTTCTCATGGGAACACAGGATTTTTTGAATCATCACTCTGCTGGCTGACCAAAATGCTCTCAGAAAGCGTAAGCTATGAAAGATTAAAATCCCACCTGCATCCTTTCAACAATCAGAGGTCAAAACGCCCTTAGAGCCAGAGAGCTATCAAATTGGATGTCTCGACTTTTACAGAGGCAAAAACTACAAACCAGGAATGCTGAGTGTCTTATCCAAGGGCGCAGCTAGTCCTAATCCCCAGCCAAGTGCTAGTCCCACTACATCATGATGCCAAACTAAAATGAAATCAGTGAAAAGAGATTTGTAAACTTGAGAAGTGTAATAGGCAGGGAAGATGTGTGGAACCAAAGGATGTCAAGATGATGGATATGACAAACGGAGTGTGGCCACTGTCCCAGACCATTCACAGACCTAGAACAAGCATGTTTGAAAGGAAGGAACTGTCCATTTCCCTAACTCTGACACCAGGATGGAGACGTGGTCTATGAAAGACACAAGTCAACGCGTATTACCAATAAGGGGAATTCTTCCTAAATACGCCATTTCTCTGGGAGGAGGAGGAGAGAGTGACAAAAGTAAATACGGCCAAATCCCATGATGGCCCCATTTTAAAATACCCTTATTTATAGACTAGGGAAACATCAAGACAATTTAACATGCCCTAAGTAAACTCTATGGTAGCCCCACAAGGACAGAGGAGGCCCCAGTCACGGAAACCAGGGAAGGGATGAAAGGAGAAGCAGTGGGAAGAATTACTAAGCTTTACTCAGGAAGGAATTTTTTTTTTCCCTCAAAAATACATGCATCCATTCACCCACCCATCTACCTACCCAGTGCTAAGAACTTACCCTACTTAGAACACCATACGCAACGGCTGAGAGTGGCTGTTTCTTCTCCAACAACCTTCTGACCTGTGATTTCAAGGCTGATAGCCAAAGAGGTGAGTAAAGGGAAAAAATAATCCTTCAAGGCATGATCTTTTCCAAAATACTTACCCTTGCTTCCCACACATTGAGAAAGTAAAGCTTTTATTTTTTTTAATTTTTTTTAACGTTTTTTTTTTTAATTTTATTTTTGAGACAGAGAGAGACAGAGCATGAATGGGGGAGGGACAGAGAGAGAGGGAGACACAGAATCGGAAGCAGGCTCCAGGCTCCGAGCCATCAGCCCAGAGCCCGACGCGGGGCTTGAACTCACGGACCGGGAGATCATGACCTGAGCCGAAGTCGGACGCTGAACCGACCGAGCCACCCAAGCGCCCCGAGAATGTGAAGATTTTATACACACACACACACACACACACATACACACCACGGTGGTGAACATTCTCTTTTCAACTCAAATGTTATTGATAACTCGTATCCATTCTCTTGTCTTCATGGACATCAACCACAAAAAACGGTAGAGCCAGAGTAGAAAAAAGAGCTGTTCCGAGAAGAGGAGAAACACACTTCTTTCTGCAAGAGGAGATGAAGCCAGTGGGAAGGGGCTGCCATGTTACTTGTGGTGAACATAGTATAAAACAACCAAAATGAGCCTCTTGTTGTCAACCACCCGCCTCCGCTAGTTTTGTTAGCCAGTGAAACCATGCACTAACCTTTAGGTTAAACATATGGTAGGTAGACTTCCTCCCTGACCTGAAGAGGTTTCTTGACCTTGATGTCTGATCCAACAGACTTGACTCTGTTTATCAGCAACCGTGGAAAAAGTGGCACACAATTATAATCTTAAAAGAAGCGTTGGGGAGCGCCTGGGTAGCTCAGTCGGTTCAGCGTCCAACTTTGGCTCAGGTCATAATCTGACGGTTCGTGAGATCAAGCCCCGCATCAGGCTCTGCGCTGACGGCGCAGATTCTCTCTCTCTCTCCCTCTCTCTCTGCCCCTCCCCTGCGCTCGTTCTCCTCCCTCTTTCTCAAAAATAAACACTAAAAGAAAAAAATTTTTTTTAAATAAGAGTTGAGTACACCAGGTTTTCCTTCGATCTCCAGAGCCTCAAGACACTCTTGTCTTTTTGTTCTGTTTTCTCGCCCAAAGTTCTTACAATAGTAAGACAGAATGTGTGGTACTTGATCATTCATAAACCTTGCCCATTAGTTTATTTAGTAGCAAGCATGTACCAAGAGCTGCGTGCTTTGGGGCGCCTGGGTGGCGCAGTCGGTTGAGCGGCCGACTTCAGCTCAGGTCACGATCTCACGGTCCGGGAGTTCGAGCCCCGCGTCGGGCTCTGGGCTGATGGCTCGGAGCCTGGAGCCTGTTTCCGATTCTGTGTCTCCCTCTCTCTCTGCCCCTCCCCCGTTCATGCTCTGTCTCTCTCTGTCCCAAAAATAAATAAACGTTGGAAAAAAAAAATTTTAAAAGAGCTGCGTGCTAGACTCTGTGCTGGGGACTGGGATTACACAAGTGGGCAGATACCAATTCTGCCTCCAGAAGAGTCTGGTACAAGGGCAGGCCCCAAAGCACAGGATGCATACGGTGAGGAGTAAAGTGTCACAGCAGACCGCACGAGGGACTGTGGGGTGCTGAGGGCCGGGGAGCTGAGGCATGAAATCTCTAGCAGTGGAGGTCGGAAAGGGCTGAGGCGACCTCACTGAGAAACATCAAGGAGGAACAGGTGTTTATCAGGCGGAATCTGACAATGTGAACACGTAGATGCTCTTAGCAGCCCCACAAAGTAGGTGTTCCTCCCCTCATTTTAGAGTGAAGAAACGGGACGTTGAAGGAAGTTAAATTATTTGCCCCCGCAAAGTTACAAAGGAAATGGCATGAGCTTGACCCCATTATACAGCACGCCTCTCGAATCGGAGGCCTCCTCTTTCTTCACCATGGTAATTGCGATATGGCTAGAATATCACAGGTGTTCAGTAAGTATTAGTTCAATTAATCCAAATCACCAGACTCCAAGTCCTATGTGATTTTGGCTACATCCCAGTCAATTAACCAAGAAATACTCAGATAAACATAATGTAACTATCCATTTGCTTAAGAAACAAGAAACAGGTCTTCATGTAGGGCCATCACTTCAGGCCAAAAGCAGAGTAAACGCGTGTGCACGTATTTATGTACGTATGTCTGTTTCCAAAGAGCATAGATGTGCGTGCTACCTATGCTCTCTTACTCAGAGCCAAGAAAGAACGTGGATTTTCAACAGCAGTTCAGTTCAGCTTTGCAATTACTGCCACAGAGAGCAAGAGAGAGAGAGAGAAAGAGAGGGACGGAGGGAGAGAGGAGGAGTGGGGGGGAGAAAAGGAAGGTTCCTCACAAACCCAGACCCATCTATCTTCCTCTCTTTTCTCAAAGGCAGCAACTAGAATTGATCCGTGATAGCTTCTCCTGTCTTACGGAAACACCCAGAGAACCACAGGGCCTTTGTACGGAGGAGCAAATGATAAGGAAGACCTCCTTTTTTCAGTTCATTTGTTTTGAATTGAAGTTTAAGCAAAAACTCAATTTAAAAACCAAACCACTGCAGCTCATGTATAACTTAAGATTCTGAAGTCACAACTAAAAATAAAAAACTCCATGTTGTTCCTGCATAAGCACACTTCTAACGACCTGACTGCATCAGACAATACTGTGGATACGCATCACCCTCAGAGTTCTGCGGGGTCTTATGAACTGATAAGAAGGATCTGTACGGTATCAGACACTGAGCCAAACACAGAATTAATCAAAGGCCAGATTCCATTTTCTACATTTTCTAATGTTCCTTCATTCCACGAATATTTATCATGGAACACCAACGCTATGCCCACCCCGTGGTCACAGGCACGAAAACCAAGATGGAGCCCTGATGTAATGGGCTCCTTACCAAGTGATAGATATGAAGAGATAGTCACAAAATCATGGGAAAGCAGTTTCAAAATGAGTGTTCGGAAGACACAGGAGAAGGACATCTCATCCAGACCCAGGGAGTCCAGGAAAAGGCTCCTGGGAGAGAGACCTGAGGATGAGTAGTCAGTTGGGAGAAGATAGAGGAACATTTCAGAAAGAAGAAATGGCAAGGGCAAAGACCAGGAGGGGAGAGGACCTTCCTGGGATCCTGTGGAGTTGGTATGGGTAAAGGGAATCCGAGGACAAGAGACGAGGGACAAGAACAGAGAGGTAAGCAGGGCCGGATCACACAGGGTGTCGCGGCCTTGTTGGGGTTAGCTGGGCTTTCACCTGAGGGCAACAGGGAGTTTCTGCAGTCTTCTAGGAAAGCACAATGACGGGGGGGTTGTGGGGAGGGACAGGCTGACTGAGCAGTGCCTCTAACAGCTCCTGCATTCCAGGCTGAGAATAACTGAGGAGAGGGGACAATGCTGGATGCTGCTCACAATGTCTCCACCAATGACTGTCCACAGTCATCTCCAAGCCATCACCCAGCCTGGGCCCACTGCACACTAATAAGGAAGGGGACGCGAACAAGCAGTGAGTGGCCCCAGACTGTGGCAAGAAACACAGGGCAGGGAGCGAGACAGGAGCCTTCAATTTGCCTTTGGCGACTTTTTCTTTGCAGCAGCGTCTCATTTAACCATTTCTAGGTACACAGAGCTCCTCAACTCCCCCTATTTTCTAGGGGGAGGAAAAGAAAAAAGCTCCATGTCTCACACGTCTCATCCTCAAACTGGCATTTCCTGTGAAGGTACAGTAGGTGCTAACTAACTTTAGAGGGCTGTACCATGATGTCTGGAAGAGTGCATTCTTTCCAAGTGACTGAAACGCGTAGAGGTCCCCGCCCAGGGATGTATACTACTTTTCAGATATACACCACTACCGCTAAAGCACTTCCGAGCGCTTTTTTTTTTTTTTTTTGGTTTGTTTGCTTGCCTCCTTTATTTTTGCCCTTTGTAGCACAAAAACAAATGGCGATCTCTACGAGGTCCTCTCTGAATGGTTTCTGGGTAGTTCGGAGATGGACGTAAAACCACCTGGGCAGTGCAGGTAGTTTGGGGGCAACAAAGATCCCGGGGTTCTTGCTTCCCGTGGTGATCAACTTCCGCAGGTTGGAGAACGAGGCTCACCCCTGCGGCTGCTGCTAGGTCTGTGACTATAAATAAATGTGTGTATGCCAAGAGGCAAGGCCTGCCCCGGGAGCCGAAGGGGGCCTAGCTGTGCCGGCACAGCCCGTGACATATCCGATGCCTTCAACAGGAGCTGCAGCTTCCCTCCTGCATTAGGAGGGCTGTCCCTCCTCAGATTACCACCAGGCTCCCCACCACCACTCCGAGCGAGGCAGGGACACAGCCACAGGCCTCCTGAGCATCTGCCCGGTTCCCAGCTGAATGCGGGACATGGGATGAGGGACAGTGAGAGGAGGATGAGCAGTCTCCCTCCCCGCCCCGACCCTCGTCTCCATCATCACTCCGGGAGATGGATATTCACGCTCTCCTGGAAAAGAGCAGCAGGAAGCAGCTGGCTTCCAAATGTAGGGTTGCACAACCAGGTCATCGTGGGGGAAAAGCATCAAAAACAAATCTAAAAAATCCCCTAGGCCCAGAGCCACAGCGCACAGGGCCACAGAAGGTGGCGGACCAAGGGTGTTTCCATTTTCTCTGGCTGACTTCTGCATGCCTTCGTCACGTTAAACTAAAAACGCTGTCTCCTCTTTGGATTGTAAACCCTCGAGGGCAGGCATCAATGACTGCTTTTGGAATTCTCCAACTTGGAGCTATGGTACTACTTAACAAAAATCCCTCTTTTAAAAAAATTACTAGTTGTTTCACTCTAAAAGCCTCAGCTTCCCTTCCGAGGTCACCAGCTGGCCATCTGCTCTCTGGCCCAGAATCCTGCTTTCCCTCTTCCTCCACATTCGCCTTTGAGCACCCTCTGGCATTTCATATAGCGAAGTCCCGTGGCCTATGGAACCAACAAGTTCAAACTCAAGGCGGAAAAGGAAGGACGCTAATGCTCCGGCCGAGTGAGCGCATGCTCTTGTTTGCTGATCCCACACGTTGTACTTGCGGGGGTGGTCTGCCGGTCCCCAAGGTCAAAGCCGACAAACCTGTCAGATGCGCACTACCGTGACCTTGTACATTTTAGAGCAAGGTGGTACAGAGGCCATTCTTTGTGAGTAAAGACACATTCCCTGGGATAGATCGGCATCGGCAGAAGAATAAAAACAACACCGGCTTGCACCAAATTCCATGATATGGCTCCTCCACCACGGAGTTTTTTATGCTGCATTGTACTCACAACAGTCGCGAATCACTACCAAATCCCAACGGAGAAACCACGAGCCATCGTCTGACCAGGCAGGGAAAGAAAAAACCATTCTAACACTAGTCGCTGGTGACATCTGGCCAGGATCAGACACAGGACCATGAGGCAAGACAACAGTGGAAAACGGGATACGGCAATAAAATGCAACAAGCTCTCTTATGTAAGAGATAAGCCCGTGTATCTGGGACAACCACGTGGAGGGCTTGGGAGGAGAAACACTGATTTGCGAGGCAACGCATTCACTCATTCACACGCCATAATCTTCCTCTCAATCACGGCCCCTCAGACACCTCGTTATTCGAACTTTGTATGACTACAAAGTTCAAGACCTGATTTTATTGCCTTTTCACACGGAGGGCTAACTCGCCCAAGTCTCCCCTTCATTACTCAGGCAGCAAAAGGTTGACTCTGCACGCAGTGGTTTCCTTTCGATACCAAGCATCCCTCCTGCCTTTTTCTGGTGGCAGTCGGAGCCTCGTCTCCCACACCCAGCCCACTGTCGGGAGCCATCTCGGTCGCCTTCCTCACACGCATCCCCAGACTGCCGCTCAGCAGAGTAAACTCCTCTCACATCCTGCCCAGCACACCCCCTCGCACACACCAGCCCCACCCGCTTCGGAAGGCTGCCCCCTCCGCAGTGGGGACCGGCACCCTGTCACTCACGCACCCTGGGACCCTACAGCCTGGCCCCGGCACAGCCACAAATGGCCGGCTACGAGACAGCAGCCACACAGACACCCGGCTCCAGCAGCTGAGACACACACGCCCTTCCCCTTCTGTCACGGAGTGTTCAAGTTCAAGGTTAGTGACAAGTGCCAGGTTTTGGTGGCTGCAAAGTCCTCTGGTCGGTTATAAGGCTAAGGGAACCGAGAGGGCTGTCTCATCACACGGCCGTCCCACAGCAGTATGACGGCAATAATAATGTTTGCTCCTGGCTCATTCAGGGTTTCCCACAAAGCAGCTACTGCGGACTCTCCCGGTGTTCTGAGCCATTCTGTTCACCCCCTTCCTTCCCCTCACCTCGAGGGCATTTTACTGCCTCTCTGAAGCTCAATATCGCTGAGCGGCCCCTTTTCCTAAGACGTGGCGACTCTGTAACAGCCAACATTTCATCTCAGTGACCCCACTGTTAATACGTGGTAAGGGTCAGCGAGATTCCAATCGGGTGCTCGTCTGGTATGGGTAGCATGGTTGATGGGCTCCACCGCTGATTCCCTCTTAAACTCTCCTTTAGCTCCGCATTTTGGCGAGCTGTATATTATATGCAAGCTTTGTTTCACCCCATTAACGGAGGACAATTGTATTAGCCATATGAGTCTGAGTTCCCATGTTACTTAATTGCTACACTGCTGTGTTAACGAAGTTAGGAGGGGGTTTGGCAAGAGCGTAGATCACCTTCATGTTCAGATATTTGTGGTTTTATTTTTTCTTTTGCCAGCTTGCCTCTCCGTTTCAATTGCCTACCATCTGCCTTTGAACAATCTAAGTGCGAGCAGATAGATTTTATTTGGAGGATGAAATGCTTTGAGCTCATCCGAGAAAAGCATTTTCATATACTGGTGTTCAGGGCATTCGCTGTTTAATAGGATCTCGAAGGCAATTCGGTTTGGGGTGGGAGTTGGTTCCTTTCTATAGTTAAAGTGCACTGTGAAATTAAAACCTTGCGATATTTTTTTGGCAGAAGGAAACAGGGTGGTCAAGGAGGCGGCATGGAACTCTCACCTTAAAATGAGCCCCACGACACCCGATGGGAGTGCAGGTGGCAAGACAGAGGAGTGGATGCTGTATTATGTTCTATTTCCTACTTCACCATCCTCAATTCACTCTGAATTCAGAAACAGAAAAACAAAAACAAAAAACAAGACCCAAAAAACAAACGTGAAGCATGTAAGAGCTTCTGAGTTTGTGGTTTTGCTTCACGACCAAAAAACACCCAAATGAAAAGTAGATCCGTTCACTGAGTCCACCTGGTTGATTAAAACAAACAAACTTCCCACTAATTAGAGTGATGTGACTTGAATCTGTCATTTTGAACATAAAGCCTGAAGTAAAACCAACGATTGAATTAAAAATCAGTAAGCTGGCTGGGAGTCAGGAGACCGGGGTTCTAGTTGGAGCCTAAATTTCTAAAAACTGAAGCTCCAAATATCTACATTCAGTTATCCTCACGACTACCGTCTGAATTACACGTGCTCGGCCGTCAGAACTGACCGGATAAACATCACGACGCGGCTTGTCCCAAGCACTGCACGGCATACCGACGTTTAACGAAAAGAGAGAAACGAGGCTTCCAACTAGAGCCCTGTTAAACAACTCTCAGACTATAATAGCAGTGCCTTGAGCCAGAATCTCGATTTTCTACCCCCACCGCTAAACCCCGCTGACTCCCAGGTCTAAGCTACTAAGTCCTCATGGTTTTGGACCTGCTGTGAAGGCTAAAACTGAGTTCAAAAAAAAAAAAAAAAATCAACAGCTCTCTCCGCTCCTCCTTTTCAGGACCAACTGAGATACAAGTTGGGGTAGGGGTGGGGGTGGTTCCCGTCCTGGGAAGCAGACATCCTCAACGACATTTACGGTTTGGGTCATTCCCATCACTTCTTAGAAGCAAGGCAGGTAAGGAAAAGCAAGAAAAATCCACAATCCCTGCTCCCTCACCTCTCCAAAAAGCACACATGATTTTAATAAGATGCAAGTTGCTCTTTGTTTTATTATATATCCATGATTAAAATCCTGAAAGGAACATTATGAGGGTTTTTTTTTTTTAAGATTTTATTTTTAAGTAATCTCTACGCCCAACATGGGGCCTGAACTTACGACCACAAGATCAAGGGTCACGTGCTCTACCAACGGAGCCAGCGCCCTGAAAAGAACATTTTAAAAACTCCACAGGGCAAGTTTCGAAGTGCAGTACTTATGGAAGCGTCGCGCCTTGCATGGAATAAAATTTCACCTGCTCACCTAACCATATGAAAGCTATTAGAGGCCACTTCTCATTTACAAAGAGGGAATTCGCTTGTATGCCTGGCCTGGTCTTAAAACTGACCCTATAAGCTACCTCCCTAAATCTTCTCCCCATTATTTTTAGACGAGTGAGAACTTCTCTGCTTTCATTCCTAAAATGATGTTGCTCTTTGATGGGAGTATGACTCAAACAAAATTCCCTCAACTTCTTCTATCTATTCCCAGAGCAGGGTATGTCGCAAACAGGATGAAACTACCCTTAGAGCAAAAAATCGTACAAATGGGTAGTGATAAAGCGTCAGAGGATATGGCTACCTCAGTAAAAGTCTGAATCGGAAAGCCTATTTAAAGAAATGCACTGTTGCTACTTAAATACATCACAGCCCACATTATAAACTCTGCTATAAAACCAAAAATTATAATTCCCAATTGGCTAAAACCGCGATGTATCATAAACGTTAAAACTCTTAACCGACAGAAATTATTAGTTGTTAAAATTAAAGCAATAATGACAATTTCTCAGTCCTCTATTTGAAAAACTTTTACATTTAAACTGGGTTTCTTACCCAAACTGAGAGCTGCATAAATTACAAAGAAGAGAGTTACTTTCAAGCTTTTACTGTGTAAGAAATCTCACAAACGACTTCTTTCCGTAAATCTGGAATTACTGTTATACCAAGAGCTGCCCCAATTCTACTTGTCTTCCCCTATTTCCAAAGGGCATGCTTCACGTAAGTGCCAAATACTCACCATTATGTCCATTTAGCAAATTTAGGTAATGAAAACTGGTATAATCTCTAATTAACAGGAATATCAGTGTTCCCCAAAGAAACAGAAAAACTTAGAGGGAAAAGGGAAACAATAAACTACAAAATGAGCGAACCAAGGTGAACCATTAAGTACTAAAACAGTAATTTGGGAAAGGAACGTGATTGGGGCAGAATCATCAAAAAGCAGAAAGGAGAGCACACAATGGTGTTGCAGGTGAGGGAGCTGGCCGGAAGGGCATCGGAGCCCGCAGTCCTGGGAATACAGCACACCTGTGGGGGAGGCGGGGGTCACCTGGGCACCTCCTGTTTTAAAGGTTCGCCAGCCAGACATGATGCATGGGAGGGCACTGCTTTCTATTTGGGGAATATGAATGAATGCATGATGAGATGAAGGAGAAACTACTTAATTGTACTGGGATAAAGAAAAAGCAGCTTTCCGTCTGAACAAAACAAGGAGAGTGCTCCCCAAAATGACTTTACAGAGGTGAAGGGAAAACAAAGACTGGAGGAAGATGAGGGGGGAACCAGGGAGAGGTGGGGAAGTGAATGGTAAAGCTAAGTAGGCTAATAATAGAGAGACAAGGAAGTCGTGCGCCACAGGAGATAGAGACGCAGAGGAAGAAGAGCCTGGGAATCGCTGGTAATTATCTCACCGCGCAAGAGGCAGCACAGACAGGGCCTTAAAAAGGAAGAGAAAGGAAAAGAAAAGGTCCATGATCGGACTTTTGGATCGGTCTTCGAAGCCGCCCACAATGCAGGCTTGAGATCGTCAACCGTGGGCCTTATGGTAAAGAATTCTACTATTGGTTGTGAACAGTATTTTGATGTTCTGGGAATGTACATGGGTTTGATGCGGTGTAGGAACTACAGTAATGCCCAGGAGAGGCGCAGCGAGTTTACAGAAAACTCCTCAAAGATGTGTTGCACATGTGCGTGGCTGTGTATCTACCTAGACCCCCACGTGAAATCTCCCGCAAAGCTGCGGAGAGTTCTGAGGGTCTGAAGACACGGCCCTGAGTTCAGTACAGGAAGCTGGAGGAAAGTCAAGTGCAGGAATACACGGGGCAGTCGCCTTCCATCGTGGAGCGCAGGACCTGCCAAAGGAGTCGGACTCCTGGCCCATGAGGTCCAACAGCCTGCCACAAAGATGGCCAGCGAGGTGACATGTGCTCGTGCGTGTTTGTTTAACAGAGGTAGCACACCTGGCCGGGCCATTGTGCAATCTGATCCCCCAGGGGGAAAATTTCTTCCTGATCTCAGCTCTGATCAGATTCTGCCCTGAAGCATTCAGGCTTAAGTGTCCTTGCAACTTCTATCCAGAAGAAAGACAAACATACTCAGTAATCCTTCTCGGTCCCAGCCAGGGGTCGTCAAAATGGAACAAGTTCAGAAAAGACCCACCGCGGGGTGGTATCTAGGTCACGGGGCATCACCTTCGCCACTCTGAAGACTGGTTGGAGGTGAGGCTTTTCCTCAACAGCTCGGATCTCACAGGATTTTATTTTCGATAAAAGTGATTTATTAAAATATAACAGCATACCCTTTGGTAAGGCTTGCAATGTAAATAAAAAACAGTGAGGAGTCCTTTACCAGATCACACATCACCACTTAGGGTTTGGAAAATGTGGTAACTTCTCATGGTGGGGGGGGGGGGGGTGTCCCTCCCACACAATTGCATGGGAACTTGCTATTCTACTCTTGTTTATATTTCAACAACTCATTAAGAAAAGTGTCCTCAGGGACGCCTGGGTGGCTCAGTTGGTTAAGCGTCCGACTTTGGTTCAGGTCATGATCTCACAGTTCGTGGGTTCGAGCCCTGCGTCTGGCTCTGTGCTGACAGCTCAGAGCCTGGAGCCCGCTTCGGATTCTGTGTCTCCCTCCCTCTCTCTCTGCCCCTCCCCCGCTTGCACTCCGTTTCTCACCCTCTCTCTCTTTCGCTCGCTCTCAATAAGCACACGTTTTAAAAAATTAAAAAAAGAAAAGAAAAGAAAAGAAAAGAAAAGAAAAGAAAAGAAAAGAAAAGAAAAGCATCCTGAAATGTGCTCCCGGGTAGGTCACTTTGGAAGCAACTACAAGTGAAAACAAAGACTGATGGCCCTAATACAGTTGTGGAGGTTCAAAAGTATGTTCCTAAGCAGGTTGAGAGAACAAGGACTGTGATTCCTCACAGAACCAAATGGGACCCAAGATGAGACTACGGCATATTAGTCATCAGGAACCCCAGGTCTCAGCAGCGCTAAGCCCCAGGCTCCCGTGTGCCCTGAACCGTAAGCCTACTCCTGGGTCTGTTGAGGCTGGAAGGAAAGGAAAGGGAAGTGGACAGGAGAGAAATGGCCTCTAAATCAACAGCCTCGGCAGTGGAGAGGTTGAGCAAGGACAGCAGCGGTGGGAGGAAACCAGAAAGCACCACTCTGTCCTGGACGTTACGAGGTGGATGCACAGAATGTTCCCGAGGATGCACCATTAGTGCCCACCCCCACCTCAGCAGTTCCATAAACGTGTGCTTGCACTGGGAACACGCTGGCTGATGCCCTTGCTGCTCCCCAGTGTGGCTGTAACAGCTCCCGACCTGCACACCACCCCTCCTGGAGCCGATCTGAGAGAGGCCAGGGAAACCTCGGGCTGCCGGCGGGGACAGAAAGGCCTAGACACTCTAAGCAGTGTGGAGACGGGTCCCCTGCAGCAGGGCTGAGATGGAGGCCGGGAGGGCTAGCCTGGCAGCTGCAGTGTGGGTCTGGAAAAGAGCGCCCCCCCCCCCACAGGTACCCAGGAAAACCTGGCAGGTGACAGTTTGGGGAACCTTTGCTGGGGTCTGCTTGGGTTCAGGAAATTGAAACTTTTCCCATATCCCCAATGCCCCACATCCCAGCTGTATGTTAATGGCAGAATAAGAATAAGAAAATGAGACATTTGGGCTTGTGTGGAAGGTCTAGGGATGTCTGCTTGTATCTGAAAATACCTGACTTTTCCCTCTTGGTCCATTTCCCACTTACCAGACTGTTCATAACCCTTAACACAATCTCCTAAGAGCCTCCTCTTTAAGTAAGGAGCACTGAGTTGTCCAGTGTGAAGAGAAATGGTGAGGCCGTCATCCGGCCCCTACGACATGGCTTTGAGTTGTTTTTCTAGTCCTGTGGCACACTCAGGTGTTCTCCCCAGTTTAGGCCCCCAGGGCAACATGCTGGGAGTAAAATAAGAGCTCCAAGGAGATCAGCGGCTCAGATAAGTGGAGACAGAACAGAACACGGGATCAGGAGGAGAAAGCTGAAAAGGGCTGACCCAAGCGCAGGGTCAGATTCCTCCCTTGACTTGGCAAGGCAATCACAGACTTCACAGAAGGCTCAGGAAGCCGTGCTGCTCTCTCAGGCTCTCTCTGCCAACCAGGCGGGAGAGGAATGAGGGGAGGGGACGACGGGCAGCCCCCCGCAGTGGCGACCAGCCGCTGGTTCCCAGAGGATCACGGCCAACGATGTCAAGGCTACACATGGCGGCAACACACAGCTATCAGCTCTCTCTCCCGGACCCAGGGGCATCCCGAGCCGAGCCAAGCCAAGAAAGAGGGCAGATCAGTATATACGTTTATTCATTTGGGGCTTTCCATGCTTCTCCCTTCACATCTGGCCTAAAGGTCCTGGAGCCTCTTCTCCAGCTATCTGTGCTCCTCTCTGGAAGGTGGGCAATCAAGAGGGAAAGTGTGAGTGGGCCCTGTGGGTGTGTGTGTTCAGCGCTGAAGTCTCTCACGAGCACCTTAGGTACGGGGGCTGACAATGCAGATAGCCTTGCCTCGTGGTCTCACACTGCAACGAAAGTGAGCTCTCTTTCTTCCTTCCTCTACCTTTAAGGGTTAGTTGCTCAGGATTTCGACTGTGCAAGGTGTTCCTCTTCCCACTTACGTATCACAGAGCCTGGCACCCACTGAGCCCATAACGGAAGCTTAATAAATACTTGTTGATTGGAAAAAAAACTCTACTCGGCTAACATACATTGGACCTTCTCTGTGCCAAGCACTGTGCTGAACACTGGAAACATAAAAAACGCATCCCTCAGACTCCTGCTCCCCATGGGCTCTCGCTGAATTCACTGCCAACAGCAGGCATGTTCAATGAGTCGAAGGACGCTGCGCCTATCAGCAACACGGAAAGCTTGAGAAATGGGCTTTAGGTGACAGGCTGGCTACCAGGCGGAAAAAGAATGAGGGGAAGATTCCAGGCACTAAGCTCATTATGTGGTTTGAGAGAAGAGCAGGTCTTGGTTGGAAGCTAATACGGAGGGGGAGGTTGGAGAAGGGTTCCGGAAGGGAAGAGTGCACCGGGCCTTCCGTGATGAAGGGCTGGGTTTCATCCTGACGGGCAGCGTCGAAAAGGAACTCACGGGACCAAATTTTAGCCGGCAAAGAATCACCGTGGGTTGGACTGGGAAGTGTAGGGCACGGAGGTAGGACGATGAGGTGGCAGACTCCTGAAAAATCTGGGGCCGGAGGGAAGACGGTACCAGTGAGGACGGAGAAGAAAAAAAACAGGGTGAGAGGGATGAGGCGTGCGGCAGGACCCCAGCTTGCCTTCCAGGCCTGAGAAGACAGAACATCTGCCTTCCAGAAGCTTAGGGACCAGCAGCCTTAAGAAGCACCAGAGGATGAATCTGTTACTGTGCCAGGGACCAGAGAAGGGCCATCACTCACGCCCCTTAGTCCTGGATGGCGTTTGTGGCAGCACTGGCTTTAGGTTGGCCTTTGAAGAATGACAGAGAGGTGACTTGGCAGAACTATTCATTTACTATCCTTCTTTTGGCTGTTCTCCCCTGTGATTCGTATCCCGAACAGTTTTATTTAGCTCTGTCTTTGTGGTGTGAGATCTTAGATGGATTCTTTTCACAGAAACCTCCACCAAGGAGAGCCACCATCTTCTCCCACATTAATCCCGCTCACCAACAGCTCCTGGCAGTGTCTGACCTATGTGGGGCACAGATAAATAAATAAAAACTATAATAACGAGGCTTTGCCAGCCTAGCAAACTGATCCAGTCAGAGGATTATAAGAGACACCTGTTTTTTAACACAGCAGCTGTGAACACAGTAGAAGCATGGCATCCTAGTAACAAGAAAGAGTTCTCATTAAAATCCAATAGTAGCAGAAACTGGCACGGACCCACGTTCAGCTAGGACACCTGACCGTGAAAAGGAGTTCAACTCATATTAGATACCTAATAGGAACACTGCTTTGCTGAACTTGGAAACCTGAATGCTACTTTGCTCATGAGGAGGTGATTTACCCATCCATCGGTGTCTTCTAAGTCCTTAAAGCAGCGATTGCATACATAGGGTATTTTCATAAACGAACTGAAGCTTTCTGAAGTTTGGCTGACCAAACACCTCTTCACTTAGGCCAGCTTAAAAAACCGGAACACAGCCCAAGGTAGAATGTGGACACTTAATGTAGAAGAAAAGAAACAACATTTAAAAGGATCTCTTCAGTTCATTCACCACTGAAGACACATACACACACACACACACACACACACACACACACACACACACACGATCTACCAACGTATAAACACCACAGGAAAACTATTTCATAGCTCTAATATGTACACATTACCTTTTCAGACCAGACCAGGGAGATGCTCCTAGAAACAGCTTGTTAACAGCCCCTCACATTGCTGTTTAACAATCCGTTTATAGCCCATCAGAAAGCCAGCCCTCCAAGGAGATATATTTTACATCTATATGTAAGGTTTTCTTGCCACAAGGCTGGGTTTTGTGCAATCTTTCACTCTATAAGCTAGAAAACATATTATACCGTAATTTCTGTGACTTATGATCCTGTGAGCATGCACACGAGCATGTACGCAGAGTCACAAGAACAAACGCTTAGAATAAAAGCGGAATGATGCCCAAGGAAGCATAAGCCATACCACACAGTCATGACTAGAACTAAAAATAGCATCTAAAGGCATGGTGTCTGCGACCCTCTCACTGTTCTCCTTAGCACAGGCTCATTCTAACCTCCAGTGCGCGTTCTTGCGCACGGGCCTTCAATAATTTTACCTGGGACCTCTCCCTGACCCAAAGAAGCTACTTGCTAGGCTTTGGAGTGTGGAGCCATCTTTAAATGCACTTCAATTATAATGCCATAAATGCACACACGTGAAAACAAAGAATGAATGCGAACTTACGAAATTTTCCTCCAGAGCCTAACATTTGTGCCCTGGGGACACCAGGACCAGCTGAGAGACTGCCTTTCTGGCAACTGGTATACCAGAAACTCAGAAGTGCCAAGCATGGCCAACTGCCCAATAGGCAGCCAGCTGGACAACACTTGCCTCACCCTGCTTGGGGAAGTGTGCGGCCAGAACTTCCCCAAAGTAGCATAATCTTGTCAACACGGGCCCCACTCGGAGTCCCAAAAGGATTAAGAGAAGAGAGCCCTAATACGAGACCCCACGGAGAATCACAGACACCGATCCGGGAGCCAGGCCTGTGAAGTGAATTCTTTCCAATAATCCACTTGGCATTGAGTCTGGCAGTCCAGAAACAGGAGTGCCAAGGTAGAGTGACTGGATTTGCCCCGGGCTCTGCGGGCCATCCTAAAATGGACCCAACCGAATAAGAAAGTGGATGTGTTGTGAACTTACTTTCGCCTGTAACCTACATATAACTGAAGGAAGAGGCAAGAGGACTGTCTTCTCATTCACCCGCACCTCCTCCTCCATGGTAAACCTTCGAATACCACAACTGAAATGGAAATGTACACAGAAGCATCTTTCCCTTAAATCAGACTGCTCAACACGAGAGCTAACCACAAAAGCACACATAGGCATTCCCCATGGTTTCCAGAAGCTCCATTTGGCTATTTTACCAAATTTTTCGAGACAGAAGAATTCTCAGAAGAGCTAGCTCAAAGTAACGGTGACTTCTGCCCTTGGGGCCACCTCTTCCCTCTCTGCAGGAATAACTAGGCCTTTCAGCGGGTCTGCATGGCTCTGGACCTTGTTTCCTTCTTGCAGTTTTAGGGCTCTTTTCCCTCTGAGATCTTGTCCCACAGATCTCCCCTTGCACCCAAAAGACGATCAATAAATATCCTGCCATTGATATCAGGGCCCCCTGGTTCATTTCCTGGTAGGTAGTGTAGAAGAGCCAAAGTACCGGGAAGGGTGGGAGTAAGTAAGACAGATATTCTAATAGGTGCCCCACTTGAGATGTATCTGAACGCCCGGGTCCCTTTGCCCATCTCCCCGCCTATCTTGGCAACACAAAGATGATAAGATCATCACTCTGGCCTTCCTGTGCCCTCCAACATCCCCACTGGATTCCACTGTGTTCAAAAGCTACATCTGACCTACAGGGGGCTTCTGTCTGCAGAGAAATGGACCATCGCCACCCAGCTCACAGTCAAAGGCATAGAGTCTCAGAGACACAAAAAAGCGCAATGCAAAATTCAGAAAGTGAGCCTCTGTGTTTCCGGTTTTCTGAAGGTAAAGACTCTTTTTTATTTTAAATAATTTTTTAATGTTTACTTATTTTTGAGAGAGAGAGAGAGAGAGAGAGTGAGCAAGCAGGGGAAGGGCAGAGAGAGGAACAGAGGATCTCAAGCGGAGTTCCATGCACTGACAGCTGAGAGCCTGATGTGGGGCTCGAACTCATGAACCGTGAGATCATGACCTGAGGCGAAGTCAGACACTTAACCAACGGAGCCACCCAACCCAGGTGCCCTGGGAGGGTAAAAACTCTTACCTTTTCGACTCATAAGGTCTCTCCTTCCACCTCATCCTAAAGTATTCAAGTCAGCAGACTAAGGGAAGGACTAAATGGCACAAAGTCAAATAAAGAGCTAGCAGTTTTCCAGGGGATCTGGATGTAGTCAGCCACCATGGGTCATTCAGGCCTCCTGGTCAGGGGGAAAAGGACACCCCCAGACCAAGGACCTATGTGACTCATACTTCAGTCCCAAATGACAGCTCTCCCCACCTCGTTCACCTCACTTCGAACACAGACCACATCAAAGGCGCCAAGTGAGAGGGACTCCTGACCTGCTGTCCCCACCCATCACTGGCCATTAATGTCAAGACCCACGAGTGAGGAGAGCCATGGGTCTCAACAGTGCAAAGTACCAGTCATGTGACCTCATGACACAGATCTGAAACCTCCCACATCTCAGGTCAAAAGGAGGACACAGCGACTACAAAATGCACCAGGGGTCCAATCCTTCCGATTTTCCATCTCCCAAAACGAGGGCGTACCAACTCTGTGTCAGGAAGCTGGGCACAAGGACACACACGGGCCCAGAGGAAAGAGAATCCACTTCTGTCCCCTTGGGGGCCCCACCTGTGATCACAAGTCTGTCTATACGTGAAAAGACACAGCTAGACCATATGGTGAGTCAGAAGACTCTCTTATGTGGTTCTCCTCTGGCAGGAGACTCTGATTCGATGGTCAAGGACACTGTGGGAAAGACAAATGGTCTTGAAGCAACAGTGAATAATGAAGGAACTAAGGTGGAGAAAAGTCCCCTTCCCTTGGCTGAGCTCCTCAGAACAATCCAGAAAAGAGCTCAGCAAAGTGCCACCCCCCTTTCTATCAAGTCTCTGTGACATTCCCTCTTGCCCACCCCAGTGCAGATGTATTGATCTGAGTATTAATGAGTAGGCTTTGGATGGCACAAACTCTAAATTGTCCCTTGACCTGGATTCTCCATCAGGGAGCCCAGCGCTGCTCTGGCCACACCCGTGGCCAGGCGGGCAGATCTGAGCCCTCTCCTTTCTTTCCCATCTCCCAACGCTGTCACCAGGGCCACACCCAGACCCACACTTTCACTAGGGGACAAGGAAAGGTGTTAGAGAAATGGGTAACTTCAGAGACAAACAGGCTGTTCTCTGGGGCTTCATTTTTTTTTTTTTTTTTAATTACCAGCCTGATTTGTATCTGCAGCTCCTTTCTTCCAGGAAATAGTTTAGAGTCAGCATCTCATCTTTGGTTACTGCTTCCTCACATATAGGGGATGTCAGTGGAGCAGGGGTTACTGCCTGTTACACAGATAAGTCTCCAGAAAGATAAAGTTACATGGCCCGTCATAACCCACTGGGGAGGGGACAAGGCAGCTGAGAAGAAAATATCCAGCTTTCACTTGTGTTTTCCAAGGAAGAGTGCAGAGGAACGGTTTCTTTCCAAACCTATGCTCTTTTTCCAATAGCCCGAAAGCACCCACGCCCGCCGCGTGGGGTCAGCAGACGAGGAGCCAACATTCTCCCCACTGTGCCTCAAAAAGGGTCATTCATTTCATCTTGTCATTGAACGTGGACACGCAGAGGAAAACTCAGGAAAGCATTTCAAGTCCACGGCAAAGAGAACAAAGCTGCTGAAAACAGATAACGTCGGTCCCTGAACGTCTAAAAACAAAGGCTCCCTCATGGCCCAAAGTAACAAATTTGGCTTTCTCAGACTCTTCTGTATAAACTTCCACCAAGAGCCATATATACTCCCAGCTCTTGAAACTGGAAATTCACCACCCCGCAGCAAACAGTGTCTGCTCTGTGGTCAGACAGACGTGGAACTGCCTGTTCAACAAAAGCAGACTAAAGAACCGATGCCCTCGTTCAAGTCTCGCCCCAGCCGCAAATAATAAGCAACTGTGTGAACCAGCGGATCCCTGAGTAGGTTCAAATACTTGAGTGCTGAGTAATAATGCTAGTTAGAGTCACTGCGCGGTACTTCCAGGCTTAGGGTTGTTTTTTTTTTTTTTTTCCTTTTCTTTTTATCTTTGAAACTTATTCAGAACCGTACTAGCCATTCCCTCAAAACTTTACTGGAAGATGCCAAAGGCCTTGGTTATTATCATGTAACCGCAGCTGGCTCATCTGTCCTATTGTCAAGGCTTGCATTCAATTAAAGTTAAACTATGAGCTTTGCTCAACCAGGACTGAGTGACCCCAGCCCTAGGAGAAACCAGTGGGACAGTGGCAAGGACGCTGGCTGGGAGTCGGCCAACTGGGGAGACCTAGATGTTTGGTTCTGGAAGGTGCCACCTACCAGCCACGTGAGCAAACCGTCAACATCTCTGGCCGCTGCACCAACTGTATCACGTAGGCATGCTCTAGAAAATCTCTAGGTCCTTCCAGATCTAGATATTGTGGAGGATACATAAAGGGAGAGAGAACTACCTTTTTTTTTTCTTTAACAAAGTAAGTTGCTGCATTATGAAATTGACATATCCCAAGAGACACGTATCTTTATTACCACTTCAGATGAGTTCACAGGTTGAAGAAGAAGATTAATAAATTCAAGTTCAAGGACCAGGATTCACACTCCTGTCGGTCCACTCCCGTGTCTGTGGTCTTCCCCGAGAAGGCCTCGGCGGTAAGGCAATGACTGGCCCCCTCTTCCCAGCAACTTACAATCCTCTTAAGGGAAATCGACTTTATAGATGAGAACCAAAGAACACCAGACAGAATAAAATGCGAATCAAAATCTGAAGTGACTGGAGAGGTGACTGGAACTACACTGTGGCGACACTTACATCATTGTGCACGCTCACCCTTAGTGCTCGTGCTGGCGGGGTGATGCGTCCTTTTCAGGTCATTCAGGAAATGAGATCGTTTTCCGTATGTCTGACTCCCACACACAAAGGGAAAATACCCCCAAGGAGTACACAGGTCTGGTGAGCATACAGATTTATTGGATAGCTCCTTCCTGTCTTCACTGGGGACTAACATATTTTTCGTAAGTCATTCATCCAGATAACTGAAGCGTAGCCTTTTAAAACTTCACATTATTTTTATGCCAAACATTTTTGTTGGATAGCTTTCCAAAATGCATTACATTTTCTCACTTCCTAAATCTCATAACTTAAAGCTTGTCTTTAACTTGGAAGTCATAATTATGATCATTAATATCATCAGTCATTGTGGGGTGCCATACAAATGGGTTTAACTCTATAGGAGTCCTTGTGATAAAGCTTCACTTTCTGAATTCTTGTCTGCTCTGTATCACTTTTCCCCAGCCAGTGTGAGAGGGACATGGCCCGAGGACAGAACACCTGATTCTGACTCTGGCTCGGGTACAATGCACACTGTGATCTCAGGCATGCTATTTAAATGCCAAAGGACTGAGGGGTGCCTGGGTGGCTGAGTCGGTTAACCGTACGACTTTGGCTCAGATCATGATCTCACAGTTGGTGGGTTCAAGCCCCATGTCAGGCTCTGTGCTGACAGCTCGGAGCCTGGAGCCTGCTTCGGATTCTGTGTCTCCCTCTCTCTCTGCCTCTCCTCTGCTTGTGCTCTGTCTCAATAAAATATTAATAAATTGATAAATAAATGCCAACGGACTCGGTTTCCTCATCTGTTTCATGAGAAATTCGGCTTGGGCGCTCTTAGATTCCTTCTTATTACCTCCACACATCTCTCTCTCTGCTTCCTTCCCCACATCTGCTCTGTAGACAGGCTTTGTTAGAGCCATTCAAATCCAAAATGTTGTGAAGTCAGATGGCCAAAATCCTCTCTTCACTCAAGTAAAATAAACCAGGCCAGTGTGGTCAGGCTATCAGGAAAGAGGGAGGGGGGAAAAAAAGATGATTCCTTTGGTGGTAGGCGATAATCAGGGAATATCCGAAAAGATCTCAAACAGATTCGTAGAAATCATACAGTATTGAGGATGTACATGAGGGATGGGTTAAAGAAAAATTTTACGTTGATCGATAGTATAAAGAGTTTCAAGGGAGGGAAAAAAAAAAAAAAGCTGTGGAAGGAAAAGAGACTGACCAGAGAGTAACGCAGACAAAGGCATCCAACCCAGAGGCTGGACAGGATGAGAGGACACCGCACAGCCTGTCGCCCACATTCAGGCGAAATTAGGTGCCAGGGGAAAGAAGAAAAAGGCAGAGAGGGAAAAGAAAGGTTTCTGACAACATAAAGGGCCCAAAATGAAACCCGTCGAAAGACAAAACATCGCTAGAGAATACCAGAGATTGGAGTAAAAATGGAAGATCTGGACATTGATTCGAAGATGGTTTGCACAGTGTGGCCATCTAGCTCTCCCCACCGTGAGAGGA
This sequence comes from Prionailurus viverrinus, assembly GCF_022837055.1. Taxonomy (NCBI): domain Eukaryota; kingdom Metazoa; phylum Chordata; class Mammalia; order Carnivora; family Felidae; genus Prionailurus; species Prionailurus viverrinus. Next base: position 42,551,067 of record NC_062567.1, on the reverse strand, counting down.
ACCGTGAGGAGAAATCCACCTTCGGGGAACCCAGAATGGGAAGGGAAGTTGGGGCCTCATAAACATCTCTGCAGCCCCATTCCTGCCCTTCATCCCAGCTCATGGGAGCCTCCACCATCCCCCGTCACTCTCGATTTCCTACTTCTCTTCATAAAGATGGCCGCACCCAAGAACAGTCATGGAAAATGCTTTGGAACTATAGGCCCTAGCTTTACCACCTATGGCAGGTGAGCTCTTGGACCAATCCATGGCTTAAACACTCCGGGCTTCAGAATCTTTCAGAATCTCTCTCCTCAAGAGAGTTGTGAAGAGTAAGCAAAATAATGTAGGTAAAGCCCTTAGCACACAGACCAGCACACAGGGGTATTCCATACACGACGTTGGTGGTGGTGGTGATGAAGGAGGAGGAAGGGGAGAAAAGGTAGGAGCAATGACCACTAAAACAGCTGACAGACACCTGTAATCACAGAACTGGGAAAGCTCCAAAATGCAAGTGTTCCCCAGTTTTCCGTAAGCATAGTCCACAGGACCCAGACGCGGCCATGCTCATCTGGGAATCCACGCTTACCAAACTCGGGCTAATGCCTTCCTCACTCAACACCCCCACCATCCTCCCACAGTCTGAAAATTCCAGCTCATTTAGACAAAGACCAGATGAACTGTACATTTTCACTACCTCAGAAGAAAGGCTTATCAGGCAAATGATATATTTGTGGTACCATTTCGACACTGAAAGAACAGTTTCGAGCACACAGCGGCACTCATTTCTAACCAACAGGTGATGTGGAACACACGTCATTTTTGCCTATTCGCTGGGGCTCATCCTGAGACGCCCCAGTGAACAACGCGTTATCAGTCTGGTTCCTGTACGTTGAGAAATAAATAAGAATGTGTTTTCTGTTCAATGGGCCATAATCCCAACTTCTTGCTAATTCAGCCTACTCTTCCACTCCCCAAATACTAGGTGTGGTGGGGATTAGTTTTTCAGCGGGGCCCCTTTTGGCCTGGGAACCCTGAGTGTACTCACATTCACTCTCGGCAACAAATACCCACAGAGATTGGTTTCTGACACACGTCTAACAACGAATACGGCCGGGCCAGACTCTGCCTGAAAACGAACACCAGCGCTTTTTCTAAAGTCACAGTCACAGAGAAAAATATGCCATTTGTAAACCCCCACACCCTAGGGGGCTTCGTTTAACACGGCGCTGCTTAGCTGGGAGAACCACACCAAAGGGCAGCTTTTCACAGTTGGTAATAAAATGAAACGGCTCTTCCCGTTCGTCCCAATAACCCCGTGCCTCCTTGCCCCTCTACCTTCCTTGGCGTGAGTGCACGCAGCTCAACTCAGATTTACAGAATTTCTTTGGGTTCTCTGGTAGCCACATCAGGGGTACCTCTTCCCTTGACTGACCTATGTGAAGGAAGGAAGCTACTTTCCTAGGACCAACTGCCATGCTTTTAGCTCATACTGTGTGAAACAGGAAGCTTACTACACCTCAACTGAGGTATAAGTTTGGCCACCCCTAGATAAAAGAGCCTATGGCCCACCCAAGGTTTCCTCAGAAAAGGGCGCTTTTCATAACGGGCCCAGTTCCCTCAGCCCAGCACAGAAGTACCAGACTTCTCACACACTGTAAAAAAAAAAAAAAAAAAAAAAAAAAAAAAAAAAAAAAGTGTTGCTGCATTCCACATGTCCCATCTTTGGGCATACATCCAAAGGGCTTAAAGCAGGATCTCGAGGGGCGCCTGGGTGGCTCAGTCGGTTAAGCGTCCGACTTCGGTTCAGGTCACGATCTCACGGTCCGTGGGTTCGAGCCCCACGTCGGGCTCTGTGCTGACAGCTCAGAACCTGGAGCCTGTTTCGGATTCTGTGTCTCCCTCTCTCTCTGACCCTCCCCCGTTCATGCTCTGTCTCTCTCTGTCTCAAAAATAAATAAACGTTAAAAAAAAAATTTAAAAAGCAGGATCTCAAAGACATAACTGCACATCTGAGTTCATTGCAGCTTCATTCACAACAGCCAGGAGACAGAAGCAACCGAAATCTCCATCAGCGGGTGAGCGGGTAAAGGAAATGTGGCATACACATAAAATGGAATATTACGCAGCCTTAAAACAAGAAGGAAATCCCGTGCCCGCTACAGTACGACGTGGATGAGCCTCAAAGGCATTACGATAAGCAAAATGACAAGTCTAGGATTCCACTTCCACAGAGCACTCAAGTAGTCGAAATCATAGAAACAGAAAACAGAAAGGTGGTTACCAAGGGCTGGGAGGAGGGGAGAGGGATGCAGTGTTTAGTTCGTGTTTAGTGGGTACAGAGGTTCCGAGCCGCGAGACGAAAAAGTTCCAGAGATCTGTGGCACAACCATGTGAATATACTTGGCACTACTGAACCGGACGCTTAAACACGGGTAAGACAGTAAACGGAACATCGTGCGTGTCTTACAATTAAAAAAAAAAAAAAAAAGTTGGTGCCGCAAACAGTGGTGCAGATACAAGTCTGTCGAGTCCCTCTCCCCTGATCCCCTACTCCTACTCCTTCCTCTTCTCACGTCTAACAATACACCCTCTGGGCCCAGGGCTTCCCCCCACCACACATCTTCCTTGGCACATACCTCCGTGCCCTCATACCAGCTGGCTTGGGATTAAAACGGACCAAGCTAGGAAGTGCCGGAGAGAGTGCAGCCTATTGTATCGAATGTCCTTGGCCTTTTATAGGGATGCACCACGAACCCAGCGAATGCAGGGCAGGGGCCTGAGAACACGGCCTGCGCTGCTCTCAACCTGGCTCGGTCACCAATTAGCTAAAGCCAAGCCACTGCGTTCTCTGGAGCCCCTCCCTATGAAAATAAGAGGCTGGCCCAGGTGATCTCTAAGGTCTTCCAGCTCTGAAAGCCTGAACGTTCCCCGATTCAATTGTCTGAGAGACTGGGGGAAACTTAGAGGCCTGCGAATCTGAGCCTAACGTGATTCTAAGGTAATTCTTCAGGCCCTTTTATGATCTTTGACTCAATTCCTTTGTCTGTTTAGACACAAACGTTTTTGTTGAACTTTACCAAAATGATAAAAATAGTATTATTATACCAAAATTCTACTGATAATCATCTGTGGACCGACACCCAGAGAGTGTCGTCGGCCTCCCTGAGAGAGCAGTGTGGCTCTATTAAATACTTGACGCAAGCTAATGGATGCAGGTGTTAAGTCAGCCTTTGGTACACAGGGACAAACAGAAGAAAGGGCAATGACCTCCTCCCATGCCTCACTTCAAATCAGCAAACATTACTGAGAAACATGTCTATGCCAGGTGCCAAGCTAGGGAGCAGGATACAAAGACAATGATCGCTAAACCCAAGGAGCTCAGAGTCCAGTAGGGGAAACCTGGACTCACTCACTCTATCTATCTATCTATCTATCTATCCATCCATCCATCCATCCATCCATCCAAGTTAGTAGCAAAAAAAAAGAAAAAGGATTTCTTTCTGCCAAAAAAGCCAACCATATTGGAGAGTAGAGACAAGTAGGGAGGGCAGTGAAAAGGGGAAGAGGAAGTTATACCACTAGTTTTGGTAACCTGGATGGCCCTCACGACTAAAACAGCCTACCAAGACATGAAGGACTATGTCTGCTGGGCCATAACCACGTTCCACAGCAAGCTGGCTGAACTTAACACTGAACAGGTGATTTGAAGGTGAAGGCTGATGAGGGAAAAGACAGCCTCTTCCTTCCTTCCTCCCATGACCGGCGCAGTCAGCCACACAATCCTCTGAAAAAAAGTTATTAGACTTTTTATATAGTTGGTTGCCCCGTCCTTACATTTGAACAATCCCAATGATCAGGAAGGGAAGCATTTAAACTCTTGGACGAGAGTGTCATTCCACGCGTGGGGCAGCTCAGTGCAGAGAAACGGTGGGGGCTCCGCGACAGTCTGGGTGACCTAGGGCTAGTCAACCTGTCTTCTACTGTACAATGCGCATCTGAAAGTCACCTCCCTACGTGACGGAAAGATGCCTATAAAACGCCAAAGAAATATAAAAGCGCTTTATCGGGCATCCAATGTCACCCACTGCCACACAAGTGATACATACAAAGGTGTCGCTGATTGATTCAAAAACTTTCACCTTAGAAATTGCACCCAAATGGTACACTGGTCTTTTCTAGTAGAACAGACACTACTCAGAAGTAAACTAAGCACTTCCCTCCGTGGCTGCCTCTGTGTGCCATCGCACCAGCTGCCGAGTTTACCGCTTGCTGACCAGCTGCTTGTAAGGAACAGGAGCAAGGGAGGAAGGTTTCAGGAGTGGAGTGGACGAGTAAGGGAAATCTCTCCACCTAGAGCCACGCTTCCGTGTCACATGTCTTCAATCCATCAGATTCATCAGGTCATCCTTGACAGCTTCTGACATTCCTTCTCTGCTCCGCAGAAAAGTTTATTGTTTACTGGGCTCTGAAAGCAATCCCGGTACTTGCTTGCGGGTTACCAGCAAACATTTTTTATTATGCAGTCACTGTACCACATCCCAAGGACTAAATGAAACACTGCACACATCACCAGAACATTTTCAGATGACCCGGAATAATCCCCAGGCCTTGATCTGCAGCACTTATTATTGGAACACAGCGAATTAAGCAAACTCCGTGGAAAAAATACACCTCACCTATGTGCACCTAAACATATGCACGGTCTCAACAAACAGAACAGTCATAATCTGGCTCCGTGAAGAACCATCCAAATAAAAGTGATACTTCATTACTAGTGGAGAACATTCAATCTAGCTCAATTACACGGAAATACAAAGTCACAAAAAGAGGCACCTAAAAAAAAAAAAAGCAAACAAACAAACTGAGGGTAAGCGATAAGGGAAGAAATTTTTATGTCACATTTAAGACGGTATTCTGTCTGGGTTTGGGACTGGTTCTGCATGTCTGAGCAAGGAAAGGGCTGTTGTACTCTTCCCACTGGAGTACAACGGAACCAGCCACTCAGTAGGAGTTTTCTGATTTATGCACGAACATAAATCAGCCCATGAGAATGGTGGGGATATGCAGTCCCTTTAAAAGAAGTATCAAGAAAAGTCACAAAAAGGATAGGTTTTTGTTGCGGTCACCCGAAAATGAGGACCCCGTAGCTGGTCCGGTTTTCCTGATGCCAGAGTTACTGCCATCGAATTAAATACAATTTACTGATTTAATCCCTATTATGCAGTTCCCTCTGTTTGTGTTGTGAAGCGTCCAAATAGATGATCCATACCGTGCTCATTGTAAAATCTAATTTATACAGCAAAAGAAACTAGTTTTGAAGTATACAAGTAGCTTAAATTATTTACTGGGACACCCCCTTCACCACAGACATACGGATAACCCCAGGTATACACAAACACAAAAGTTCCACTGGGCATTCCTGTGAGGCAAAAACAAAGAAACCCAACCCACTTTTTAAGTTCACATTAGCCCTATCTTAAAATCCATGAAAATCTCCCCTGATAAGAAACACTAAAATCTGAGTATGATTATGAAAACCTAGCAAGCAAATATAATAAAATACTGTTTCCTTTAAGCAGACCCTAATGGAAAAGCCATGTTAAAACAGGAAAGGTTTCTCTAATTCCCCACAGATGAGGAAAACAGGTTATTTGTTCATTGTTTCTGCAGTGTCCACTCACTGAGCACATATTAAACGGCCCAAGCCAAAAACAAACAAACTTCGGTGGCTTCAGCCTCCGGCAGAAGCAGTAGGCTCTTCCACCTCGGGGACAGATGGAATCGTGAAATAAATAAAGTGTTCAATAAATGCGGCGATGGGAAAAATAATTGGGGGAAATGGACAAATCATCTTGCCTCCTCACGGTGGCAAACTTTACAACTTTTTAGAAGCAACAAACCACAGCACCACCGGCTCTATAGATATCGATACATACACATGTACATATACTGGAACCAAACACCGTGTTTGCAAACATCCACCATCCTGCATTTACAATGCTGCAAAACACCACCAGAAAGCCGGGAGATTTCTACTCTCAGATACCCTCCCCGCACTGTCAAACAGGGAAGGTCACTTTGCCTGGTCACTCAGATAATGCATCACAGGAGTTTTCTACTTTGGGATTACTCAACTCTCCTATGCATCGGAGTACAATAACCACTCGGCAACTTTAATTACCTTGGTTTAAAAAAGAAAGAACGAAATTCATTGTGCAAATGCCCAGGAAAAGCTGACACCAGGGCTGTCTTTCCGACAGTGCTTGAAATTACAATCAGAGGAGGGGGGAAAAATCCAGTCTGATCTGACCCCGGGAGTCCTTTAAGGGGAAAAAAAAAAAAAAAAGTTCTTCAGCTCCCGTTGGAGATGCAGTCACTTTTTTTTTTTTTTTTTCCTAAGGAGACCACCCCTCCGGAACAAAAGTTACATTTCAGTCACATGTTGGCAGCAGGAGTAGGAGCAGGTTTGTTGTTGTTTTGTTTTTGTTTTTGTTTTTGTTTTTTTACAAAAGCGCACTAATTACGGGGGTGTCTTACAGGTCTAGAGACCACTCGGGTTCCTCCTGCCCAATTGTGACGGGCATTCAATTGTCAAAAAGAAAGGGGGTGGGCTGGGGGGGGGGCGAGGAGCCGAGATGGGGCTCGGCGGGGGGGAGCAGCAAGGTTACACGAAAGGGTACAGCCGCCGCCGCGAGCTGCATCTCCTTCCCCGGCGCCCCAAATAATTCACTGCAACCGAGGCAACTGCAACAGCCCCCTCGGAAGAGCCCAGCACTACTGCCCCGGCCGGTGCAGCTCAAGGTTTCCGAGCACGCAGAGGGAGGGGGAGAAGATCTTTACCTTAATGCTACACTGAGCAGGAGTCTCAGACATGTCTCACAGCGAGAGAGATCAGGAAGTTCTCAGTTTTTTTCCACTTTCCTTTCCTCTCCCCAACCCAGAAGCGCTCCACGGCCAGCCGGACGCGGTCATTTAAGAAGTTTCTTGCAGCATCTCTCCCGGCAGCCGCCCCGGGGGTCTGCGAGCGCGCGGGGCGGGGCGGCCGGCGGAGTTGGGTGCGCGGGGCGGCGGGGGCGTGGGAGCCGGGCCCGAGCGCGGCGGCGGGGTCTGCAGGTCGCGGCGCGGCGCGGCGACCCGGGGCGCAGCCCGGCCGGCCTCCCGCTCTCTCCTCCCACCCGCGGCCGGCGCCCCCGCCCCCCGCCCTCCCGCCGCTCTCCCTCGCTCTCTCGAATGTTTTCCTTCCTGGAAGAGAGAAACTGAAAGGCAGAACTGAGAAAGCTCTTTGCTCATTGATCTTGAGAGTTTCAGTGCAGAAACTGACGTGAATTCCCAGCACTGAGCTCTGCCTCTTAAAGGAGCCACCAGGAAATAAAAGCTCGGGTTACAGCCCGGCATCGGGGAAATAAAAGCCGGGCGGGGGGAGGGGCGGCGGCGGAGGGAAGCCGGGGGAGCGGGGCCGCGCGAGGCCAGGGCCGCCAGCAGAGCGCGCGGCGCAGCCCCCCGCAGCGCGGCCCACGCGCGTCCGCGCAGCCGTGATCCCCTCTGCGGGCCGGGAGCCCGGCTGCCCGGGCGCGGCCGGGCAATCGCCAGGTCCGGGGAGACACGTTGGAAAAAAAACGTTACGCTGGGGCCCCAGAAACCACAAGACAGGTTTTGTGAAACGCCTCCCACCTTCCCCGCCTCGGTCTCTGAGCTACCCTGAAATGCACAAGGTTCCCCCCCCACCGCCCCGCCGCCCCGCTTCCCCGCGCCCCAGCAGAGACGCAGTGAGAATAATCATGTATGAAGGGACATTCCGGTAAGGACGCGGAATCCAAAGGAGGAAATAAAACAATAGCCTTTGTTCTGCTTCTCGACCGCTGCCTCTTTAAGAGAATCCACCAGGAAATGGGAGATCGGGTTACAGCCTGCACACGGGGAAATGTGGGAGAGCGAGCGCCGGAGCGCGACGCCGCCGGAGACAAAGCCGGGCGGCCGCGCCGCAGACGCGGGGGGACTGCCGGGTGGGGGGGGATTCCCCGCGAAGGTGGGCTCCCCGAAAAGAGCAGGCGCCGCGCGCGCCCGTGGGGAGGGGGGGGGGTCGGGGGCGGGGTGCGGCCGCCGCAGGCGCTTCCCCAACCGGGCACGCGTTCTGGGGAAGGGAAGGCTGCTGGGCAGTTATCAAAGGAGGTTGAGTTCCTTTTCCTGAGCCCCCCCCCCCTTCCTGCCGTTTCGAAATCCGCTGTCCATTTAAAGAAATAGCGGCCGCTACCAACCGAAATAGGTGACTCGACTGCAAAGTTGACAGGACGTGTTCCCGAACATAATACCCCTCCCCGGGACCGCTTCTCTGAAACCGTCATTGGCCGGTTGGATGACCCTGAGATCCCGCCAGGGGAGGAATCTTTGGCTGGAAAAACAATCGTGGGGAAGCAAAATCCGGCGGGGCTGAGGGTTCTAGCCTTGAGCACATGTGGTCTGATCGCTCTCTTATTTTTATTGTCATTCGTAGTCTCAACACGCTCTGAAGTGTCCACTGCAAAACGCTGAGAACATAATTATGTGTTAAATTCCAACCCCCTGCTGATACATAGGAGTTTAATGTGTAGATGTGTATTATATTACAAACGTATAAACACGTATGTATAAGTATGTGCCTAATTGTGTGTGTATTATGTGTGTGTGTGTGTGTAAAACAGGACAGATTTCCCAGTTCCCCACCCTACAGATTTTTCCTACTCACTTGTCTTCAACTCTCCACATAGTAAAATGTGTTCGGGCCTCTTCACACATCAAAAGAACGTTCTGAACCAGAAGTGATTAAGGGGGTCGGGATGGAAGAGTCCTATTGCTGGAATGGTGGGAAAAATGGGTTTTTGTGAGCCTACAGAGATCTCAGCAGTTTTTGTCACCTGGTAGTTCTATCGTCCCCAAGAGGGCTCATGTCCACACCAACTCCTCCACCTGCAGTCCACCCCATCCGACACCCTCCTTAGCTCCTTAGCGCCCCCCCCCCCCATTATCTCTCTGCCTTTGATCCCTCTACTTATGTTGCAGACATTGACTCCTATGCTGGATTAAATCCTATAAACCTCTGTATCACTTACTTACCAATAAGATCTTTGGCAACTCTCAGCTTCTGTTAAAGGTGGGAAATAGTACCTATCTCATAAGAGTTCAAGCAAATATATACAAGGTACATAATTACCTGAGACTTGCTACATATTATATGTGCTCAATGTTAGCTACAATTATTTAACCTCACGAGTGAATTAACTCTCAACTTCCTTTCTTCCTTACCTTCTCGGAGTGACTCATAGAAGTAATTTGAATTAGAAAGTGTGTGATTCCAAAGCAAAACAATAGTTATGGAAAACTGTACGTTTAGACCAGAGGTTGGCAATCTCTTTCTGTAAAGGGCCAGACACAAAATATTTGAGGGTTTGTGTGCAAAGAGGTAGAATCGAGGATATTATGTAGATACTTCTATAACTAGAGAGAAAATAAATATCCACGTTTTTTATTGACAAAATGTAAGGTGTAATAATAATAATTGTAATCAAGTCTAATAATGAGAGGAATTGAATTTTTTTCGGGGGGGGGGAGGGGGATTAACATTTTACTTAGTTGAACACCAGTTCAGAATTAGTGTTCTCTATCATCAAAACTAATTGTTTATCTATCTGTTAATGCTGATCTGTAATGAAATTTTACACATTTCATTTTTGAAAACATTTTCTCACCCAGATAGGTCCTGACAAGTAATCCATGAATGTGTGATTTTAGTCAAGCATATTCATTGCTTAGAACGCATTCATATAATTCTATTAGAATTCTATTAAGTTCTCTTGATATTTCCCCTTTAGCATGCCATTACATTGCAGATTAATCACATTCAATGGAAAATTAGGTGGAAGTGCCTCAGTTGCACAGTTAAGTGGGTTTTAAACACGGAAATTTAGTTTTCAGTTGCATCAAAATCCAAAAACCACTATTGGAATTGTAGTTTGGGGTCAGAAAAACGTAGCTGCTGTAAATGTGTGTTGGAATAGAAATATTGTTCTCGTTTTCACTTTGGATAGCATGGGAGTTGATAAAGCAGCTTGATATTATTTGTGATTGCAACAATGTTAGTCATGTCAAAATGATTTGACTGCAGTACAAACCTCACACGTTGCTCTGTTTTGCCTTGTAGTTTTAGGTTTGATTCATGAAAAACATCAAGTCTGTAGCAAAAGCTAATTTCCAAAGACATTCAGCTTTCAATAATCATGGTTGAGGGAAGGTTTCACTTATTTATTCCAGCTTATCGGTTGTTTCTCTATTCCTTGTTTCCTGAATTTTTGGCAAATTGGGCATTTTTTTCCCATATTCCACTAAAATTCCTAGGTTGTCTTTGTAGCTTTTCTCCTTTATGTTAAATATAGCTGTCCTCTAAGAATTACAGTTTGCACCTTTAATTATAAGAGTTTATGTTCAAATAATAGTATTCTATTATCAGAATATGTAAGAAACTTACAACAGCATAATTCCATAATTATTCCATAATTTTTCCATAATTATTCCATAATTCCCTCTCCCATCCCTTATGATACTGGCATATCTTTTACTTCTATGCGTTATAAAACCCACATACGTTGTGGGGTAATATTTTGATATTTTAAAAATTGCAAATACATGTATATAATGAAGGTACTAAAATATATGTTTCTTTTTAATTTGCCCAGATATTTGCCCTTTCTGGTACTTCTTAATTTCTTCTTGCAGATATGGTATCATTGTTCTTTGGCCTCAAGAACTTTTGGCATTTCTTGTAGTGCAGGTTGTTGGAGGTAAAGTCTCTCAGCTCTTGTCTGTGTGGGGATGTCTTTATTTCACATTCCTTTTTGAAGGATAATTTGCAGTATATAAATTTTAGGTTGACAGATTCGTTTTCCTTTTGGCACTTTAAAGATGTCATTCCACTTCTGTCTCCATTATTTTTGATTAGAAGTCATTTGTAGTTCAGATTCTAACTCCCTGTGTATAGTATCTTTTTTTTTCTCTAGCTGCTTTTAAGGTCTAAATTTGGTTTTCAAAATTTTGACTGTGATGTGCCTAAGTGTAGTTGTTTTTGTTTTTGTTTGTATTTATTCTTCTTGATGTTGGCAGAAATTCTTGGACTATAAGTTGATATCTTTCATCCGTCTTGGAAAATTCTCATCTATTACCTGTCTGAATATTGTTTCTGCTCTTGTTCTCTCTCCTCTCCTTTTATTACTCTACTGATACAAATATTAGACCACATGACCTTTTATAGTTCTAAAGTAACTCTGATCTGTTACAATTTGGATACCTTCTATTTATCTTTTTATACATTTCTTTCCTCTTACTGTTTCCATAGTACTGTCAAGCCAGCCCATCTGATTAATTCCCACTGTTTTTTCACTTTTAGCATTTCCCTTTTTTTTTATATTCTCTGCCACTTTTTTGAAGTTGCCCATATCTTCATGCATGGCTTCTATGTTTTCCTTGAAGTCCTTCAGCATTTTTGTCATACTGTGACAATTCTAAAATCTGGGTTCTTTCCTGGTTCACTTCTATTGATGTTTTCCTTTCTTGGCCATGGGTTATGTTTTCTTATTCGTGTACATGTCTTGATATTGTTTCCTGTGTGCCGGACATTTTATGTGAAAACACAGTAGACAAAGAATTAAATGATGTTTTCCTCCAAAAAGGGTTAATGCCTTCTCCTATAATACCACCAGGATTGGGACTGAGTCTGTATGATGTGTAATTAAACTGACTTTGGGGTTTGTTATAATTTTTTAGTTTGATTCAATTCACCACTGGCTTCGAATATTTTGAAGGCAGGACTAGGACTTTTCCTACAAGCAAATGTTGATTTACAGCTCTTATTCTCCGCTTTGCTGCTCTGCTGGATATCTTCCTTAGCTTGAAGCCTTAGGAGAGGATCTCAGTTCTTTTCTGCTCCTACCCCCAAACTTTCTTAGCCAAAGGCCTGGAATGCCAGGGGTCTCCTCTCAGCTCTTCTACTCCTCTACAAGACTTTGCTAGGGGCACCTGGGTGGCTCAGTTGGTTGAGCGTCAGCTCAGGTCATGATCTTGCAGTTCATGGGTTCAAGCCCTGCGTCGGGCTCTGTGCTGACAGCTCAGAGCCTGGAACCTGCTTCGGATTCTGTGTCTCCCTCTCTCTCTGCCCCTCCCCAGTTTGCGCTGTGTGTGTGTGTCTCTCTCTCCCCAAAACAAATAAACGTAAAAAAAAAAATTAAAAAGTCAAGAGAGATGAGAGTACAGAGGAATTTAAGTGAACTAAATTTCAGATAATGACAAGGATGAGAGGAAAGATCCATAGTGGTTCTCACTCCTGTCTGGAGCAAAGGGAAGAGAAATCCACCACAGCGATGGTAAGGAGAAATCAGCCTACCTTCTAACAAAGTTTGATGTGTGCTTCTAACAAAGCTGAAGTCGGGTGCTTAACTGACTGAACCACCCAGGCGCCCCTCTCTGAATTTTTTTTAAAACTATAATTATGTAGGGGCGCCTGGGTGGCGCAGTCGGTTAAGCGTCCGACTTCAGCCAGGTCACGATCTCGTGGTCCGTGAGTTCGAGCCCCGCGTCAGGCTCTGGGCTGATGGCTCAGAGCCTGGAGCCTGTTTCCGATTCTGTGTCTCCCTCTCTCTCTGCCCCTCCCCCGTTCATGCTCTGTCTCTCTCTGTCCCAAAAATAAATAAACATTGAAAAAAAAAATTTAAAAAAACACTATAATTATGTAGATTATTTGGCTTGTATTGGGTGTTAGGGAGTGAATTGTGGCTCTTGTGACTCACTACATACAAACATGAAGAGGAACCTGAATGTCTAATCTTTATCCTCCAAAAGAGCGATGAGGATGGGCAAGGACTGGGGAAGAATGAACAATTAAGAATGTGTGGAAAAAGGGGCGCCTGGGTGGCTCAGTCGGCTGGGCGTCCGACTTTGGCTCAGGTCATGATCTCATGGTCCAGGAGTTGGAGCCCCGCGTTGGGCTCTGTGCTGACAGCTCAGAGCCTGGAGCCTGCTTTAGATTCTGTGTTTCCCTCTCTCTTTGCCCCTACCTCTCTCATGCTCTGTCTCTGTCTGTCTCTCTCTCTCAAAGATAAATAAGTGTTAAAATGAAAATTTAAAAAAAGAATGTGTGGTAATGGATGGGGTGCCTGGGTGGGTCATGATCTCTTGAACGATTCTTGGGTTCAAGACCCGCATCTGGCTCTGTGCTGACAGCTCAGAGCCTGGAGCCTGCTTTGGTTTCTGTGTCTCCCTCTCTCTCTGCCCCTCCCCCATTCTCACTCTGTCTCTTTCTCTCTCAAAAATAAATAAACATTAACAAAATTAGAAAAAAAGAATGTGTGGAAGTGGCTTATTTAATTTAAAAACCAAAGCCATTATAGTATCATCTTTTTTTAATGAAAATAGCACTTTAAACAATATAACTATAGTAAGAAACACCATCCATGTATCTCTGTGAAACCAGAATTGCTTAACCTAAGAGGAGTCTGTTATAACTGGTGGGGTGGGAAAGAAGAAGAGAAATGTTTATGCTTATCCAAACAAGACATAGATTTGAAATCTTAAGAATGACTGCCCTAAACTACATATTTCCTTTATTACATCAGCTGGGGTACAATCAGAAAAGCAGAATCATGGAGGAGGGGGCAGTGTGTGTGTGTGTGTGTGTGTGTGTGTGTGTGTATCTATATAGTGATCCTCCGTCTCTGATTGCATGGTGATTGATATAATAACGGAAATATATATATGACAGGCAGTCAGGTAGAGCAAACGGATATAAAGTGGGTGAAATTAAGAGCAAGCTAGAATACAAAAATATGAGCCCATGAGGATGGACCAAAACACATGACATTCATTGCCCCTGACCTTGATATAGGCTTGGGTATCCTACACCCAAGCTAGGGCCCTTTTTCATGCAACTACACACACACACACACACACACACACACACACACACACACACGCTGGCCCAGGAGTTTCTGAAGATAAAGGAGGATCTTGGCAAAGGTTGATCAGTCATAGGCTCAGCTGCTGCCACACACCAATGAAGTGAGGCAACAGATGAATGACAACGTGTGGGATCTACAAAATGCGGCTTCATTTCTACCCAGATCACACAAGACGCTCCCATGGACCAGCCTAACTGAAAACAGAGAGAGAAGTGAATTCTGGGAATGTAGGGAAACCCAAGTGTTCACATTACAAAGTCACCGCAGGGGCACCTGGGTGGTTCATTTGGTTGAGTGTTTGACTTTAACTCAGGTCACAATCTCATGGTTCGTGACTTTGAGCCCCACGTCGGTCTCTGCACTATCAGCACAGAGTTCTTGGAATTCTTGAATTCTCTCCTTTCTCTCTTCCCTACCCCTGCTCTCTCCCTCTCTCCACCCCCCCCTTCAAAATAAATAAACATTTTTTTTAAGTTAGAAAAACAGCCACTGCAATAGTTTCCCCTAAGCCTTCTCTGACAGTTATATTTTTAGAATTGTTCACTACTGTCACATCTTTTCCCATCTAACCTTCAAACTATTCTCTTCCATATGCCTTCTTTCTATGGTTTCCCCATCTTCGTTACTAACACCACAATATTACCAACCTCCAACTTAACCTCAAAATAATTTTTGACCTGCTGCTCCCTTTTATGTCATGTATATTGCCTGTTCCCAAATCTCTGTTTCATTCACAGATTCTCCTCATTTTCCCAGAAGCAGCAACTCTTCAGTTTGGGTTATTGCCACTTCTTTTCTTCCACCACCAAACGTCTATGGTTCGTCCATAATCTACTGAGTATGTCTGCCCAAATCTCTTCGTTAGTTTCCCCTTATCGGCAGGGGATATAGTCCAAGACCCCAAAACCACAGGTAGTATTGAACCCCACATGTACTATGTTTTTTTTTCCTATTCATACATATCTACCTCTGATAGTTTAATTTATAAATTAGGTGCAGTAAGAGAGTAACAACAACAATAATAAAATAGAACAATTACAATAATACACCGTAAAGAAGTTATGTGAATATGGTCTTTCTCTCTCTCAAAATATCTTGTTGTATTGTGACGATGAGATGATAAAATGCCTACATGACGAGATGAAATAAGGTGAATGACATGGGTGCTGTGAATTAGTGTTAGGCTACCATTGGCCTTCTGGTGATAAGTCAGAGGGAGGATCATCTGCCTACAGACTACAGTTGACAGAGGGTGACTAAAACCATGGAAAGTGAAACCATGGAATAGGGGGGGAACTACTGTACTTTCATTTCTGTCTTTCTGTCTTGTCCTATATTACTCAGAATTCTACCCACACACCTAAACTGTGAAACTGTTTGTTTTCTGTCAAGTTGGACCTGACGCTCACGTCTTTCATAAATCCATCCTTCACTATATAAATGGAAGGTATCCACAAGTTAAGGAGTTGGAATGCTGGAGCGGATGCATTATGTAAGAACTGTTCAGCCATCCCCTACTTATGACCTAGGAGGGTTCAGAAGACATTTCCTTCATCAAGGCTTTAAGAAATGCATTGTTGAGGCAAACAACAACATCTGTGCACGGTTTTGTATTAGCCATTCTCTATAAGCCATTAATGCTCTCATTAAACTGGGTCCCTTGAATTCACTGGGGATAGTGGGACACTGGAATGACAGGCACCAAGTGACGTGACTTAACTATCTTAACTACCAGAAACAAGGGAAACATTGTAATAATGGACAGAGCTAAAGAGATAATCAGAATGGCTTGCTCTTTGGCATTGGCTAATTCATTGTAATCTTCCTAGGATTGAAATATGTAGACACCCCACTAATGTCTTACTTGGCTTGTATGAACAAAAAAAGTTCCAGGCCTGGAGTAAAGACTTCTGACTTCAATCCAAGAGTAGATAGTCCTAGATCCTCCAAGGATTCCCAGGCTTGATTCAATCTGGATAAGTTAGATGCAGAGCTCCTTAAATGAAGATGAGGCAAGTCTCCTTGAGGAACAACCCTGCTACGTTGCCAAAATGTATACTGTAAATCTTCCACCTTCCCTTCCAAAGACACTGTGGCAACTTACCGGTATTATTGCATAGTAAGGGAGGGGAAATAACCAGAATTTGGGGTATTACTCATTACTAGCTCTGAATTAATGACGATTCCTAGAACCCCAAATGTCACTGTGGTGTGACAGTCGGAGTAGGGCCTAAGAAGTCAGGGAATAAATGGAGTTTTGGCTTGAGCCCAACTCATAGTGGACCTAGTGGAAGTCCAAACCCACTCCACGATTATTTTCCAGTTCTGAAATGCAGAGTTTACATATTCCGCGAATGACAGAATCCCACACTGTTCCCCAAATTATGGAGTGAGGGCTTTATGGTAGAAAAAGCCAGGAGGAAGTCCCTAAAAGTCCTGTTACTTGCCAAAACGGTTAACCAAAGGCAACATAGCATTCTCAGAATAGTGTCACCACTAAGGCTTTGAAAATTGGACAAGTGGTGACTTCTAATACATTCCCATTTATTTCACCTATTTGGCCTGTGAAGAAAAGCTAGATTTGGAGGAATGCTGGTAGATTGTAATGAATTTTGTCAGGTCATAAGTCTAATCACAGCTACTCTTCCAAATGAGGCTTCCATATTGGAGCAAACTGATACAATCCTTGGTCCTTAGTATGCACCTCTTGATCTGATTAGTACTTTTCCTTTTATCTTTCATAACAAAGACTACAAAAAGCAGTTTGCTTTCAAATGGTGGGGCTAGCAATGTACTTCACTGTCCTAATCCATCACCCATA
Organism: Prionailurus viverrinus; assembly: GCF_022837055.1. NCBI lineage: Eukaryota > Metazoa > Chordata > Mammalia > Carnivora > Felidae > Prionailurus > Prionailurus viverrinus. The sequence goes on along the minus strand of NC_062567.1, from coordinate 42,534,288 downwards.
ATCCCATGTAAAAATATCTTTATTGCCTCTCCATTCCACGAAATATCATCTTGGTCCATCGTAGCAATTATAGCATGTTGATTGGACCTGATGAGCAGGAAGTAGCAAATATCCGAAGGGTGAGAAATAAATCTCATCAAAGTTCTGGGGACTTCCACCTTAGTGACTGCCTCCTCTGATCTGGGGCATGGTCGAGATATCTCTGCTAAGGTGAAAAATTTGCTGCACCTAGCCGCTCCTACTCCAAAGACAGAAACACAACATTTAGTGGGTTTCTAGTGTTCGGGGAAAGAGAAGGCTCGGCAACAGGTCCAAGTTAGGTGCCAGCCCCCCTGACACTTGAGCCCCTTGATCCAGAAGGCCCACTGATACTTAAAACGTCTGTGACAAATAGGGATGTTGTATGGGGCCCTTGGCAAGATCCTGGGTGAATTATAGAGCAGTCCTGTAGGATTTGGAGCGACGCTATGCCACCTTCTAAAGATAACCATTCTCGGGGTACCTGGGTGGCTCAGTCTTGCTAAGCACCTGACTTCAGCTCAGGTCATGATCTCACAGTCCGTGAGTTCGAGCCCTGCGTCAGGCTCTGTGCTGACAGCTCAGAGCCTGGAGCCTGCTTCGGATTCTGTGTCTCCCTCTCTCTCTGCGCCCCCCCCCCCCCCCCCCGCTCATGCTCTCTCTGTGTCTCAAAAATAAATAAAAACATTTTAAAAAATTTAAAAAAATAAAGATAACCATTCTCCTTTTAAGAAATAGCTTCTGGTTTGCTACTGAACCCTGAAAGAGACTGAAGGCTTGACTTTGGACTCCCAAGTTGCCATAGACCCTGAACTGCTCATTTGAGGTATTGTTTAACCCACGAAGGCATTATGTGGGGCATGCACTGAGCGCTGCAACATGAGTAGAAATAATATATGTAAAATCCGGCCCAGGTAGGTCCTGATGGTACAAGTAGGTTGCATCAGCACCTGACCCCGATTCCGATGGCTCTGATTCCTAGTAATTGTCTCCTCTGTCTCCACCCGCACCTCTGGCCTTTCGGGAAGTCCTCTGTGTCCACTGTACTAAGGAAGACAAAATTCAGGCCTGACTACAGATGGGTTTTCAGGGTACAATGGCAGCACCTGAAAGCGGATAGCTGCCACACTACCACCCCACTCAGAAGAGGCCCCAAGGACAGTCGTTATGGAAAATCTCTCAGGGGCCCGAGCCGGATATAGATTTGCCTGTCCTGCCCGCAATGTTTCTGGCAACACCACCTTCTGCGAACCACAAAATGCCTCACTCATCCTCATGGCGTTGCACACGGCATTGCTTTCTGAACAGAAAACCGATGTTACACCAAATGAATGACAGCAGTGGGCTCAGGCTCATGGGATTCACTGGGGTTATCATGTTCTCCATCACTTGGAAGCAGTTGGCCTGACAGGACCGGGGAATGGCCTTTTGAAGCCTTCGATGGGGTGCCAGCCGGATGGCAACACTTTTCGGGGAAGAATAATGTCTTACAGGATGTGATATACACGCTGAGTAAGCAGCCACCATATGGCGCTTTTTATCTCAGTTCCAAGAATCAAGGGATGGAAGTGGGATTGCTCCTCTTATTAATAACGCTACCGGTCCACCAGAAAAACCATGCTTTCCTTCCCTCACCTTTGTGCACTGTTGGTTTAGAGGTCTTAGTTTCCAAAGGAAGAGTGCTTTCTCTAGGGGTACAAAAATGATTCCATTGAACTGGAAGCTGGTGCTGCAACCTGGCCATTTGGGTCTTCTCATGCCACTGAATCAACAAGGAAAAAAAAAAAAAAGTGCCTTACTATATTAGCTGGTTGATGGATCCTACTCCTCAAGGGGAAATTGGATTGCTGCTACAAAATGAGGGCAGAAGGAGCAATCTCTGGAATTCAACAGATCCTCTGGGAATACCTCTTCGTACTCTATACTCCTATGTGCTATGAAAAAATGTTGATAGAGGGGCGCCTGGGTGGCTCAGTCGGTTGAGCGTCTGACTTCGGCTCAGGTCATGATCTTGCAGTCTGTGGGTTCGAGCCCCGTGTCAGGCTCTGTGCTGACGGCTCACAGCCTGGAGCCTGCTTCAGATTCTGTGTCTCCTTCTCTCTTTGCCCCTCCCCAACTTGTGCTCTGTCTCTCTCTGTCTCTCAAAAAGAAATAAATGTAAAAAAAAATTTTTTTTAAATGTTGATAGAAAGTCATAGCAACCCAATATAGCGGGACTGCAAATGACACAGAACCTTTAGGAATGAAGGTTTGGGTCACCAAATCTGAATGCTTACTGAGAGCAGCAAATACTAACCCAAATACTCTCTGGGTAGTGGAGAAAGGAGTTTATAAATACCAGCTATGATCATGTGAGCAATCGCAGAAATGAGGATTGTAGTAGTCATGAGTATATTTTCTCTTTGATGTGACTATATTCATACATGTGTATATAGACACAAATACGCACCATTTCTTTTTCTCTCTCCCATTCCTCTACTGTCTAACATAAAATATTCTTTATGCATTAGTATGTGAGTTACAAGATATCCAAGAAGGAGTGGGATCCAGCTATAAGACAAATGGACATCATCAAAGATGGATTTCATTTGTGTATTCTTTGGGAAAAATCAGTGCCTTTTCAGTTGCATGAGGGGTAGTTACATTTTCTTTTTTTTTCTTTAAATATTTTTAAAAATGTTTATATTTATTTATTTTTGAGAGACAGAGAAAGACAGAGCATAAGTGGAGGAGGGGCAGAGAGAGAAAGAGACACAGAATCGGAAGCAGGCTCCAGGCTCTGAGCTGTCAGCACAGAGCCGGACGCGGGGCTCGAACCCACAAACCGCGAGATCATGACTTGAGCAGAAGTCTGACGGTTAACTGACTGAGCCACCCAAGCGACCCAGTAGTTACATTCTCTTCAGTGGAAGCATGATTTCTCTGTTATCTTTATTTGGAAGTGGTTAAAAGAAGACATATAGCTGCCAAATTGAAAAATAGTAGGCTACACTGAATTGGACTATTTTCCAGAATTCCCTTTCCATTATGACTCTGAGTTCGAGTTGGTCAAAAGAAGAGCCAGATGAAATCTGGAAGGTAGACGTCAGGTAGAGACCACTACTTTCAGAAACTTGTTGCACTCAGATATCGTGATGGATAGATGCAGAAGTCCCCATTGGATCTGGGTTGGCCTCACTTTAAATTCCATGATCAGCCCACAGAGATCACAGCTTTCCATAGAACTCTCGAAGGTACCCTTTTAGTGGCCTCACTTGGGCGTCTGAATATGATTGGCCTTTCGAGTTTCCCTGAAAGTTTCAACTTGTCCACCTGTGCCATTGTTTTGAGTTTATTGATTATTGATGGCTCACTGGTACAGTCCATGCAGGAAAGGCATGATAAATAACGTGATTTTGTTTTCATTTACCAATGAATGATTCTCTATTATCTTTCCAAAGTGACCTCCTACGTTTCCACCCAAGCATCTAAACTCATCGATTTAAACATATTTGATCTGTTTTCATGCATTGCGATCAGTGCCCTTAGTGCCCTTGGTGATGTCCAAATTGTCCACCTTAGGGCGCCTGGGTGCCTCAGTCGGTTGAGCATCCAACTCTTGATTTTGGGTCAGGTCATGATCTCAGGATTGTGGGATCGAGTCCAGCATTTGGCTCAATGCTGAATGTGGAAACTGCTTAAGATTCTCTCTCTCTCTCTCTCTCTCTCTCTCTCTCTCTCTCTGCCCCTCTTCCATGCACATGCTCTCTTTCTCTCTCAAAAAAAAAAAGTTAAATAAAATAAAATTCCCATTATTATTTCTCCTTTCACCTATGCATTATTTAAAAAGTATGGTCACCTTTTAAATACTCAAGAGTGTGGAATTTTTTTTACTTATTTTAATTTATTTTTAATTGACATCTTAGTTGCATTATGCTTCAAATATTACTCTCATCTGGTACCAATAGTTTGAAAATTTCTGAGATGCCTTATATGTCCATGTATAGAAGTCTACAAACTTTTCCTGTAAAAGGTCAGATAGTAGATATTTTAAACTTGGTGAGCCATATTTTTTCTTCACCTTATCAATTTTTTATTTTATATAATTTGATATTATTTTATTAGGTATACATAAGTTTAGAAGTTTTAGATCTTGTTGAACTGAGCTTTTATAAAACTGTTTTGAGTGTCTCTATTTACAGTTAATAATTTTTAATCTTAACTCCTATTATTGCTGATAAAAACCATAGCCACATCAGCTTTCTTTTGGTTCATATTTGCCTGTGATGGCCTTCTTTGCCTTTTTATTTTCAAGCTTTACTTGCTCTGATAATTTTGGTGGCTCTCTTTTGAACATGAATAATTAGATTCAAAAATGTTTTTTGGACATTACCTGCTTTTTTACTTATGAACATACTTGATTTGTATATTGTGATTACAGATTTATCTGGACTTATTTATACACTGTCATTTTAAATTTCTATCTGTCCCGTTTTTCGCTTGTTTCTTTTTTTCTCCTTTCATAGCAGATGCAGTAACGATCAGTAAATATCCCAGATGCTGTCCTATCTGAACACTTGCATTTTTTAAATATAATTTATTGTCAAGTTGGCTAACATACAGTGTATACAGTGTGCTCTTAGCTTTGGGGGTAGATTCCCGTGATTCACCCCTTACATACAACACCCAGTACTCATCTCAACAAGTGGCTTCCTCAATGCCCATCACTCATTTTCCCCTCTCCCCCGCCCCACTCATCAACCCTCAGTTTCTTCTCTGTATTTAAGTGTCTTATGGTTTGCCTCCCTCTCTGTTTGTAACTGTTTTTTCCCCTTCCCTTCCCCTATGGTCTTCTGTTAAGTTTCTCAAGTTCCACATCTGAGTGAAAACATATGATATCTGTCTTTCTGACTGACTTATTTCACTTAGCATAAGCATAATACCCCCCAGTTCCATCCACATTGCTGCAAATGGCAGGATTTCATTCTTTCTGATTGCCAAGTGGTATTCCATTGTATATATAAACCACATCTTCTTTATCCATTCATCAGTTGATGGACATTTAGTCTCTTTCCATAATTTGGCTATTGTTGAAAGTGCTGCTCTAAACATTGTGCTCTAAACAAGTGCCCCTATGCATCAGCCCTCCTGTCTCCCTTGGGTAAATTCCTAGCAGTGCTATTGCTGGGTCATAGGGTAGGTCTTTTTTTAATTTTTTGAGGAATCTCCACACTGTTTTCCAGAGCAGCTGCACCAGTGTGCATTCCCACCAACAGTGCAAGAGGGTTCCTGTTTCTCCACATCCTGGCCAGCATCTGTTGTTTCCCAAGATGTTAATTTTAGTCACTCTGACTGGTGTGAGTTGGTATCTTAGTGTGGTTTTGATTTGTATTTCCCTGATGATGACTGATGTTGAGCATCTTTTCATGTGTCTGTTGGCCATCTGGATGTCTTCTTTGGAAAAGTGTCTATTCATGTCTTCTGCCCATTTCTTCACTGGATTATTTGGTTTTCGGGTGTTGAGTTTGGTAAATTCTTTATAGATTTTGGATACTAACCCTTTATCCGATATGTCATTTGCAAGTATCTTTTCCCATCCCATCGGTTGCCTTTTAGTTTTGTTGATTGTTTCCTTTGCATTTAGGGGAGGCAACCCAATCCTTGGCTATAGACATGAAAGTGACATATGCCATTTCTGGTCCAAAGCTGGGAAGGGTGGGTTTCAGTTCTCCATGTGTTCTTTTATCCTGTTGCAACAGCTTACAGCATGCTGGAGGACAAAACCTTCATGGGTCAAGTCCTTCAATGACTGTGCAGAGCAGATCCTCTTACCTGCTTTGGTGTTCAGGCAAGAGTGAGACGTAAGTTTTGTTTGTGTTATATCAGTGAGGTATTGAAGTTAATTTACCGTCATAGCATGAAGTAGCCTATTGTGACCACGATGTTATCTTGAAGTCTTTGGAATGATTTTTTTTCCTTTTTCATCCCCCCCGCCTCCAATTTGTATTTGGTCTGTTTTTATTTATTTTGTGTTCAGTGTGTATGTATGCGGGGTGTGTGTGTGTGTGTGTGTGTGTGTGTGTGTGTGTTTGTAGATTTCCATTACTGCTTGGGAGGCTAGAATGGCGTTAAAACTATGTCCTCTTCAGGATCTCAATGTTTTTATTTGTATAGCCAGAATCTTCAATGTCTGGAGCACACACCTCTCCAAGTAGAATCACTTTTTTTCTTGCAAATACACAGGTGCCCATCACCGGTCTCCAGGAACATATGACAGGTTTAGCAAACCTGTTGTTGTTGCCCAGATGTGCTTCTGAATTCAGATACTTTGGATTTCGCAAAGTAATATAGTGCACCTCCGAATCAAACATTTAAATGATTCAGCAGCCAAACATGTGAGTATTCAGAATAAATAGGATAAGTGCAGGTAATTCAATAGCCTCCAGCGATTCACATCACTTTCTGCCACCAAATTAGTTACGGAACAATTTGTTTTTTAATTTTTCTGGGTTACGAGCAAGGGTTTTTTGACCTGCATTTCTTTAAGTAGGAAACAAAGTATTAACTGACTTATTGATTTGTGAGTGATATTCTAATTCTACGAATCAATTCTGGCCACTTTACTTGAAATTAGTGTTTTCCAAGGCTCTTTAGCAACACTGCATTTCATATTGTCTTTTACTAGCAACATGAACACCAAATGGAGGCCATTTCCTGATGACCCCATTTCAGCATAATTTTTACTGACTGTAAATTTAAATTTTGGATACAAGATTTTAAGGATATTTATTACATCAACATGCTTTCATAGCAGGTCAGCTGACATAATGAAAAGATCTGAAACTACAGCATATAAAGGATACTTGAAGAAACCAAGGATGTTATGGAGTAGAAAATCATGGAGACTGTCAGGGGCGCCTGGGTGGCTCAGTTGGTTAAGCGTCAGACTTCAGCTCAGGTCATGATCTCGCGGTTTGTGGGTTGGAACCCCATGTCGGGCTCTGTGGTGACAGCTCAGAGCCTGGAGCCTGCTTCGGATTCTGTGTCTCCCTCTCTCTCTCTGCCCCTCCCCTGCTTGTGCTCTGTCCGTCTCTCTCTCTCTCAAAAATAAATAATTAAAAAAAAAGAAAAGAAAATCATCGAGACTATCAGGTATATTAAGGACTTTTAAAATTTTCAAAGGAACTTTAGAGATCTCTTATCCTGACCTTCTCCTCAATGTAAGAATGCCATCCTGAAGTTTTCAGGATGCTCTCTGCTGGAACAGTGCTCTCTTCGGAAACAAGTGGCCTCTCTACTTTCTAAGGCAAACCTCCACATTATTTAATTGCTAAACTGATAGGTAGTTTTCCCTTATATGCAGAATCTTATTCCTCATTTTTTAAGTTTATTTATTTTAAGAGACAGTGAGGGTATGTGCATGTGTGAGTTAGGGAAGGGCAGAAAGAGAGGGAGAGAGAGAATCTCAAGCAGGCTCTGCACTGACAGTGCAGAGACTAAGGCAGGGTTCGAACTCACAAACCATGAGATCATGACCTGAGCCAAGATCAAAAGTCGGACACGTAACCAACTGAGCCTTCCAGGCACACCCAGAAGCTTACTACTCTTACCCAAAATCCATCTAGGGGACACACACACACACACACACACACACGCTGTTATCTCCAGGGTAACTATACCCAGTTTCTTCAAAATATGCAAGAACAGAAGTGTTCATATTGCGAGCTTCAGAACTGATATCCAGAAATGGAGGTTACAAAATGACTGAATAGAACTCATTAGAAGAAAGAATTTTCTGAATTAAGTTTTTCAATTACGAAGCATACTGCTTTCCGGCATGGAGAACATCTTATTTGTAGTGGTAATACAGCAGAGTGGGGAACCCTTTGATCTGAAGAACTTTCTGCCATGAGAGAAAAGCACACTGACCTCTGAGGTTTCTCCCACTTCCAAAGCTGCATGGTTCTTGGATTCTAAATGGTTGGGAAATGATGAAACAAAACTTCTTCTCCAGTTCTTTCTGCCTCCCTTAATGAATAATTAACTTCACTTTAAATCACCCTTCCTAAGAAAAGTTCTGAGTTTGTTATACCCAGCTGGGTTTTAGTCAGTGTGAACTTTTTAAAAGGCAATTTTTACAAAATTTCCAGCAGAGGTGCCAAATATTGATTTGTGGTTGCCAGATAGAATGTGCGTCCGGTTCTCATCTGTAGCGAAGCATGTTTCATAAAGTCCAATTGGATTCAAAAGATTTTTTTATATATATTTTGAGTTGGCATAGATGCGATTGTATGGCTGTTGTTGAGGATGACTCTTTTGTTTCTTTTGTTACTGAGGATGATTTTATGCTTTTATTGTCAAAAATATTGTTAGCAATTGAAAAATTAAAAAAAAAAGATTGAAAAACAAAAAATACTGTTAGTAAAGGCTGATGTCCTATGAGATACATCAAGTTGCACAGAAAGGCACCACAACGGGCGAGAGCTACTATAGGCAAATCTCATTAAGCACCTAATAAAATTCTGTAGAAGCCTTCTTATCTGACATGACCTGGACAGGGTATTGGTTGACAATTGATTAATTGGAAAAACTGCTAAAAATAGCACATACGTTTCTATTTCTATGTGCATATGTGTCTATGTCCACATGGGACTGTGGACTACGGTGGTACCTTTCGTTCATAAATGACACCTGTAATTCCTGGTCCACGATGTCTTGCCTGGGTTTCTTCAAAGGGAATCAAGGACTTCAAATCACACGCAAAGTCTTTCAAGTACAGAATCTCAGCCTTCGCATGTTCATTTGGCCAACCTTTTCCAGTTAGTTGTCTCCCCTCAGCCGTATCAACAGCGATTTCTTTTTGCAGCTGCTGAACGTAGTTTGTACAGAAACCACAACACTCATTTTACACGATGTCATCAGTTTATTCAATATTTAATTAATTTGGGTAATTAAAGCAACAAGCACAACTGGTAGAAACCAGTCTGGGAACAGCTAGGAGCGCTTGATGTACGTAGAGCCTAACTAGAGGGAGTAGATGTGCCCGGAGCATACGAGAGAGTGTCTACCAACAGCAGGCAGGGGTGTGCCGCGGGCACAGCTCTCACGGTATGTTTTACAGAGGGAACGAGAAGCATGGGTTAGTCTAGAGAGTAGTCAAGAGGAATTTCTTTAAGGAAAGTACTATAGTGTCAGATGTGCCCCAATATACAAGGTGGGGGGTCCTGGCATGATTGTGGCTAGCTTCGGGTGCCTGTGTGTGAGTCAGAAAAAGGCACTCCTCCAAGGCAGGGTTTAATGAGGGGTAAATCTCAGCCTCCCTTTGTCCCTCTGCACGGTGCCACTTGCGTGAGCCCTTTTGCGTAGGGCACAGCCTGCCTAACCAACACAACAGCCCTGGCCCCTGGGACAGAAGACGGGTCACGGTTAGGGGGGAAGGGAGATGAGCTGATCCATAGCCATGCACAAAAAGATGGGGTAGAGAAGCAGGAAGGATGGGAGAGAGCTGACTGGAAGGTAGGAAGACTTCAACCCTGGGAGAGATTTTGCAACACGTAATACAGACTGTCTTGCCTAGCCAACCTGCAGGTTGTCCTTCGGTGGGAGAAAGTTCTTTTAGCAGAAAGGTCAGCAGAGTCTCTGTTCATTTAACCACAGGCTTCTGGACAGCTCCCTGCTCCACCTCCCCCGCTACTCCACCTCCCCCGCTACTCCACCTCCCCCGCTACTCCACCTCCCCCGCTACTCCACCTCCCCCGCTACTCCACCTCCCATGCTGCTCCACTTCCTCTGCCACCACTGCTCCCAATCGCTCTGAGAAGGTTGCTAAGAAGATCACTAAGTCAGATCAACTTTCCTTACTGTCCTTTCTGACCTTGGAGGCTTTCCTGCGCCATTTCAAATATTTCCCAATAGTAGGTGATACCTATAGCTCCTTTCATGGATGACAAGACCTTGCATTCTAGAATCCATTAGGAAAAACCACATGAAAATGCTTGATCAACAGAGCACATTGTAACATTTATTCACACCCAAGCGTTAAGAGTCATAATGCATAATGACTGACAAGGACAAGAAATTAAAGAGCAAAGGAAGAAGACCCAGAAGAAGGTGCTATGGAAAGCAAACTAAAATCCCCGAGTTGTGCCGTCCAATTCATCTTCAACTACTCCTGGACAGACGGAGGTTGATTTTGACGTTGGTTTGTCTCATTTCTTTGGCTTCCTTGCTTGTGTTTTCCTTTGTCTTTTGGTATTAGAGCTCTACCTTGGAGCCGGAAAACACCACTAAAACTTCCAATGAGCCTTGAAGACCTTTTTTGTAAACATAAGTACTATTAATATAAAATAGCTAATTATAAGGCAGTTTATTTACTGAGCTACCAGTGTATTCTTTTTTTTTTTTTTTTTTTTTTTTGGTACCCTGTAGAACTTAAACGTTGAAAGGAATAGACCCTTCTCTTTACTCTGCACACTGAACCTGTCCTAATTTGTATGTTCCCTCACAGGGAGATTACTGCTGATGCATATGTGACTGTCCTTGACTTGCCATCTGTGGTTTTTAACTTAGCTTCAATTCACTTTGTTTCACTGTTGGGATGCTCCTTGCTTGTGCGTGGCTGTTCTTATGTTTCCCAAACTCAAATGGTTAACCAAACACTTGCATCATTTGAAACAAATAATCATGTCTTGTCACGTTGAACATGTTTTAAAAAAATCTTAGGGCGCCTGGGTGGCTCAGTCGTTTAAGTGTCCAACTTCGGCTCAGGTCATGATCTCGCGGTTCACGGGTTTGAGCCCCGCGTCGGGCTCTGCGCTGACAGCTGGGAGCCAGGAGCCTGCTTCAGATTCTGTGTCTCCCTCTCTCTCTGCCCCTCCCCTGCTAGCACTGTTTCTCTCTCTCTCTCTCTCTGCCTCTCTCAAAAATAAATAAACATTAAAACTTTTTAATTTAAAAAATCTTTAATGCCAGCTAGTAGGAACCCAGCTCTGTTTCCTCTCTCATTCAGAATTAGAGTATTTACAGCAGTCGGTGGAGAACATCTAGCCGGTGGCTTGCTCAGTGGTTCTCAAACTTCAGAGGCTTTCAGCCAAAGGGCTGGTTACAACACAGACTGCAGGGCATCAGTTGGTCTGCGATGAGACTGAAGAATTTGTATTTCTTTTTTTTTTTTTTTTTTTAATTTTTTTTTTCAACGTTTATTTATTTTTGGGACAGAGAGAGACAGAGCATGAACGGGGGAGGGGCAGAGAGAGAGGGAGACACAGAGTCGGAAACAGGCTCCAGGCTCTGAGCCATGAGCTCAGAGCCCGACGCGGGGCTCGAACTCACAGACCGCGAGATCGTGACCTGGCTGAAGTCGGACGCCTAACCGACTGCGCCACCCAGGCGCCCCAAGAATTTGTATTTCTAACAAGTTCTCCTGGGCTGCTGAAGCTGAGCTGGGAAGAACACCTTGAGACTCAACCCAAGCGTCTTACTTCACAGCTTGAGGAAACTGAGCCTTAGAGAATTGAAGCGAGAGACTCAAACCACCCAACCCATTAGTGGCAGAACCAAGGCCAGCATCCAGCCATTCTGACTTTCATATGCTAATTGCACATGAATCTTTTCTTTCTTTCTTTCTTTCTTTCTCTTTCTTTCTTTCTTTCTTTCCTTCTTTCTTTCTTTTTAAGGTTACCAATTGTCTGCATTACTCCTTCCCTATTGCTTTGGCTCCGGTCAGGATCTCAGATATCATTTTGTTACTTCTATGAATCTTTCCAGTGAACTCATACAATAGCATGTGCTGTGGATCCTACAGCCTTGCAGTGGAACCAGTCCAGAGATTCCCCTCCTCCCTAAGAAAAAGTCCTGTGCCTCAGTCCTGGTTCATTTTTCTTTTCTAGAAAAACTTTTGCTGAACGCTTAAACGGCCAATTCTCGGTAAAACTACCCCATTTGCATTTTGGTTCTGGGGGAGATTCTTTTCTTTTCTTTCTTTCTTTCTTTCTTTCTTTTCATGCAGACCTTCATTGTTTTAGATCATTGTTTCTCAAGGTTGCCTGAGAACTTATTACAACCTTGAGAAATCTCTGCCTTTCTTTGCAGGGCTTCTGTGGCTGTGCAAAATAAACAAATCTGAAGAAGAAATCTCTTACAGTTCTCATTATTTTGTCTCTGATCAGTTTTGATTTTAGTCTCCGTATGGCGGCCTCCTTTTCTCCCCCCTGGCAACAGCTGCTTTCCAGCAAGGCTCTCCTCTCTAGAGGAACAGAGCAACTCAGTGCCTCCTTTGCTCTTTCTCCTCGCCTCACCTTGGTTCTTCCACGCGTGCTTCTGTCCTGTGCCCTTAGTATGCGTGTAACCTCTCTCTTCCTTCCACTTCCTCCCATTAATAATTTCCTATCCAAGTCTCTTGAGTTCCAGTCAGTGGACCTTTCTAGCTTATCCGCTGGTTGACGTCATCTTTGTGTCTTCCTGCCCAAAACACAATTTCCTCAGATTGTATGCTTACTTCCCAAATCTCTCCGGGAGAAAGTATGAGATGGAGAAGGGAACGTATGGACACAGCACCCTCGTATTAGCTATCTTAGCCCCGTTACGTGAGAAAAAGTGACGTGGACGGGTGAATCACTTGGCTTCTCTGGGCCTCCCTTCCTTAGCTCTGAAAAACAAACAGGTCGGTCTAGCAAGGGTTGCGAACTCCGATCCTGCCAACAGAGTCTGGGCAGGTTATGTAAACGAGCTGGAACAGGGCTCTGGGCAAGTGGGGGGTACTGTACTGTAATGTCCAAAGGGCATTTCAGCGGCTAGTTCTCGTCACAGCCATGGGGAAATGCTGGCCACTCAGAGGCACCAAGTCTTACGATTTTTCAAGAGCGAATCTAGATTTTTGAAAAATGGGAGCTCCCTGAGGGGCGCCTGGGCGGCTCAGTCGGTTGGGCATCCAACTTCGGCTCAGGTCATGATCTCGTGGTTCGCGGGTTCGAGCCCCACCTCAGGCCTCTGTGCTGACAGCTCAGAGCCTGGAGCCTGCTTCAGATTCTGTGTCTCCCTCTCTCTCTGTCCCTCCCCCACTTGTGCTCTGTCTCTCAAAAAATAAATGTGAAAAAAAATTTAAAATGTGAGCCCTCCTTTTTTTTTTTTTTTTAAAGATGTGGACACCCAATTCAAATAATGAGTCAAACAAAGCACATCTCATCTCTGAGCCAGATTTGGCCCTGGCTGCCAGTTCACGGCCTTTAGATGAGATGGGGGCCTTCAGTCTCTTGCAAAGTCCGGCACTTCCTGAATTTTCTGTAGTCTCTTTTCCCTTCTGTAGCTGAAAGCAGATGACAGAGAGATCCAGGAGGTGGCAGGGCCACAAAAGCGCAGGGAGGAGGACGGCACCCGGGTTTCTGAATCACCAAATGGAAGAAAGCTACCACAGATCAGGAACACCCGTCATCCCGGCCTGCGATGCCAATAAGAAATACACTTTGACTGTATTTAAGGTCCATATATTCAGCACTTATTTACCGCAGTGAATATGATCCTAATTAACACACTCTCTTACCTGGGTTGTTTTAAGGGTCAAAGAAATTATTACATGTAAAGCTCTTAGAAGAGTGTCTAACATATGCTAAGCATTAAATGGATGCTGTTATTATTCTGAATGGAATGGTCCTTAAAAATGCAAATAACCTTCAAGGGGTGATCTTCAACTTCTATCTTCGGAATTAAGAACATTATACTAGAAAACAACTTAAGAATCGACCTGTCTAAGGTGCCTGGGTGGCTCCGTTGCTTGAACAGCTGACTCTTGATTTTGGCGTAGGCCATGGTCTCAAGGTTTGTGAGACGGAGCCCCAAGTCAGACTCCGTGCTGATAATGTACAGCCTGCTTGGGATTCTCTCTCCCTCTCTGCCCCTCCCCTGCCCACACTTTCTCTCTCTCTCAAAAATAAATAAATAGGGGCGCCTGGGTGGCTCAGTCGGTTGAGCGTCCGACTTCGGCTCAGGTCATGATCTCAGGGTCTGTGAGTTCAAGCCCCGCGTCGGGCTCTGTGCCGACAGCTCAGAGCCTGGAGCCTGTTTCGGATTCTGTGTCTCCCTCTCTCTCTGACCCTCCCCCGTTCATGCTCTGTCTCAGAAAAATAAATAAAGGTTAAAAAAACTTTAAAAAAAATAAATAAACTTAAAAAAAAAAAGAGTCAATCAGTTCAAGTTCTGTCACTTTAGGGATAAATAAACGAAATCCCTGAGAGGTTGAATGGCTTGCTAGAAAGTCACCTCACTGGTTAGTACTTCAGTAGGAATTAGCTGATCTGTTTTAGCTAGGAAAAAGCTGACCGATCCAGGAATGTGACTGGAGGGGAGAAGGAGCGTACATGCTTTTGGAGCCGGGGTCTTACTCATAAGGGAAGGCCTGGGACTGGGGCTCTTGGCAGCCCCCCCCCAAAACGACCAGGATACTTGAGGAGAGGGGTGGAAGAGGCAAGGAATAACCACACAACAACCCTTTCATCCCGTTACTAAATATAACAATTCACCCAAAGTTGCTCAGTAAACGATCATAAGTATATTTTGGGTAGCTGTTAACACCAAGTCCCTTCTCCGGAAAGGACCCCAGAAAAGGCTCTTTTGAAGAGGTGGGCTAGGTGGCTATGTGCAGGCACCGTATTCGGTTCCTTTACCTTTGCCGATTGGAACAGCGACGTAGACCTCATCCGAGCTGAGACAATGGGCATCTTCTCTTAGAACCAATGTGGAGTCGGCTTTCTGAGAGTTTGTGTGGTAGGTGCTAGAAGCTTATCTGTTACGTAGCATCATGCCTGGAGCCAGCTTTGTGGCCGAGAAAAAGCCACGTGTGGGCCAAAATCATCGAACTGCAGAAATTTTGAATTTGTGAAAGGATCTGCTCTGCAGAGATAAGCATGGAGCAGATATTGAGAAAATGCCAAAAAATAGAGGCCACGTGGTGCCAGGACTCTCCCTGGCCTGTCAGCTTACCACTCCCCATCCTCGGCTCCCATGTGGCTGGACTGAACAGTGTTTTTGTGAGTTCTCTCTGTCCTTAAAAATAGACGCGCTTTTTAAAAAATCTGAGCTCCGCGAGTTGGTTTCTGTTCCTTCAGTCAAGGAAATTGGTAAGAAGACAGTCAACGGCTGAATCAAAATCAAAATCTCTTAGTCATATTTGTTTACTTATTTCAAGTAACACAATAAAAGTTCACCTCTGCCCAGAGGGAAGGGGTTAATTAAAGCTGCTGTCCTCCAGGTTCTAGTTTTACAAGACTGGATTTGATGCTCTTTTGAATAGTCTAATTTCCTAGGAATATCTTGGGAGTGACTTGAATTCACGGGATCAATTTTGTCATATTTCTACCACAAGAGATCAAATAAATCAAATTTTTAAAATATTGTCTTATACAGGGAGCTTAGGTGGTTCAGTCGGTTAAGTATCTGACTTCGGCTCAGCTCATGATCCCACAGTACATGAGTTCAAGTCCCACATCGGGGGAGCATGAGCCCGTCTTTGGGTGAGCCCAAGCCCTACTTTGGGTGAGCTCTGCTTCTCTCTCCTCTCTCTCTCTTTCTCTCTGCCCTTCGTGTGATTCTCCTTCTCTCTCTGCCACCTTGCTCACTTGCGCTATCTCTTTTTTTTTTTTTTAATTTTTTTTTTCAACGTTTATTTATTTTGGGGACAGAGAGAGACAGAGCATGAACGGGGGAGGGGCAGAGAGAGAGGGAGACACAGAATCGGAAACAGGCTCCAGGCTCTGAGCCATCAGCCCAGAGCCCGACGCGGGGCTCAAACTCACGGACCGCGAGATCGTGACCTGGCTGAAGTCGGCCGCTTAACCGACTGCGCCACCCAGGCGCCCCTCTCTATCGCTCTTAAAAAATAATTATCCTGTTCAGAATTTTTTGGGTGGGGGGGGGAAAGGGTGGAAAGGGAATTTTTCTTCATTATAATAGTAATATATGTTCATCATCACAACTTTTGATAATATAAATAAGTAAAAGGAAAAAATATTTTTAAAAAATCAGTTTTATCACTAACAAACAACCATCATTAATTTTTAGGACAAAATTCCAACAATGATGAAGATATAATCACATTAGTGTCTTGAATTGTCCTCAAAAATGCATGTAATTTTACTACTTATATTCATATACATTCATATATGTCTGTACATATAGGCATTTTTTTCTTTCAGAGATCATTGAGGACCAGAATTTGATTCAGTGGGGAGTAATTTTGAAATCAGACTTCTTTAGTCTTCCTGATAACCAATAAATGCATTTACTTTATTCAGTTCCTCTGTTCTTTAGGAACGGGGAGATTTAAACCATGTCCTTAATTCTTTGTATTTCCTCACCTGCTTTTTATCAGCAATTTAATGGAAGCATATTTTTTTACTTCCTGGTTGTCCTCTTGTGTTTCCTGGAAAGTTACCAAATCTAAAATGGCTTCCATTCCAAAAGCATCTTCCACTCCAAAAGCCAAAAAATTCTAGAATCATGATCTCTTTCATCCCCTCTGTATCTTGGGCTTTCATTAGGCTCACCTCTGTTCATTTTCCAAGATCAGATATTTCATTCTATTTCCTCTTAAGGCTAACATTTATTACCTTTGTTCCTCCGATCATTTTCCCTTGTTGGATTTAATGGACTCTCTTGTTTTATTTACCGTATTTTTAAAATGAATGATGCTGATCCCTTGTTACTTGTTCCTCACACCAGGGATGTATTGTTTTAGTGAAATCCTAAATAGAATTTAATCAAATAGATTAGAAAATAATCAAAATACAGTGATGAATTAAGAATGCTTTGCTTTCTTTCCAGCATATGAGTTTTACCATTAGCCATGGTTATCTCTTTTCCACTGGTATAGGGGATACAGTCGAAAAGCTAAATTTTCTAAAATCTGGTGATTCTCCCCTGGGTTTTTCAGAGTTTTTTCCACTCTTAATTCCAGACGTTTTTGGAGGGGCCCTTCTAGGAACAACGTTCTCTTGATGGACTGCCAGGAGCTTATGTTCCCATTTCGTTTAATCACGATCATCTTTTTTAACCAGGACTCACAGTTTACTTATTATGTGAAGATTTAGCTCAAGTTTTGCTGGGAGACCGAAGGATTATCTACTTAATCTGATTACACTTAACCGGAAGGCATCAGAACTGAATTTCAGAACTTTCAGTTACTCTGAGTAGCTGGGACAAGTGGAATATAGGAGGGTCATTCCATGTTCATTCTGTTAACAGATATCTATGGAACTTTATGTGCTGGGTACTGTTCACCTATGAATAGGAGGGACATGACCCTTGCTCTCAAGGAAGTCACCATCTTGTGGGAAAGATGAACAGATATGTGTTGCAATATACGGTGTTAGCATCTGTGACTGGGGCAGGCCCAGTGTTAGAGGAGCACAGACACGTGGGGAATGACAGAGAAAGGACACATGTACTAAGACTTGAGGGAATAGAGAAGCACCTGGGGAGGCTCAGTTGGTTAAGCGTCCAACTCTTGATTTCAGCTCACATAATGATCTTATGGTTTGTGAGATCGAGCCCCTGGTCAGGCTGTGTGCTGATAGCTCGGAGCCTGCCTTGGATTTTCTCTCTCTCCCTTTGTCTCTCTCTGCCCCTTCCTCTCTTTCTCTCTCAAAATAAATATATAAACATTAAAAAGAAAAAGACTTGAGGGAATAGAAAAGGTAAGCAGAGACGAGGGTATTCTAGAAGGAGAAACGAACTGAAAAAAAGAGGCATGATAAGGGAGGTTTAGGGAACTGCACGCATTTGATCTAACTGGTGATGGCGTATGCACACTGGGGTGTGGACGGGTCCGGGGGATATGGGAGAACATGCAATCCAATTAGGAGTGGTTTGCGCGCCATGCTAAAGAGTTTGCACATTATCCTGGAGATGCTGAGAATTGCTGAAGAATCTTAAGCAGAAGTGTAGTGGTCAGATTTGTGATCTAAAAGGAGCGTTTTCACAGTGGGACAGGGCAACGTGGCTCAGAATGTCCATTTCACATGTGTAGAGGGGGTTTGTCACAGAAGCTAAGCCTCCCACCAGCGAAAGTCAGAGAGTCTGGCACAGCCCAACACCTGAACATTTACCTCTTTTTCTCCTTCTTCGTGCTTCTTCTTACCCACCCAGGCTCCCTCTTCTCTTAAATATTCTCTTAGGAAGCCCTTAACACTTCAACGGTTCGCAGGTGGTCTTCTTAAAATGTCAGTAAAAATACCCTAGTTTAGTTGTGAATGTCTTGGCTTTTCTCGAAGGTTAATGTTAAATTACTTACTGGCTGAATTTCCCTTCATGGAATGCTTAAAGTTCCCGCTTTCCCTTTTGCCACCTGAAATTCTTTATCATTATCCATTCTTACCATCAAAATAAGGGAGGGGGTAAAATAGAAATTCAAGTAAATTGATTTTACTATTGACTTGTGGTCCTTGGAGAGAGTTTATCAGTAGAATATAAAAGCCAGAGTGACCTTAATGTTTTTCATAATGTCTTTTTAACCGTAGGTTATGACCCATTGGTAGGTCATGAAATCAATTTAACAGGTCATAACATGCACTTCAAAAAAAGAAAGAAACAGAACCTAACCTAATAGAGTAGAAAATATCAGAGTGCCCTGAATATACTGAGTTGATACTGTTATATGAAACTTATGGTTCAGTTATAGGCATATATGTTCATTCATGCAGATAGCATAAACTATGCGTCTTACAATGGGTGGTCGTCAAAAAAATTAAATTTTTAAAAGTAAAAAACAGCACACAAAAAGTTTGAAAAACACTGCCTAAGATCAACATTTTTTCCACTCTGAAGATGGAAAAAGTTGAGAAACAGAAGTTGACTTGTCCAAGTCAATGAATTAGTGACTACTGCAAGATTTGAACTTGGTCTCCTGATAGTCTGACATTCTCTGCCTAGCATGATTGCCTAATATGAGGACTGGAGTTTGAAGACTTCATT
The DNA here is from genome assembly GCF_022837055.1 of Prionailurus viverrinus. Classification (NCBI taxonomy): domain Eukaryota; kingdom Metazoa; phylum Chordata; class Mammalia; order Carnivora; family Felidae; genus Prionailurus; species Prionailurus viverrinus. The sequence continues at coordinate 42,515,331 of NC_062567.1, read as the reverse complement.
TACTTAAATACCCTTGGGACTATATTGCAAAAGACAATCAAATGTTCACAATGCTTTGTAAAATTCTTTCTTGTGGACAACTTTGATAGATGTTCATATTTATATACTGAATGAAGATAATCTAGTTCTCACTGTTTCTCAGCTGAATGGCTGAATAATTATTTAGGTCTTTTCTTTCATATTCCTTCACCATCCTGAAAAATAAACATTTCAGGACATTTAGAGTCATTTTTCACCTAAAATCAGGGAAGCATTAGGTATACCTAAAGGCTCCTGTAGCCTTATATGGTTCTACTGATTTAATCTTTCTAATGGATCTGTCTAGATTTTTACTTCTTTTTTCCAAGAAATTAAATTCCTTTTTTTGCTTCACACAGTATTCTATGACTTAATTTCAGGAAGGCATTGAGGCACAGCAAAGAACACTAAATTAGGAATCAAGAGACCTGAGTCCTGGTCCCTCTTGTCACTCAGTTTATTGTTTGAATTTTAGCAGATCCCATAACATCTTTGGACTTTGGTTTCTTTCTTTCTTTCTTTTCCTTCTTCTTTTCTTTCTTTCTTTCTTTCTTTCTTTCTTTCTTTCTTTCTCTTAGAAAGACCATGCAAGCGGGGAAGAAGGGCAGAGAGAGAAAGGGAGAGAGAGAATCTTAAGCAGGCTCCACGCTCAGTGCAAAGCCAAATGCAGGGCTCAATCCCATGACTCTGGGATCATGACCTGAGCTGAAATCAAGAGTCAGATGTTCAACCAACTGAGCCACCCAGGTGCCCCTGGTTTCTTCACTTGAACGTGGATCTAGATTACCTAGGAGTTCCTATAATCAATTAGTATTTCCCAATCATGTGGAAGTTATGGATTTATTTCCAAATATGAAAGAAACTATTGCCTAGGAATTTGCGTATGAATATATAGAGACATGTTGTTGTGTAAAATTGTATGGAGTGCCTGGATTTTTATAACCCACTTATAGATTCACAGTTTTAAAAACCTGCTTTAAATAACATCCTGTGTATCATACAACATGCCCGATTCTCTATGTTTCCTTTTTTGAACTTCCTAAGGAATTTCCAACGGTGTTTCCTTCCTATTTCCTTAATGATATCCTCCAGAGTTCAAGGACTTCCAGGGCTGGCTGGAAACCTGAGCAAGCTAGACCAACCACGTCATTTCCTTGCAGTCTGTCACCTTCACTTATTAAGTCTTATTTGTCCATTCAGTAACTCAATAGTGTTTTCACTTTGAACGGTGACATGAACACCACCACCTTAAAATCCATCTCCTGTACAGGAACCCTTTATTCACTCATTCTACAAATATTTACTGAGCACCTTCTTGAGTCAGGGACTGGGTTCCATGTTGAGGATATAATGGAGAATAAGACCGACAAATGCCATTTCCTCAAGAGGCTTACATTCTACTGGAGAGACTGATTAAACATAAAAGCTATCGAAGAAATTCATGAAATTACTTCACGTTCAATGAAGTGTGGACCTTGAGGCCAGGCTGACAGGTCTGGAGTCCCACTTCATTACTTACTATTTGTATGTATCAGCCCCCCATCTGTGCACTACTTCAGAACCCCTAGCCTCACTCATTTCCAGGGTCTTTGACAGTGAAGGGAAGGAAAGCCTTTTTTTCCCTCTACCTTCCTAGGTTCACCAACCAAGCCCTCCAATGAAACTGATAAGAAACAGATGAACGAGAGAGAGAGAGAAGGCTACATGCATATACATGCATATACATTTTGCTTCAACAAAATGAAAACTCAAGGAGGCAGCTAGATGAATGAGGCTTTATATGTGATCTTAGGCTAAACAAAAGAAAAGAGGTTTGAGCTTCTAGGCGGGAGAGGCATGTTTTGGAAAGGGGAAGGTAGAAAATATATAGTAAATAAGGGTTGCCTTGCTCTGCAGATAAGAGTCTCTCAGGTGAGTCGTCTCTGGGTGTAGATCTGTCTCTCCCTGGTGAGAGACATCTTTACCAATGGCAATTTCCTTTTGTAAATGTAAATTTTCCTTTACAAAAGGGGAAAATTGTACTCCATTTTAGGTAGTAAGGGGAGCTGAAGAACTTTTCCTACATATGCTGGTTCTCAATTGCCTTTAGCTCAAACTAATCCCTATGACAAAGAGGCACCTTTGGGGGTGGCATATTCTGATACCTTTCATTCTGCCCACTGAAACTTATTTTTCAGGAAGCAGCATTCCTGTGGAAACCAAAAGAAAACCCAAAGTGAATGAACGAAGCAAATTATAAATCCAATTGTGGGGATCAGATGGAAGTCAGTCAAAAAGACTCCTGGAGGGGCGCCTGGGTGGCGCAGTCGGTTAAGCGTCCGACTTCAGCCAGGTCACGATCTCACAGTCCGTGAGTTCGAGCCCCGCGTCAGGCTCTGGGCTGATGGCTCAGAGGCTGGAGCCTGTTTCCGATTCTGTGTCTCCCTCTCTCTCTGCCCCTCCCCTGTTCATGCTCTGTCTCTCTCTGTCCCAAAAATAAATAAACGTTGAAAAAAAAAAAAAAAGACTCCTGGAGGCTGGGATCAAAACCTCTTTAGACGGCGGGGTGAAGATGGCTGTGATAATCCAGCTTCCAGCTTTCCTGGTTTGCAGTTGGAATGTCTTTAGTGATGGCAGGTGCACCGGTGTCACAGACGTGGTTAGTTTTCAGGGCAGAGCACGGAAGCATCCGTCATTTGCTTACAGAGCCCTTTGGATGGTCTTAATAAGGATCTGTGAGGTCAGGTTTTCGTTCTCAGTGGTGCCAAGGCAGAAGGGTGAGAGAAAAATGGGAAATGTTAATTGTTGACAAAATGTGCAAAGCGGCAGGAGCCAATTTACAAAGAGGCGAGAAAGCTCAAAGGGAGCAAACGTAGCTAGAATTCAACAACCCACAAGGATGTGCTATAGTTTTTCATCGAAACATAGAACTTCTCTCTCTACAGTCACTCTAATTTCTATCAAAGACAATCAAAGTAAAGACTAATTTGCAAAATAAATCTAGTCTCATTAAACTTGGCCTGATTATTTGCATAAGCACAGCAAAAATAGTAATTGATCTTTTAGGCTCTTTTAAGTCTGCGCTGCTGGAACTTTAAATAACTCAGATGAGACTTTTAAAAGCCTCCTGAGGGTAGGAAGCCACGCCAAGGACTTGCCATCAGTCTTTACCTGTAGTGCCTTTAGGTTTGAGTGAATTCCTTCTTTCTTGAGGTTTCCAATATATTTTAATGTTCCTGGGCCTGCCTCAAAGTGATCTTCCTTACTCACTTAGAAGGCCAGGAACCCTGTAAGCCGGGTATCAGGTAGATATCCCACGAGGACTCTGTAAGCATTGGCTCCCTACAATCAAAATTAGTTCCTTTAAACTGTCTGGTCATAGGGGCACCGGGCTGGCTCAGTCGGAGGAGTATGTGACTCTTGATCTCAGAGTCATGAATTCAAGCCCCATGTTGGGTGTAGTGATAACTTAAATAAGTAAAACGTAAATTAAAAAAAAAATGTCTGGTCTTATCTGATTGTATGCACACCATTCTCAAATGTGACATTCCAGTCAAACCCTTGGTAACATAACCAAAGTTTCAAATTGTGCTATGTTTACAAGGAAAACAGATTCTTATTAAACTTACGGAAATAATTGTGTTACCATGAAAATAAGAGTACTCGGTAAGAGTTTCCAAATTCTGGAAGGATCAGAGAGGTCAAAAAGGAGGAGTTTCACAAAGGTTTCACAAAGGTATACTTTTTTTTTTAAATTTTTTTTTCAACGTTTATTTATTTTTTTTGGGACAGAGAGAGACAGAGCATGAACGGGGGAGGGGCAGAGAGAGAGAGGGAGACACAGAATCAGAAACAGGCTCCAGGCTCTGAGCCATCAGCCCAGAGCCTGACGCGGGGCTCGAACTCACGGACTGTGAGATCGTGACCTGGCTGAAGTCGGACGCTTAACCGACTGCGCCACCCAGGCGCCCCACAAAGGTATACTTTAACACGTTGCTGTAAGTTATTGATAAGAGAGAAGAGAAAAAAGATTCTTTAAATCTGGAAAGTGAAACATTAAAGAACCAGCAATATTTCAAACAAAAGGGCCATAAAAATTGTAATCATCTTCGGTGTATTCAGTTCCATGAATTAATTCTTGTTTTGCTTGATTGGGGATTAACAATTTTATGAATTCATCACTTTCTCCACTGGAGTTTCGTGAATCTCTACCCAGGCCGGTGGCATGCTATGAAAGTTATCAGAAACCTGTATTTCAGATTACTTACCAGCGTTTTCCCCATGAATCTACTTGAAGATACGCACGTTCACCTTTAGTTGACTGCAAATGCTTTCCGAAAGACTAAAAGTAAAACATTAATTGTATGTGGATGACAAAATAAAATCTGATGAAAGTTCATTATGGGATAATTGACAAGTAAAGTTTGTTATTTCTGTGGCATATGACATTTTGTAATTACTGGAATTATGACTGATAACGTGGGTACTGAGAAATTTCTAGAAACTTTACATGATTTCTGAATAATGTGCATTAAAACATCTGTCCACACAAATATAACTAAAGGCGGGTAAGACTCACTTCTTAGGGGCTCCTGGGTGGCTCAGTCTATTGAGAGTCTGACTCTCAGTTTCAGCTCAGGTCATGGTCTCATAATTTCATGAGTTCAAGCCCCACATTGGGCTCTGTGTCAACAGTGCAGAGCCTACTTGGGATTCTCTCTCTCACCCACTCTCTCTGTCCGTCCCTGGCTCACACTGTTTCTGTCCCTCTCAAAATAAATAAATTAATAAATTTTTAAAATAATAAATAAATAAACAAACAAATAAATAAGAAAAAGGGGGAGAGGATGCACCTGGGTGGCTCAGTCGGTTAGGCATCTGGGGCTCAGGTCATGATCTCATGGTTCTTGAGTTTGAGCCCCATATTGGGTTCTGTGCTGACAGTTTAGAGCTGGAACCTGCTTTAGATTGTATCTCCCTCTCTCTCTGCCCCTCCCTGCTCTCTCTCTCTCTCTCTGAAAAATAAGTAAACATTAAAAAAGAAAAGAAAAGAAATAAAAAAGAGTCACTTCTTATTTGACAATGCTTCCCATGCAGTTTAACACACCAACTAAACCTAATTGGCTTAATATCTCTCTTTCACGAAGTAAGAGAACAAATCCTTTGAAATTTTCCAAGTGACCTCTACAGAGTCTCAAAGTTGTCTTCAGGTTAAAAAAAACAAAAAAACCCCACCCCATTTAGAATTGTGGGAAATTTGATTTGGGGAGATTTGTCTGAAATGCCAAAAGCTTTGTACATCTGACTAAATACAATCACAGGCCACTATGAAACAATACTTCGTTACCTATGTAACCAAAGTGACAATAAAAGATTTCAAAGCAAATGTAGAATGTCACATGACTAAAAAAAACCTTAGCACTTTCAACATTAAGAAGTCTCAGTTGGGGGCGCCTGGGTGGCTCAGTTGGTTGAGCATTCGACTTCGGCTCAGGTCATGATCTCGCAGTTTGTGAGTTCGAGCCCCGCATCGGGCTCTGTGCTGACCGCT